>NW_020837962.1:23827130-24006795 GCF_003676395.1 Aethalodelphis obliquidens
CCCCCCCCCCCCCCCCCCCCCCCCCCCCCCCCCCCCCCCCCCCCCCCCACCCCCCCCCCCCCCCCCCCCCCCCCCCCCCCCCCCCCCCCCCCCCCCGCCGGCCTGAGTGAGCCAGAGCCTCCGAATCAGCAGCTCCTTTAACCCCGTCCTGTCTGAGCAAAGAACACACGCCCTCCGGCAACCTACACACACAGGCGGGGCCAAATCCAAAGCTGAGCCCCTGGGAGCTGTGAGAACAAAGAAGAGAAAGGGAAATCTCTCCCAGCAGCCTCAGAAGCAGCGGATTAAAGCTCCACAATCAACTTGATGTACCCTGCATCTGTGGAATACATGAATAGACAACGAATCATCCCAAATTAAGGAGCGGTGTGGATGAAAGGCTCTTGGTGCTGCAGCCAGGAGTTAGTGCTGTGCCTCTGAGGTGGGAGAGCCAACTTCAGGACACTGGTCCACAAGAGGCCTCCCAGCTGCACATATCAAACGGTGAAAATCTCCCAGAGATCTACATCTCAACGCCAGCACCCAGCTTCACTCAACGACCAGCAAGCTACAGTGCTGGACATCCTATGCCAAACAACTAGCAAGACAGGAACACAGCTCCACCCATTAGCAGAGAGGCTGCCCAAAATCATAATAAGTCTACAGACACCCCAAAACACACCACCAGACATGGACCTGCCCACCAGAAAGACAAGATCCAGCCTCATCCACCAGAACACAGGCACTAGTACCCTCCACCAGGAAGCCTACACAACCCACTGAACCAACCTTAGCCACTGGGGACAGACACTAAAAACAACAGGAACTACGAACCTTCAGCCTGCAAAAAGGAGACCCCAAACAGTAAGATAAGCCAAATGAAAAGACAGAAAAACACACAGCAGTTGAAGGAGCAAGATAAAAACCCACCAGACCTAACAAATGAAGAGGAAATAGGCAGTCTGCCTGAAAAAGAATTCAGAATAATGATAGTAAAGATGATCCAAAATCTTGGAAATAGAATAGACAAAATGCAAGAAACATTTAACAAGGACCTAGAAGAGCTAAAGATGAAACAAACAATGATGAACAACACAATAAATGAAATGAAAAATACTCTAGATGGGATCAATAGCAGAATAACTGAGGCAGAAGAACGGATAAGTGACCTGGAAGATAAAATAGTGGAAATAACTAATGCAGAGCAGAGTAAAAAAAAAATAATGAAAAGAACTGAGGACAGTCTCAGAGACCTCTGGGACAACATTAAATGCACCAACATTCGAATTATAGGGGTTCCAGAAGAAGAAGAGAAAAAGAAAGGGACGGAGAAAATATTTGAAGAGATTGTAGTTGAAAACTTCCCTAATATGGGAAAGGAAATAGTTAATCAAGTCCAGGAAGCACAGAGAGTCGCATACAGGATAAATCCAAGGAGAAATACGCCAAGACACATATTAATCAAACTGTCAAAAATTAAATACAAAGAAAGCATATTAAAAGCAGCAAGGGGAAAACAACAAATAACACACAAGGGAATCCCCATAAGGTTAACAGCTGAGCTTTCAGCAGAAACTCTGCAAGCCAGAAGGGAGTGGCAGGACATATTGAAAGTGTTGAAGGAGAAAAACCTGCAACCAAGATTACTCTACCCAGCAAGGATCTGATTCAGATTTGATGGAGAAATTAAAATCTTTACAGACAAGCAAAAGCTGAGAGTTCAGCACCACCAAACCAGCTCTACAACAACTGCTAAAGGAACATCTCTAGGCAAGAAACACAAAAGAAGGAAAAGGCCTACAATAACGAACCCAAAACAATTAAGAAAATGGGAATGGGAACATACATATCGATAATTACCTTAAATGTAAATGGACTAAATGCTCCCACCAAAAGACACAGATTGGCTGAATGGATACAAAAACAAGACACATATATTTGCTGTCTACAAGAGACCCACTTTAGACCTAGAGACACATACAGACTGAAAGTAAGGGGATGGAAAAAGGTATTTTATGCAAATGGAAACCAAAAGAAAGCTGGAGTAGCAATTCTCATATCAGACAAAATAGACTTTAAAATAAAGACTATTAGAAGAGACAAAGAAGGACACTACATAATGATCAAGGGATCGATCCAAGAAGAAGATATAACAATTGTAAATATTTATGCACCCAACATAGGAGCACCTCAATACATAAGGCAAATACTAACAGCCATGAAAGGGGAAATCGACAGTAACACAATCATAGTAGGGGACTTTAACACCCCACTTTCACCAATGGACAGATCATCCAAAATGAAAATAAATAAGGAAACACAAGCTTTAAATGATACATTAAACAAGATGGACTTAATTGATATTTATAGGACATTCCATCCAAAAACAACAGAATACACATTTTTCTCAAGTGCTCATGGAACATTCTCCAGGATAGATCATATCTTGGGTCACAAATCAAGCCTTGGTAAATTTAAGAAAATTGAAATTGTATCAAGTATCTTTTCTGACCACAACGCCATGAGACTAGATATCAATTACAGGAAAAGATCTGTAAAAAATACAAACACATGGAGGCTAAACAATACACTACTTAATAACGAAGTGATCACTGAAGAAATCAAAGAGGAAATCAAAAAATATCTAGAAACAAATGACAATGGAGACACGACGACTCAAAATCTATGGGATGCAACGAAAGCAGTTCTAAGAGGGAAGTTTATAGCAATACAATCCTACCTTAAGAAACAGGAAACATCTCGAATAAACAACCTAACCTTGCACCTAAAGCAATGAGAGAAAGAAGAACAAAAAAACCCCAAAGGTAGCAGAAGGAAAGAAATCATAAAAATCAGATCAGAAATAAATGAAAAAGAAATGAAGGAAACGATAGCAAAGATTAATAAAACTAAAAGCTGGTTCTTTGAAAGGATAAACAGAATTGATAAACCATTAGCCAGACTCATCAAGAAAAAAAGGGAGAAGACTCCAATCAATAGAATTAGAAATGAAAAAGGAGAAGTAACAACTGACACTGCAGAAATACAAAAGATCATGAGAGATCACTACAAGCAACTCTATGCCAATAAAATGGACAATCTGGAAGAAATGGACAAATTCTTAGAAAGGCACAACCTGCCAAGACTGAATCAGGAAGAAATAGAAAATATGAACAGACCAATCACAAACACTGAGATTGAAACTGTGCTTAAAAATCTTCCAACAAACAAAAGCCCAGGACCAGATGGCTTCACGGGCGAATTCTATCAAACATTTAGAGAAGAGCTATCACCTATCCTTCTCAAACTCTTCCAAAATATAGCAGAGGGAGGAACACTCCCAAACTCATTCTACGAGGCCACCATCACCCTGATACCAAAACCAGACAAGGATGTCACCAAGAAAGAAAACTACAGGCCAATATCACTGATGAACATAGATGCAAAAATCCTCAACAAAATACTAGCAAACAGAATCCAACAGCACATTAAACGGATCATACACCATGATCAAGTGGGGTTTATTCCAGGAATGCAAGGATTCTTCGATATAGGCAAATCAATCAACGTGATACACCATATTAACAAATTGAAGGAGAAAAACCATATGGGCATCTCAACAGATGCAGAGAAAGCTTTTGACAAAATTCAACACCGATTTATGATAAAAAACCCTGCAGAAAGTAGGAATAGAGGGAACTTTCCTCAACATAATAAAGGCCATTTATGACAAGCCCACAGCCAACATCGTCCTCAATGGTGAAAAACTGAAAGCATTTCCACTAAGATCAGGAACAAGACAAGCTTGCCCACTCTCACCACTCTTATTCAACATAGTTTTGGAAGTTTTAGCCACAGCAATCAGAGAAGAAAAGGAAATAAAAGGAATCCAAATCGGAAAAGAAGAAGTAAAGCTGTCACTCTTTGCAGATGACATGATACTATACATAGAGAATCCTAAAGATGCTACCAGAAAACTACTAGAGCTAATCAATGAATTTGGTAAAGTAGCAGCATACAAAATTAATGCACAGAAATCTCTGGCATTCCTATACACTAAGGATGAAAAATCTGAAAGTGAAATCAAGAAAACACTCCCATTTACCATTGCAACAAAAAGAATAAAATATCTAGGAATAAACCTACCTAAGGAGACAAAAGACCTGTATGCAGAAAATTATAAGACACTGATGAAAGAAATTAAAGATGATACAAATAGATGGAGAGATATACCATGTTCTTGGATTGGAAGAATCAACATTGTGAAAATGACTCTACTACCCAAAGCAATCTACAGATTCAATGCAATCCCTATCAAACTACCACTGGCATTTTTCACAGAACTAGAACAAAAAATTTCACAATTTGTATGGAAACACAAAAGACCCCGAATAGCCAAAGCAATCTTGAGAACGAAAAATGGAGCTGGAGGAATCAGGCTCCCTGACTTCAGACTGTACTACGAAGCTACAGTAATCAAGAGAGTATGGTACTGGCACAAAAACAGAACTATAGATCAATGGAACAGGGTAGAAAGCCCAGAGATAAACCCATGCACATATGGTTACCTTATCTTTGATAAAGGAGGCAGGAATGTACAGTGGAGAAAGGACAGCCTCTTCAATAAGTGGTGCTGGGAAAACTGGACAGGTACATGTAAAAGTATGAAATTAGATCACTCCCTAACACCATACACAAAAATAAGCTCAGAATGGATTAAAGACCTAAATGTAAGTCCAGAAACTATCAAACTCTTAGAGGAAAACATAGGCAGGACACTCTATGACATAAATCAAAGCAAGGTCCTTTTTGACCCACCTCCTAGAGAAATGGAAATAAAAACAAAAATAAACAAACGGGACCTAATGAAACTTAAAAGCTTTTGTGCAGCAAAGGAAACCATAAACAAGACCAAAAGACAACCCTCAGGTTGGGAGAAAATATTTGCAAATGAAGCAACTGACAAAGTATTAATCTCCAAAATTTATAAGCAGCTCATGCAGCTTAATAACAAAAAAACAAACAACCCAATCCAAAAATGGGCAGAAGACCTAAATAGATATTTCTCCAAAGAAGATATACAGACTGCCAACAAACCCATGAAAGAATGCTCAACATCACTAATCATTAGAGAAATGCAAATCAAAACTACAATGAGATATCATCTCACACCAGTCAGAATGGCCATCATCAAAAAATCTAGAAACAATAAATGCTGGAGATGGTGTGGAGAAAAGGGAACCCTCTTGCACTGTTGGTGGGAATGTAAATTGATACAGCCACTGTGGAGAACAGTATGGAGGTTCCTTAAAAAACTACAAATAGAACTACCATATGACCCAGCAATCCCACTACTGGGCATATACCCTGAGAAAACCATAATTCAAAAAGAGTCATGTACCAAAATGTTCATTGCAGCTCTATTTACAATAGCCCAGAGATGGAAACAACCTAAGTGTCCATCATCGGATGAATGGATAAAGAAGATGTGGCACATATATACAATGGAATATTACTCAGCCATAAAAAGAAACAAAATTGAGCTATTTGTAATGAGGTGGATAGACCTAGAGTCTGTCATACAGAGTGAAGTAAGTCAGAAAGAAAAAGACAAATACCGTATGCTAACACATATATATGGAATTTAAGAAAAAAAAAATGTCATGAAAAACCTAGGGGTGAAACAGGAATAAAGACACAGACTTACTAGAGAATGGACTTGAGTCTATGGGGAGGGGGAAGGGTAAACTGTGACAAAGCGAGAGAGAGGCATGAACATATATACACTACCAAACGTAAGGTAGATAGCTAGTGGGAAGCAGCCGCATAGCACAGGGAGATCAGCTCGGTGCTTTGTGACCACCTAGAGGGGTGGGATAGGGAGGGTGGGAGGGAGGGAGACACAAGCGGGAAGAGATATGGGAACATATGTATATATATAACTGATTCATTTTGTTGTGAAGCTGAAACTAACATACCATTGTAAAGCAATTATACTCCAATAAAGATGTAAAAAAAAAAAAAGGAAATAAACAAAGCTTTCATTTGCAAAACCAGAAAAAAAAAAGCTTGCAGGGTTCAAAGGAGAAAAAGGAGTATTTTTACTTTTGTTTGTTTTGCTGAGGGAAAGCCAGAGAGTAGGGAAGATTCAGAATCCGGTGTGACTTGGGGCATTTCCTGAACCACAAGTACTGAAATGAGCCTTCCTGGGCTGGGGCTGGTGGAGGGATACGGAGGCAGCCTGTCAGCAGAGGACAGGTGCCTGGGTTCCCATTGGCAAGTTTGGGAGGAGGATCTCCTAGGAGACCCCACAGTTTGTAAGGCAGCCTCAGGGGTGGCAGGCAAGCCCTGTTCAGGCAAAAAGGTCAAGAGTTCCCACCTCAACCTACCTCCTCTCCCCCACACATGCTACAGGGAGATCCAGAAAGCTCTGAGAGAATGGACTAGGACCCCGACCCCCAACCAAGCAAGGAAAGCAGACGTTCGCCTGGAAGCAGTGCCCAGGACAGACATGAGCAGTAGACCCCAGAGCACATCCAACGTCCAGGGCTGATGGGGACAGAGGTGGGGGCCGCCCCCAGCCTCCCCCCGCAGGAGAAGACAGTGGGGACTCAAAGATAAGCATGTACTAGATCCCTTCCTCTCATTCCAGATGTGCAGCCTCTGGACTGAGCCGTCCTCCTCGGAAACGAAGAGAAGAAGGAACCCGGAAGAGGCAGAGAACCACCTTGCTTAGAAAAGAGCGCTCCGGAGTCTGAATCCCCTGCGTATTTGCCTCACAGAGGTTACATTTTAAACCAGAGGGACTGAGTTGTCTTAAATGGGGGTGGGGGTGGGGCACTGGTGAGCAAGCTGAGTTCAATTACAGATAAAATAAAAAGTTGTGCTTCTGCATATCTGCCCCCTAATGTGTCCACCTCACAGCAGCTTCCAGAGCCTCTTTGGTTCCAGGGGAAACTGCTGCTTCTTCATATCCCCGCCTTCCTGGTACAGGCACCACTGGGAGCCAAGAAGGATCCCTGTTGGTAACTAAGCAGCGGGTAGTCTAATCAGCCCTCCAGCAAGGGTTCGGGGGACAGTCCTGACATAAACAGGAGAGCACCCTTGCACCCTGGAAACCAGCTGTCCTGTCACCCACCATCCTCTTTCTAACGGCTGAAGATGTTCAGGAAGACCCCCTCCTCACTCACCTGCACCCCAATATCCTGTAGTGTCACCCTGAATTCTGCTCTCCATTTCACATCTGGAGGCTGAATGGGGAAAAAATGATGCCTCCCTCACCATGGCTGGTCCATCCTTGCACCTTCTCCCAGAAGATCTCTGGCTCAGAGAAATAACCTAGGAGAACTTTTGCTCTGAAGCCATCTATGTGGTCTGTGGAGAAGCTCCCAGTCAAGTGTTCCTTTGCTGGCTTTTCAAAGAGTTCTTCCCAAAGTGTGGCCAAGACCAGCAGCATCACTTGGAAGCTTGTTAGGATGCAAATTCTTGAGACCCCTCCCAAACCTATTGACTAGAGAACTCTGGGGTAGGAATCTGAACAACTGCCCACTCCTACCCCCAATCTATGCAAGTTAAGTCTGAATGCACTGTCTTTATAGACCTAAGTGGTCCCTCTGTGTTGAACTTCACTGAAGAGTGAAGGTATCTCCCTGATATAAACCTGAAGGTCCTCTGGTGCCCGAGTCTCCAGCAGCATCTCAGCAGACCAACATCAGCCCTCCAGCAAGAATCTCAGTTCATCCAACAGATACTGAAGATCTACCATGCTTGGAACTCTAAATTCTCTCTCTGTGGCCCCAGACCTCATTGCTATGGCTTTGTGATGTGAAGACATAGAGGAGGCGAAATCTGTGGGCCATTTCAATGGAGTCCACTTGCCTAAACATTTATTCCAGATAAGAGGTAGCCTACCAGGGCTTGGGAACATTGTCTAGCTGCCCCAGACTTATTGCAAATAATACTTCTGTCCATAAGGTAATCTTATCCTCAAGCTCCTCTTGCTTCTTGGTCCAGTTGTGGTCCAGACCATTTGTTAGAATCACCTGGGAATGTATTACAAAAGCACTAGTGTGCCACAAAGATCCTTATTTAACTGGTCTGGGGTGAGTCCTGGGCTCAGTATTTTTTTTAATTCACCCAGTGATTCTAATATGTAGCTTGAGCTGCAACCTAGGCCCTGGCTAAACCAACAGACCCAGAAATGTCAGGTCTCCCTGTTTGAGAATTTGCAGGTGGCTTAAATGTATAAAGAAGGAGGAGAGGTAGATGGATGTGCCAGGTACATTACAAATATTAGCTCATTTGACTTTACGAATAACTGAGAATGTGCTGTCAGTAAACTCTTAAGCAATGATGGAAACTAAGAAAGTGTGGAGCCAGGATTTAAAGGTCTTCATTGAAAACCTGTGTCTTATTTGCTAACTGCAGAAACTAAGTGATACAAAATGAAAAAACTATAAAAATATGTAGTGGAACATCAGTGAGCTAAACCAAGATTTAACACATGGGACATCACAGTACACAGGATTCCAAGTTGGTTCACACTGTAATCAAATATACACAAAATGCTAGACTAAAGAGGGTTCCCTTGGGCTCTTCTTAGAACCTTTGCAAGATCTGCATTTTCTCTCCAACCCACCTTCTCGGTGTAGCTCTGGGGAGGGTGCCCTAACCAGAGATGGATGTGTAGACTATCAGGTCACAGTACCACTGTGTAGAAAACTTGCTGTGAAAAGAAAACTGAGCAGTAAGATAGAGCACTTCTGTATGCAACCAAATGATATGATTCTCATGTCACCTTCTTGAAGCCTCGGTGTCTCCCTGGGACAATGAGAAGGCAGTATCATTCTCACAAAGAACATACGCTCCCCCTCAAACCTGCCTGGGGTCCCACACCAACTTCTCCACTTACTATGCGACTTTGGACAGGGCACTTAACCTCCCCACGCCTCAGAAAACTCAACTGTAAAATGGAAGAAAGCGCCTTGAGATGACACCCTCCCTTCCTGGCTGTTGTCAGGATTGTGATGATGTACACAAAGCATGGAACACAACGTTGATGGTGGAATTTATTATTATTTCATGACTTAGAATGGTCTTCTGCCCTCTTCCTTCTTCACTAACATTGAAACCTATACCCATCAACATGGACACTTCCTGACAACCTCTCGTCCATGCAGAGCTACAGGCCACATGCTCCCCGCTAGCACACCGTGAAACAGCTTACTGAAACAGCCCCATAAACTGAACCGAGTTGTCACACGGCTGCCTTGGTCACTTTGACCAGGAGCTCCCTAAGGACAAGGCCTGTCTTGTTACCCATTAGATCCCCAGCATCTAGCCCAATGTCTGCTCACAATAGGTTCTCAATGAATATTTGTAGAATAAACAAAATATAAATATTCAGGGCTGGCCTTTCCAGAAATGGCTGGTGTTTTTCTCAAACTCCGAAAATCTCCCTGTTGGGACTCTGGGTGGAATAGAGGGATCACCACTCATCATTTTCTCTGTAGCTCCTTATCCATCCCAGGCCCATCAATTTGGACCCCCAGATGGATGTTTCCTATGCATAACTAAGGTAAGACAAAGTCTCAGGCTCCCATAACCCCCCAAACCCTCCTGCAAAGGCCTTAGGACAAGGTGATTCCTGCCCACCTGGTGCAATGGAAGAACATCTGGATGGCATTCTCTGCTGTGTAAGTCAATTTATGCCCCATGAATCACAGGTTGAATACACATAACCTCACTCCCTGAGAAACATTCCTTTGGGTTTCCTTAAAATGATCTATTATTGATAACCATATATATGCCACATGCCTCATTTCATCTCCATACTACCCCATCAAGATAAGTACTTTACATGATTTAGAGATGGTACAAATGCCTGTGGGAGCCTTCCCAATTTTCCTTGTCTTATTCCTCAAAAAGGAGGCTAAAATATCCTTATTTTATTCTAAATAATAAATATTTATATACTTTCCCAATCCTTTCTTGAAACTAAGACATGGGACAATGTCATGACTTTGGCCAATAGGACGTGAGGGAAAGTCTGCTGGGAGAGGGGTAAGAAATAATGAAAACTTTTTCACCTCAATAAAAAGAGATACAAGGAAGAAACACTATTCTTCTTCAGCTGGATATGGTCATGGCTACGTGTGATGCCTGGAACAGTAGCAGCCATCTTGCAACCCTGAGGAGAGAGAGCTAAAGGACCAATTCAATATGGTGAAGGTAGGAAGCAGAAAGAGGGATCCTTGATGACACCATTGAGCACTGTCCCAATCCTTGAACCCCCAATTGCTATGCTTGTTGCTATGTGATATAATAAATATTCTCATAGTTTAAACTACTTTTAGGTGGGTGTTATGTTACATGTCTGAAATGTCCTACCTGACACAACAGGAAAGAAGACAGGAGAAGCTAATTACCAAAAATATCACACTGCAATTAGCAAAAGAAAGGAACTAACATTATAGTAGAGGAACGGAAGTAACATTATTAACCCATCATGAGCAACACATTCTATCAAGAGCAATATATGAAATACACCACTTAATCCTCATCAAAACCCTAAGAGGATATTACGGATAGTCTATTTCATAAAAGAAAACTCAAGAGAGGTTAAGTAATTTACCCAAGGTCAAGTAGGAAGTGGCAATTTTGGAATTTCAACCCAAGCTGGTATGACTCCAGTGACAGGAGGGATCTGCTATGCCATACGCATGAAGAATTAGTATCCCTTAGCTCATCCTTTTGTATGGCTGTGTTCCTCAGATCTTTTCCTATGAAATGATTTTGATAGGGAGAATATAAAGCATAAGGGGATGCAATGGTGCTCTCAGGAAGATACGGGGGGTGTGGGGTAAAGGGACAATAGTAGACCACTGAAAGCTACCTGGGAAGACTTCAAATTTTACACAGAGCAAACCCAGACAAACACTGCTCTTTGATTGAAAAAAAATACACATATGTATGTACACATTATCAATATTTTGCAGTCTTTATTAAATATAAATTATTTAATATATTTATGGCATAATTAAGGAAAACTTTCACAAATGAATTGGATCTGTTTTCGGCTGGATAACAATCTATTCACTTTCGTTAGACCTTGGAAATTTCAATACACTGTAATTGTATTTCTAATGACAGAAGATTCATCTCAGCTCACAGTGTATACATTTCATTATTCACCACACATTTATATTCTAGTAAATGAACTTGCTCATTATACACTGTAATCTTTTTGTTGCACAATGTTTACATTTTTTAAGTGATTAAAGCCATGTAATCACTTCATTGTGATGTTGGCAATTGTCATTATATAATATATACAATCTCAAAAAGATGCAATTTAAGGATTTTGATCTTGCAGCATAAATATATGCATGACACGTAGTACAAATAAACTTACTCCAGATGGTTGCTTAAAACAGATAAATCAAATTTCCCAGTAGTCACAAACTAAATTTTCGACCAAATATACTTTTTTCACTGATTAAAATGGCTAAACATTCAAGTCACTCTAAACATAATAAATGTGACAAAATTGGGTAGGTTGTGATAGAACAGAATTAGATTTTCTGGCTGCTTTAAGAGTTCTTTTGGGTCTACTCAAGATGAGGACCCACCCACCTGAAAAGGTCCAGGTTTTAAGTTCAGTTCTGCCATAATTCGAAAGACATACAAGGTCAGCACGTTTGGGTTTCATGGGAAAAGAAGTGGATGCAGTGAATTTAATCCACCAGGATGAAGTTGGCAATACCTTGTCCTTCCAGAGCACCTTCAAGCTGTATTTACAAGCTTTTTAAACTGAGGCAACAACAGAACACTACAGAAAATGCTAGCTAGAAAGAAAACATATTGGTGCAGTAAAACAAATTACCCTCAAAGCCAGAGAACTGCAGGTCAATGGACTCCCCCGCTGAGCCATTAGCCCTGCCTTGCATTGTTACAATATTGCCCCAGTGCATTAACAAACTGCCTAGCTCTTTCTGCTCTGTTGCTAGCGACCTTCCTGCTTTCAGCAGCTAGTAAAATTAAACTTCTTCTAAATAATTCTCATGTGCACAGACTGTAAAGTGAATGTAAATTAAAGTAATACATTACCCCAAATTTCAACTTTTTTAGACAGCTGTCCACTAGCCCCACTTGCAAATATTCTTCCTTTGCTCTGCATGCAAACACCTAGGTGGGGTTCACAGAACCCACCTTTTTGTCCCATCACCCATTGCATAACCAACTTATCTGGCCCAACAGCTCAAGCACACTCCTAAGTGCCCTCAATACCCATGCTTACCAACATGGTTCAAGACTCAACAACCTTTATATTTAAAATCTTTCTAATAATGAGAAAGAATGACAAAAATACCAATGGAAAAAAAAAAAGTTAATGTTCATGAATAGACCAGAAAGAGAAAGAAGTGAGTACCCAATAAATGTAAGAAAAAAACATTTCAGTAGTGATCAAATAAATGTAAATAAAAACAAATAGGTATGATTTTTAAGAGGTGTGCGACAAACCAGGGTTTTTTGTTTGTTTGTTTGTTTGCTTAATAATACTGTTCCATCTTAAAAATGATAAAGAAAAATGGATGGACATCTTCAACTATGGCTGCTTATGCTCATGTAAATTGGAATCATAATCGAAAGTAAGAGGCACTCACCAACTGACCCAAGAGCTCCTCGTTCACAACTAAATCCTCCCCTTGGAGTTACTGCCATGAACACCCACCCTTAAGTCACAGCCCCATTTGTGCAGAAGCCCTGGCTAAATTTTATCATCAATCAATTAGTCCAAACCAGAAACACTGGGGCCATTAAAAATTCTCAGTTTACCAATAACTTTAGTCAATGCCAAATTATACCATCTGGTACCTAATATATTCGTTAATCCTCATATAGGATTCTAGTACAAGGAGCATATTCAATCAATTTCTCACATCATATATAATAGGTATTGTAATAGCATGAATATGCTGCAGAAGAGGGGTCTATTCCCCCACTGATGCTTGACAAATGCTTGCCCATGACTTTCATTCATGCCTAACAAGGTCACCTTTCTTCTCCAGTACACAGTGAAAGAAGACTCTAATCCTCTGGCTTTTTATGCAGAGATAGCTGAAGCAAATTCACAGTGCACCCATCACTAAGGTAGGATATAAATACGCATTAGGCAATCTTCACTAACAATCCCAGAAGTAAATATGATTACTGTATCACATCCAAAACATCTGCAGAGGTCCACCAGTGGCCAACCTATGTCCAGGTACACTAAGGAAACACCATCATTTGCAAGCCATTATTGTCTCTCACCGGCATCTCTGCCTAGGTGAGTTCTTTAAACTGAATAGAAGCAAGATGTGTGAGTTGCTTGGTTACAGGAAATCAGACTGCACAGAGTCCCACCTGATGTCTGGCTGGGACTCATCACCACCTTTTAAGAAAACTTGTCATTTTTTAAGAAAAGGGAGCCTCGATTGCTGGGCAGCCATGACTGTTTTCTGCACTGCAGGTCGCTGGCTGAACCGCGTTTTCTGCTAATTAAATTCACTGTGGGAGATTCCTAACATGCATCTCCATGGAAAATGGATCTGCAAATCTGGATGATGCCCCTAATTGCTTCTGGTAACAAGGTTATGAGACTCAGGCTGTCATAGCGAGAGAAAGCAGAGCTCAGAGAAGTGGGGCTCCTCTCACAGACCATATGGGCCTCTTCAACCTACAGCTCGAAAAGCAAAAATCTGGCTCAGCTGTGACCGGGCACTTCCTGAACCAGGCCTGTCACTTTGCACTTTTCAATTACTTACCTGGAAATGCAGCAAGAAGGCAATTGCGAAAAGGCACCATGGGAAAGGAGCAGTTGCTGTTTGCCAACCCTGTGCGGGGAGAGATACCAGCTCTGGCCTGGTCTAAGGCAGGGCTACTGAAAGCGCCGTGCGGATCGGTAGCATCCATGTTACGTGGGAGCTTGTTAGACATTCAGGCTCAGCCCTACTGAATCAGAACAGCTGAGGGTGGAGCCCAGGAATCAAAGCCTTAGCACCCTCCCTAAACTACCATTCATGAAGCCCTGCTTTCAGATACACATGATTGCGAATCAGTCGAGGAACGTGGCCCTCCTCCTGCCTCTGTCACAAACAGTGCTTGCCCTTGGGGAGCTCGTGTAGCCCCTGTGATCCCAGTTTCCTCGTTGTTCTGATCATTACGGCAGTGTGGTACACCACTCCAAAACCTAGAGGCTCAAGGCAACAATGGTTCTGTGAGTTGACTGGACTCAGCTGGCAAGTTTTCACGCGGGGTCTCTCGTGGTTGAAGTCAGGTGGCGGCGGGGTGAGAGTCACCTGAATGATGGACCTGGCTGGGGCTGCTTCACTCACATACCTGGCATCTGAACTGGGATGGCTAATGGCTAGCTGGCATCTCTCCCTCCATATGGCCTCCCCACATGGCTAGCTTGGGCTTCCTCACAGCATGCACCTCACAGTGCTTTGCCCACTGACATGGTGGCAGGCTTCCCCCAGAGTATGCATTCTTAGCAAACCAAGGCAGAAGCTGCCAGGCTTAGCCCTGCAACTGGCCCAGTGTGACATCTGCCACATTCTCTGGGTAAAAAGCAACTCAGGGGGCTAGCCCAGACTCAAGGAGAGGGTCTTACATAAGAGTGGGATTATAATTCTATAAGATCTGGAAAGGGGGGCATCTTTAGAGAAGAGTTGCTACACTCAGCTATTAAGTGAAGGAGGTGGCCTATATCCCTAAAGGCCATCATGGTTTTCATAGTCCACGATGCTCTGACACAGGCAATACCCATATTTATTAGAGTCCATTATATCCATCTTGAGGAAGCCCAATTCTCCAAAATATCAGTGCCACTCATTTAGCACTAAGCACATACAATCTTGCAGTATGATTTACCTTATAAATGTAGTTAGTCTGACTTCTCAACTCAATTATAAGATCCTCAAGGCCTTTATGCCTCCTTGAAACTCCATTACCTAGTGCAGTGACCTATCCATCATATTAGCTTTCAATGAAGATGTGATAATGATGAGGATGATGATGGTGATGCTGATAGAGTCACTGCTGTTAAATGATCCTGTCCACTTGAATGAGTACAAAGCAACCATTTCCACAGTTGAAAAATAATGCCACATGCCTTTTGTAATTTTTTACAGGTCTTTTTAGGGTAGACTTAGAGCTGTGAATATTATTTCCATTGAACTATAATTTGTTTTAAATGCATACTCTCTCTCTTTTTTTAATTTTCTAGTGCAGAAGGAACAGTGTACTATGGTTATGAAACCACATCATTTTCCTCCTAGCCATAAAGGAAGGCCACATTTCTTAGCCCCCTTGAACTTCAGTAGGGCCACTAAACTGAGTTCTAGGCTATAATCCTAGTCAGCCACACACACACACCCCAAAGGAGGACAGAGAGTAAAGGTCCTGTGGAACTGTCCTGCTCTCTTGCCTATGCCTGCTGCCAGCAGGCAGCTACAAGGTGGTACAGTCACAAGATAGAAGCAATTTTGTCCCTAATTCACTGCTTGGAGCACAGCCACCCAACCAAGAATATCTTCACTGCATTAAGCGTGAGCAACAATTAAGCTTTTATTGGGTCAAGACATTGGATTCGAGGGGTGTTTGTTATAACAGCTAAACTACACTGATGCATACATCTAGTTCATTCCCAGAATCAATCCTGTGAGACTTTGTCCTACATCAGTACTTTAAATTGATGTCGAAATTGAACATTTCTAGCAACAAATACATTTCTATGACACCATTTTCAATGGGAGCCCATTAATACATTTGTTTAGATAGTTCACACTTTCTTCAATCAAATTCACAATATTGTACATTTAGAGCAATTTTACTACATTTTACTACAAAAATAAAGCTGACTTCTTCAATCTATGTCTGCAATGTATTTTCCACCACACCTGCAACAAGCTCTCACAAGAAAGCTGTGTATATTTGACTCTCTGGGTTTGTTACTTTTGCTCATTCCATCCCTCGCCTCATTCAGTCATTTATTCAAAAACTCTTTATGAGCACCTGCTATGGGCCAGACATTACGCATATCCTGGGGATGCCAAGATAAACAGAAAGTGGTCAGGGGAGACAATCACAGCAACACAGTGAGCTCTACAAGAGGGGGTATACAAAGTGCATCAAGAACACCAGAGCTGCTTCTCTAACAGTGAGAGGACGGAGACATTTTTACAAAGGTGGTGACATCCATACTGAATTTTAACAGGTGAGCAGCAGTTCACAGGTAGAGAAGGAGAAAAAGGGCAGGTCAGACATAGGGAGCGTGCAAAGGCCCAAAGCTGGGGACCATGGTGTCTTGCAGCATGATCCCTATGGCTGGTCTAAGGACTGATGAGCACGACCCCACAGGTGACTGGACAGCCAACCCAAGTTCAGGAGCGATTTTGAGCCAGGCAGCATTAACCTAATCCAAGAGTGATGCATGAGGCTTGTGTTCATGCCTGATTGTTTTACAATCTACATAGTTTAACCCCAAGATTTATGTGGGGCACCTGGCCCAGGCGAGATGATTCCTGACATATTTCCATCTAAACTTAGAGGAAGAAATTGCTCAGTCTTCTGTAAGTAAGGGTGGGCCTGGAAGAAGTAGTTAGGCCTCCTGAAGGTCTACCATGAGGTTCCCTTATTCATACCTGACTATCCTCTGCTGGGCACCCCCTTGGTGAGGACCTTGTAGCCCATAAGGTGCACCTCCATCCATCTTGGAGAAGATGGCTAGTGTCTCTGCCTTGAGTGCTGACCGTGCTTGACTTCTCTTTGTATCCTAGATTTACCCAAAGATTACTGGTGTCTGGTCTTTCTGCCCATCTAAGCCAACAAAAATCATTTGCCAATTCAGCAGTTGTGAATAGAACACAGTGTGTTTGGGAAACTACAATTAGCTTGATACAGCTGGGAGTACATTGGTGATTTGTGAAAGATAATGCAAGAAAAGGAATTCAGGGGCCAGACCATGAATAGTGTTATATACCATGCTAAGGGATTTGCATGTAACCTTGTTAGTCAAAAGGGAACCCAAGATATGGGTGTGATATGATAAAAATAGATCTGAAAAAAAAATCTTTCTGTCAGTAAAGGCAAATGTTGTAAGGGAAACCAGCTAGAACTCTTGCAAAAATCTGCAGAGATATTTGACTAAGGCCAGGGGTATAACATTCCAAGATATTGAGGGAGTAGAAAAAATTTTTTGATTATTTTAAGTTCAAAGAGGGAGGAATCAGGGATGAATTCAGGGTTTATTCCTTGATGTGGACAATACAGTGTGCCAAAATTAGGAATAAAACCTGGAAGAAAGGAAAGAGGTGGGGGCGGGGAAGGTGATGAGTTTAAGTTTAGTATATTAAGTGTGAGAAGCCTCTAAGACTTAAAAGGTGAAAATTGGTGCCAGTCGTAAATGTGGGCTAGAATTCAAAACTGACATCTTGGTAGGAGAAATGGATTTGGGAATCATTTGCATATGGAGGTGGTAATCAAAAACTCTGGGTGTTGATTGAACCAAGAGCTAGAGAGCATGATGGGAAGTCATCCAAGCACAGAATCCTGAGGAAAAGGAGCATTAAAGGATCAATGGAGAGAGAAGACACCCAGCAGAGACCAAGTGGTCTCAGGGAGGTGGAATAGAAGGAGGAACAGATGCTCACGTGAGGACCTTCTCTGGCTCTCCAAATCCTCTTCACCCTTCAAGGCCTGGCTGAAACGCAAAATCTTCCATAATATGAAGGCTGCACAGACACTCCTCACTCACAGGGATGTTTGCCACCCCCCATTTGCCTCCATCGCCCCATATATCAAACCTGACCTGGTACTTTTATCTCCCCACACCAGCCCTTGCAGGAGAGGAATATGTCTCATTCAGTGGCAAATGACAAAAAATTCAACTCAAACTGGCTTAAAGAAAAAGGAAGAAAAGGCTAAGGGTGGATTCTGCCTTAAGGTGTGGCAGTCCAAGGATTCAAAGCGGGCCTCTTTCTCTATTTCTTGACTGATTTTCCCTGAGGTAGTTTATTCTCAGGCAGGCTATACCCAAAGATGGACACTGACAGTTACAGGCTTGCAATTTCTTTTTTCAGCAACCGAAGTGGGAAAAGAGGTTCTTATTCATGGTCATTCTCAGTTCTGGTTGGCTTTCATCAGGTCACCTGCTGATCTTTAACCAATCACAGAGACCAGGGGATGTTAGGCTCCAATTGGCCAGACTGGATCACAGGACAAGGAAGTGAGAGCAGAATCAGTTTCACCCTGGGAGAACACTGACATGAACCAAATGACGTGCACCAAGAAAAAAGAAGGATTACTAGAAAAAAAATGGAAATTGATACTGGGTCAGCAAATAAGAATTGTGTGTAGACAGGACGGTGCGTGCAATGCCATTCAACAAATAAGTCTTGATTGATTGGTCAGAAGCCAAAATTTCCCACTTTGCTCGCATCATTAAAAGACAGGATATTGTGTGGTTATCAAGAGAAGTGACTTTTGTTGATGTGTTTTGTTGTATTAAAGAGGAATCAGAAAGAAAACCAAGCAGCTGATATTTGTACCTACTGGCATCCTGACTGGTGGAGTTCGAAATCAGAGCAGGTAAAAAAGAGGCAGGAGCCGAAATGCTAAGAGGGAAGAAGGCACATGTCTCCCTGGGAGGCTGTGGGCATTTGAGGCCAGTGGTGAAACTTGGCTTGAAAGCTGCCCAAGTTCTGAGGCTTCTAGGTAATGAGAATAAAAAGCTTGGCTGTATAAATCAAACCTACATTATTAGAAAAGTTTGACATTTGCTAAATTACCCATGAAAACTTACCCTGGTTGTTAAGAAGAACCCCCCCCCCCAAAAAAAGTGTATTCATTTCCAAGCTAAATGTCAAGCTCCCTTAAAGATCTCCTAACACCTACAGATGGGGAAGGGGGAGGGAAGGAAACGCCATCAAATTAAGGGCAATAAACTTTCCAGACGTCTTTATCTCCATAACTGCTCAGAGATGTCTTCTGGCATTTCTAACTGGGTAATTCTGTCTTTGTATTATATCTATCTATTGGCAACCCATTTCTTAAACGTACACTCACAGAGCAGCATCTGAATACTAAATTGAAACCCTGGAAGACAGACACAGCCAAAGTGAGTCAGAGTCATTTTATTTACAGACATAGACCAGAGGTGTGTTAACAGGAAAGGCCACCAAACTCATGATTCCAGAATATTAAACTAGCAGTTCTAGAACTGGGAGCCTTGGGCAAACAGCCGAAACAACTGTTTACAAAACTAGAATTAAGAAGCCCCCCACCCCTATAGGCTTCAATAAATCAATTATTCATTACTAAACTATACCATTTATCAGAAAGAAAGTGGGGAAAGTAAATGTACTCGAAATATTTTGCTGGAATGGATCAGGTAAAAATACTTCCAAGTTTAATTTATAAGAAAATTTTGCCTGCTAAAGTACTTCAAATCAAAGTATACCAGTTTTAGCTAAGGATGGTTATTCCTGAACATTTACAGATGACAGCTATACTATGTCTTGGTTATATTTATCTAAAACCCCAAAATACATACATTTGTAATGATGTACGTGTACATACACATACCTATGAGTCTGTTTTATGTGAACACATGAAAAGGTGCCTCAAAGTACAACAAACTTTGGCACCAACCTTAGACTTACCTGGCGGCCTCCATTTATTCCCTGATGTACGAAGCTAAGGTAGTAAGAACCTTAGTTTTACTAGGGAGTGAGTGGAGACTTCAATTGCTCAGAAAAGCTGCAGGAAAGGGACGGGGAGCCTGAGTGCCTCCAAGAAGTGATCTAGTGTCTCCAAATACACCTTCTAAACTATGTGTGTGACTGGATACTTAATGGTTCTTGGGCATTGTTTAAAACTTTATCTTTTAAATATTCATAATTTAGATACCATTTGTGTACACATCCATAGCCACACATACTTACATCTCCTTTACAATCATGTTCCTCCTTTTTCTTGAAAACCATTATTTTCCAGCTGAAAAAAATCCTTCTTAACCACCCATAGGACTTCTACAATCTAGATGCAGATGACTAAAATTCTTTAGTGACTGCCTTCCATGGGGAGAAGGTGTGGGTTTCTAAACCAGTGCCATAGAGGTATATGCATAGAGACCCTGGAAAAGGGCAGCATAGGAACCCCCGGAGGCCAGGCCTCACCCACTATGGGGGCATCCAGAGTGATCATGGGAGTTCCTAAATCTCTATTTGGATTAACCTGCCCACTGAGATTGTCTTTATTAAGATGGCAATTCTTAACCACAGAGTGGGTGTGCCTGCCATCCCCTCCCAACCTCTTCCAAAAAGGTCCTTGGTTAAAGGAGAGAAAGAAAATGACACTGAGGTTCAGGGCAGGGTGTTCTGTCCATGTGATGATGTGGTGCCAGAGGCTTCCACTGGGAGCACAGGGACTTCCTGCCCCCATTGTCCATCTGCCCACACTCTTGGGCATATACTTGCTAGCTTCCTGGCATTTGAAGGGTGTTAAGAGTCCGAATGCCATTACATAAATGACCATCTCTGTCCCAAGGAGCAACGGTCTCTGATAAAGAACACAGACTCTATGAAAGTCTTGATTGTGTCAACCCAGTTAACAAAGGGCCAAAGAAGCTTGGAGAATGGCCCACCTTTCCCAGCCATTGTCTCTCTGGCTTTTCCTTCCTAAGGCCACCTTCTTTGGGGGAATTCCAAGTATAGCTGGATGGTCACTGAAAGTAATGATCTTTTCTTTGGGGCCATTGTGTGGAGAGCTAGAAAGGGCTGGGGAAATAAATGCACTTTATTTTTCTACATACTTGTATGATTTATGAAAAATTGATCTACTCCCTTCAGTTAGATCACCATGAGTCAGAGAAATACGGTGACAATAAAGTGGCTGTGTCACTTCGAAAGTAGACTACACTCCAGTTCACGAATGATGGCCAATTAAAATAAGTTATTCGTGTCTGGTGGGACTGTGTGAGATGAACTATCACCCAAGACGAATTAAAGCCTGGGTTTGGAAGACTTCCTATTGACTAGCCTGCAGTATAACTTATTTCTGTTTACGCACAAGGTGGGGAAGAGATGCCAGGAAGAAAACTGGCCTGGAGCTCACCTGGATGTATAAGAGCAAAGAAAAGAGCACCTGCTTATTAATGTTTTGATCCATAAATATTTTTTTGGTCACCATAGTGTCAGGCTATAGTCTACTCCTATATCTGTACCCATCTGTACATGGGTACAGATATAGGAGGGAATCTCAGGAAAGAGCTCATAACCAAAATACCCAGCACAGTGGCTTGCCAGTAAGGCCTATCACCTGCACCCAGCCCACATCCTGGGGAACTGGGATCCATCTTGGTGCATTTTCTGCGTTTCTGAACTTAAATAATTTCATTATTTCATAGTGACAGAATTCTCTTTTTTGAAGAATACCTTTTCTCTATTTTGAGGATGATTTTCTTCTTTTTTAATCTTAACTTCTCTAAACTTTCTATGATCTAACAGAAATAGACCTCTAGAGTTTTCATTATTGATAAGAACCACTCCATTCTCAGTCATGCCAATTATCGTGAATAATGGGGGAGTGGGGGAGAAATTCCAGTAGACCTATCTCTGACTCTTTCTATACCTTTGTCTCTCTTGTTCTCTTTCTGCATCTGTTATCTCTGTATCTATCTCACTCTCTCTCCGTATTTCTGTTTATCTCCAGGTGTGACTGTTTCTCTGTTGTCTCCTTCCATGTACTGCACCTTAAATTCTCTCATAAATGTACACACACACACACACACACACACACACACACACACACCCCACTTAAGATTTGGAGGCACAAACTTCTACACCAACTCTCCTTTCCTGCCTGCACCCTTAAACATGGCACTGAACTGTGAGTTTTCCCAGAGCCAGCTGAATCAAGGAAAAGTGGCTTCTATACCTTTCAGATCTGTTTAGCTGAGACCTTTCACACCTGCCCTACACAATCCTCCAAACCAGGCCCAGATCACAGCCCTGTGTCTGCCCAGCAAGAATGTAAAGGCCATGGGCCTGAAGATAGGCCATTCAATATCAAACCATCCTTGCATCTAATTCTTTTATTATTATTATTGTTGTTGTAAGAAAACTTAACAAGAGCTCTACCCTCTTAACAAATGTTTAAGTGTACAGTACAGTATTATTAAACTGCAGGTACAATGGTGTACAGCAGGTCTCCAGAACTTACTCATCTTTTATAACTGAAACTTTACACCCGTTGAACAGCAACTTCCCATTCGCCACCCCAGCCCCTGGCAACCACTGTTCTACTCTCTGTTTCTATCCATTTGACTATTTTGGGTTCCTCATGTAAGTGGGATCATACAGTATTTGTTTTTCTGTGTTTGGCTTATCTCATTTAGCATAACGTCCTCCAGGTTCATCCATGTTGTTGCATATGGCAGGATTTCCTTTTTTAAGGCTGAATAATATCCCATTGTAGGTATATACCACACTTTCTTCACCCATTCAACTGCTGATGGACATCTAGGTTGTTTCCACATCTTGGCTATTGTAAATTATGCTTCAGTGAACATGGAGTGCAGATATCTCTTTAAGATCCTGATTTCAATTCTTCTGGATAAATACCCAGAATCTAAGCCCATTAGATTAGAACTCATGCTTGCTTCCAAAAAGACCTCCTTGCCTGTGCCTGGGACCAGATGTAATACAATGTCCCTGCTCTGCTAATAGCATCACTGTTTTATTCCCTGGCCCACCGGGACATGTCCTAGTTTATTGTGCAATCCCTGCAGTTTCTACTTCATTCATTTATTCATTCATCCCATTAGTAAATATTTATTGAGCATTAACTATGTGCTAAACTGTGGGCTAAGCTTGGAGGTGGTGTCTGGGAGTAAAGCGGTAACATCATCCATTCTCCTTGAGGTTACTGTCTAGCTCAGGAACTCGAGTTCTACCTCTAGCCCAGACCACAGTCCCTGTGATCCCTCCCTCCTCCCAGCCTCTCTGGTCCTTCCTGGCTTTGACTCAGTTCATTGCTTCTTCTGATGTGAACCTTGATGGCCCCTGTGACCAACCCATCCTCCAAATCTGTCCAGTTCTCAGACCCTTCCCCACCTCACCTGGCCCAACTCTCCTTCGAAAGGACACTGACACCTAACAGAGGTGGAGGGTTACATTTTCTCAGTATGAAGGTCATTACTTTCTCTTAGAAAACACACACTAGTCTGCTTCCTGATCTTAATTATAAATGAAGAAACTCCTTCACGGTGGATGCACCATGGCTCTCTATGCAGAGTGGAGAGCTCTGTAGCAGATTTTCTTCACACGTTGTAAGAGATACAAGAGGGCTCCAAGCTCAGCTGAAAGAAGAGATGCTGCCCTTAATCCCCAAAGTCTCATAAATAATCCGATTCCATGAAAAGCTGGGTAGAGAGTCTCCGAATCCCAACTACCTGCTAGGCTTCCTGAATAACGTCTTTTCTCACTGTGCCAAGATGGCGGATCTTCACTTACTGAGGTCCAGATTGCGTGTGTGTGTGTGTGTGTGTGTGTGTGTGTGTGTGTGTGTGTAATCATTTGAAAGCTGAAATCTTTACTTGCTGAATGTCACTTTATGTTCCTGATACAGGTCATCAGGAGCCTTAGGATTCACAAAGTTTCTCCCACCCTCTGCTGTGACATCTTTTCAGTGAGTCTTTCTATAGCCCATTGTATACCAATGGGAAAGGATTTCCAGCTCCCCTGGGAAGCTTATGATGAAATCATATTCATAAACCTGTTCACTCTTTCCACCACTTTGCTTTTACCAGAATTCTTGCAAACGTGCTCTCTCTGTCTTACAGTTAATAAATTAAATGAATAAGCAACAAACAAAGGAAATCTCAGAGCACATCTCAGCGGCTTAAGGGTGCGATGGTTGTAAAGGTAACTTGAGCTTGCCACCACTGGAGTCTGGGGTCTGGCTGCAGCAGCTCTGGGGGTGGACAGGGTGTCGGATGGGGCTCTACTCCATCTCAGGGGTCTTTAATCCTTGGGCAATGGCGTCCAGTAAAACAAGGGAACATTAAGTGTCAATTACTAAGTCTGTGGTTCATGTTTCATACAGTCCAACTCAAGGCAAATAAATATTTCAGCAAAAAGAACAGCCCTGTGATATATGCGAATGTCACTGATTTAAGAAAGCCACTAAACTCACTGCAGTTACAGAGAAGTGGGAGGAAAGGACACGAGAGAATAGGTTGATTCATTCCCTCCTTGGCTCTTCCAAGAGCTTTGCTTTCCTCTCCATTTTTACCTCTTTTACTTCTCCATGCCTCCCCTCTACTGTTTTCCTTGATTTTATTATCATTACTCTTACTTTCCTTACACAGTCTCCTGAAACAAATAAGAGTGAGTGTGAATGTGTGCATCCCTCTTTCCAGGGGAAAACCTGAGCACTGAACAACAAACATTTCTCCCTTCCTCTTTCAGATGCCCTTTCACGCCCACCCCCACCCCCCACCAACCCCTGCACTGGAGTGTTTCAAATTCTTCTGGGAATGCAGAAAGTTTTAGTTTATTTAAGCAGAGACAGGCAGGGCACTGTGACTAGAAATTGGTAGTAAATTCCACAATTATTAGGGAGCAGAGCTGCTAAAAGCTCTTACTCAAAAGGACCCAAGATTATACTGTGAACAAATTAAATTGCCTGCTGCTTCCACTCTCGCCAGGTGACTGGGGACATATGGTGACAAAAGATCGAGCAAATATATTCAGTCCAGTTCCTTAAAAAAGAAAAAAAATAAAGAAACTTAGAATCCAATACTGAATTTTTTAAAACTGCAATTCCCACCAATGGAGGGGAGGGAGTCTTGCTATCTAATACTTTCTCAGAACATGGGGACCTGTTCTTTGGTTAACCTGCCATGATCCAGCACTCCTGCAAGTGGAGAGTTACAGCCCTCTAGCCTCCAAATAACTAAAGCATGAATTAATCTCTCCAAATCTTCCCCAAGAGGCTACCTTCTCACCTGGCAGTATTTCATAAATGATCAAAAGTTGGCATAAGAAGGCCAAGAGAAACAGACATCCATTCAAGGATCAGATGACAATGGGACCCCAAAGGCTGCTCTACTTGAAGATGCTCTCCAGACATTTTAATCATGTTGAATTGCCAGGGAGAACTCAGGCCAAGAAACAAAATTCCCACATCATCAAATTAGGTGATCTTTATGTAGGAAATTCATAGGCTAAAAGGGAGCCTAGATTGAAATCCAATCATTTAATTAAGGAAATACGTCGCCTTTGCCTGGATAATAGCGGAAAACTCCAGCATTGCCCTCACCAAGCACAAACGCCCAAGGAAACCTGCCAAAACCCAATGTCATATGGATTTGTCAAGGTCACACAATGACATAACAGTCAGAGAGACAGCTGTACAGACTAATTGGACCAGCACAAGGCTAGAAGTTGGTCAATTCATTGTAACGGAGGAGAATCTAAGAGTACCTGAGCCTCAAGGCACTGAAGAACGCCTCCCACCATCAGCCCGTAGACCATGAATTCCTAGGTCACACAGGCTGGTTTCCATGTCTGGTTCCCTTTCTGTTGCAACCTACTCCACCCCATAGGGTATCTTTCCAGCCCCAGCATGAAATATGGTTTCTCCAGAAGACCCCCTACCCTGGCCCCATTAAGAAGCTTACTTGCTTAACTTCTTATAAATTGCTGCAGAATAAACAGAGACGGCAGCAAATCAAATTAAATAAATGAGCAATTTATACAGTTCTTAAAATCCTATCACCATTGTCTATAATGCAATCCTGACTCCGTTCTTAGTTGCTCCTCCAAAAGACTTTTTGACTTCACATTCTCCTTTGTTATTTACAAGGTCTTCTAACCAGCACCCTTCACACACATCTTTTGTAGGTAATCATAGCAGGCATCACTTTTTCTAGCTCATGCAGGACCGGTCCCAAGAGTGCCCTCTTCCTAGGGAAAAGACCTGAATATGCAATCAGGACAGCACAATAAGCATTCATTGATGTCATGGGCTCCTCCGTTGCTCAAGGGAATAATTGTCTTGGGGGACATGGCTGGCTGAATATACCCCTCAAAATGCCCTCTAGGTGACATCCTTACAGGCCAAGAAAGCAAACTACACCTTGGGTTACTGAACAATATGTTGCATACAGGCAGAAATAGCTGGGATACTATATATAGGTAAAAATTCACTCTAAATTTTAGGAGTTGCTTTGGAAATCTATTACATTTCATCACGTAACCTTAAGGAAACATTTCTAAACCATAAAAGTGATGTGAATTTATACATAGACCTTTTCTATGATCCGGCAATTTCACTCCCAGGTTTTATTCAATAGAAAGGAAAACATATGCCCACAATAGTCTTGTACAAGAATATTTATAGCAGCTTTATTCATACTAGCCAAAAATTGGAAATAATCCAAATATCCATCAACAAGAGATCTGAGAAAGACCTTATTGTATATTCATACAATAGAACGCTATTCAGCAATGAAAAGAAACAAACTTGATTTACACAACTACGAAGATGAATTTTAAAAACCAAACATAATACTGAGTGAAAGAAGCTAGATACAAAAAAGTACATCCTATATGATTCTAGTTACATGAAATTCAAGAACAAGCAAAACTGTTCTGTACTGATAGAAAGCTTGAGGTGTGATTGAAAGTGGGGGAACTGATTGGAATCAGTTATAAGGGAGTTTCTGGGGTGATGAAAATGTTTGGTATGGTGACTGGGGTGTATGTTACATGAATACATACACTCATTGATCCATGCACTTAATAGCCATGCATTTCACTCTAGGTAAACTATACCTCAAATATCAAAAAGATTTAATTAAAAATATAATATTGGCGTATCTGGAAAATATATTCCATGACAAACATGGAATCTACACTCAATGTAAATAAGTTTTACTTTGTTAAACAATAAATTCATCACTAACTCAGTGCCTCTGATTGTCCCTGTCACCGCCAGTTAAACTCACATCCCAACACCTTGGCAGTAGATTCTACAATCAGGAGGAGCCAGAGCACCTTAGGTGATACCTCAGGCCCCTCCTAGCTATGCATACAGGCAGAAAACACAGCCAATCAAATCAACTACCAGCAAGACGAAGGGCGGAAGGTCCAGGCTGTGTTTCCAGGCCTACCACATATCTCCATAGTGTGGAGTGCATCTGAAACACTCCCCGAATCCACCACCTAAAAACTGAAAGCGAGAAAGAGCTGGAGTTGATAGCATTCAATAAACCATTAAATACTATCAGCATAGTCGTCTGCTTGAGATGAGCACTAAACCTTGATTGAAATTTCTCCAATAAATCAAATGGAGCAAGGTGATTTTGTAATTACCCATAAATAACATTTCCACCCTCACATCTTAGACAGAAGACTAGGATTTGAGACCTGCTGGCAATGAGACAAGCCTCAGATGGCATTGCAGCAAGCATGTGCCAGCCTTAATAATGTAAGAGCAAGTCTAGATTTGAAGAAAATTATCAAATTAAAAAAAAGAGAAGCATGTCATTGCCAAAGAATATTCAGACACAAAGCAAAACAAGATCGGTTTTAATGCCTCCATTTTTGGGTCTAGCCCCTGGAAAGGCAAGAAGCACAGAGAGAGGAACAAAGAAGCACATACCCAAGGGACCATGTCTGCCCCATGGGCCAGATTTTGTGAGCAGGATAACTATGGTGATTTTCAGTCCCCATACAAATACAGTGAATATTTTCATTTATATGTCTCTGTCAGCTCTAATTGCTCATCAGTTTAAAAAGGGAGTGTTTGTGGGAGCCTCACCGCCTGTTAATGAGATCGGATGGGCTTAAATGTCGCAATTGGAGTGAACTGCATGGATCTTTAACTTCTCGGTCAGGACCCAGACACTCCCAATATTTTCAGGTAATCGCAAAAAAGATTTAGAATCTTAATTTAAAATATAATTTTCCCTATCAGAGCAAAAAAACAGAATACTCATCCATGAATGAATTTAGTGTTTGCACTTTGCTTAAGAACATAGGCTAAATTATCTTTATAAGGTCAAGTTAGAAGCCCTAACCTATTTATGAAATAAAGTTGTTGGCAATTAAGATGTGAACTATCTTTCTAGGTCATTGTAGCAGACGGTGTTGGTGCTCAAGTAAAGGTGGACTGCTGCAAGCAGCTGCCAGCTCCCTGTCTGTGGGCTTGCTCTCTGCTCTCCCCAACACGGAGGTGGTCACAGGTGCTGGGGGGCTAATCCCCCAGAAACTGGCCTCAAGCAATGAGGGGTGGGAACTGGTGGGTAAAACTACCCTAGCTTCTCAGCACTTAGTTGGGACAGCTCTTGGAGTCTGTTCTACACTGCCCCTAGAGCTTCCCAGTGGTATTAAGATATGATTACCCTTGGAGTAACCTGTCATTAACGCAGGACATTAACACATACTGGGTTTCTTTTCCTTCCCTTTCTCAACTCTTCACTCCCCTGTAAGTACCTCCTGATACTTTCAACCAGGAGGTTGTACAACTTCCTGGTAATCCACAACCCACGTGACTTACACCCCAGTCCTAGTCTCAAGTATCTGCTTTTGGGGAACCCAAGCTTAGATAGGAACAAACATGATTTTGGATAGACCCAAGCCTAGCTCTATGGATCTCGATTAAAGCTCTCTGTGATTCAGGAAAAGTAGAAAGAAGATTCCCCACTGACCTCTATAAAATATAAACCATTCCTGCAGTAGACCAGAAAGGGAGAAGTCTGTACTGGCATTCTAATTACAAACAACAGGGGATGGCCTGGTTGTCTGATATTAAGTCTGATTTCAGACTTCTGGCCTCCAGAGTTGTGAAAGAGTAAATTTCTGTCATTTTAAGCTACCAAGTTTATAGTAATGTGTTATGGTACAAGTAAGAAACTAATACAGTAAATTTTTGCATTTTTAAATGCTATGTCAAGTCCCTAATCATTACTCTTTTTCAAAAATTTCTTGGCTTTTCTTAATCATTTGGTCTTCCAATGGAATTTTAATTATTTGGACCAGATTCAATTCAGATTCAAATTTCATTAAATTAGGATGAATCAGTATTTTCATGGTATACATCCTCCTAACCAGGAGTATGATAGTTTTCTCATTTATTTTTGAAAGATTTTGTAGTTTTCTCCATTTCTGACCTATATTTTCTCATTTATTCCTAAATATCTTTTTCATTATCATGAATAATAATTTTCTCTTTTCTAACTTAATATTTCAGTATGGAGAAAGACTACTGATTTTGTATATTTATCCAATCCCTCTCAACCCCAATTTTCATGTTCTCTTAATGATTTTAATAGTCGTTTTAGTGGAGTCTCTTGAATTTTGTAAGGGTACAGTAATTGAGTCTCTTTCTTTGCTGTATTCGTGTTGATTATTTTATTTACTGGTTTTATTGCATCAATTAGCACTTGTTAAATATTGTTCTGTTGTTATAGTAATAGAAGTTACCCCTAATTTTTCCATATTTTAATGGGATTCATTTCAGGGTTTTACCATTTATTTTCATGTTTTCTGTTAAGTATGTCTTTATCCTGCCTACTTCCTTCCTTCTATTCAAATTTTACTTAGAATTTGTAAGGAGAATGGACACTGGATTTCATAAAGTACTTCTTCAGTTTCTGATGGTATAATCATATGGCTTTTCCTCTCTTTAATTCATTGAGGTAAGGAACTTTTGATATATTTCAGAATTTGAAATGTCCTTGAACTCTTTGAATAAGTACCATTGGGGTGTGGCATTCTTATTCTACTATTTGGCTGAAATCTTTTTGCTGACACTTTAGAAAATCTGCATCTGTAACAAACTAACTCTGAGCTTTATTTTTTATATAAACCTTATCAGAGTTAGGTATCAGAGTACTGAGTTTATACAATTTTAATAAAACAAATTGTTTAGCTTTCTGTCATTTTCTTGCAGTCTCCGACCACTTCACTTGCAGAGAAATTTTTATATTTTTAAAAGTTAGGTCAAGTTTTGACTATAAAACTATCTGGGCCTGGTGCTTTTTTAAAATGGTAGATATTTAATTATTTTACCATCAACTTACCAGTTATTGGCCTAACAAGATATTTTAATTCTTCTTAAGCCCATTTTACTTGATTATACCTTTCCAACTAATAAAATTTTTACAATATATTTATATATACTATTCTCCAGTAAATTTTTAAACCTCTCACAGATCTGTGGTTTTTCTTCCTCATGTCACACATTGAACATTTTTGCCTTTTTTTCACCGATCATGATTGTCACTTAATCTTACTCATCTCTTCAGTGAAATTGCTTTTGTTTGATGTTTCCTTTCTATTGTTGTGTTCCTATTTTTTTTTTTTTTTGAGAACTTACAATTGCATATTTCCTTCTCATTTCTTTTGGTTTACCTTATTTGTCCCAATTTCTTAGTTTGAAAATGAAGTTCACTTTTATAGTTCTTTATAAATAATAAAAGCAATAAAGACATATTTTTGCATAATATAGCCTTAACTACATCCCATAGTTTTTTGTACAAAGTGTTTTTTTTTCCCGCTTTCTTCCAAATACTTTAAAAAGTGTGTAATTTTAGTTGATTTCTAGCTTAATTGAGTCTAATCAGAGTATGTGGTCTATAAAATATCTCTGGGATATTTTATTAAGATTTTCTACATGGCTAAGTACATGATCAATACTATTAGTTGCTGCATCAAAATACGGAAGAATATATCATTTCTGTTTCTAGTTTACAAAGAGAAAGGCCTTGTGCATTTAGTAACATGTTTCTACTAACTTGAGTTTAATGATTCGATTCTTCAATAAATTGTTGCTTATTTGATATTTGGAATTCATAAAGCTACTTATCCACAGCTGTATTATAATGGGAGGAAAAAAATCTCTTCTCCTGTTATCTTAGCAGCAAAAAAGCAAGTGGAATCTCAGATATTCAATAGCTGTTCCTCTTTTTAGCCCACCGTATATTTTTTTCTTCATATTCTGTATTCGTACTCAGACAGGTGATCAGTTCTGTGTACCTAGTGAAGGGTTTGAGAGCCTGCCTGATTCTTTTTGAATTGTGGCTGACTTCTTCTGGATCAGAGGATTGTGGAAAATTATCTCCTGCATCAGTCTCAATTATCATTAACAAGATTTGTCTCAAAACTTGCTCTTTTGTAAGAACCACGAGGAAGGGGAACACTGCAGCAGAGTGAGAGAGAGAGCTGGCCTTAATTCACAATGTAAGTTTTCAGCACAAACACTCTAAGGATACTGAGGAATGGATACACACTCATTAAATTCTCCTTATGCCACAGAAGGTCTAGTATTTTGTAAAAACCAAATTCCTGCTACCTATGTAGAAAAGTTGAAAAAAAGTAGGTCTGAATCGGTAGTTTAGAGCAGTGCTTCTCAAACTTGCGTGTGTATCAGGGTCCCCTGGGGGGCTTGTTGACACATAGATCTCTGGGCCCCATCCCCAGAGATTCTGATTCAGCAGATCTGGAGCTGCCTGAGGTTCTGCACTTCTATGAAAGCCCTAAGTGGTGCTGATGCTGCCACTAGACTGACCATCCTGTAAGGACCACTGGCTTTAAGGATGTGCAGCTGGCCAGGCTGGAGTGGAGTATGAACAGCTGTGGTTTGTCTTTCAAGGCCCTTTCTGTTCTTTTATGGTCCTGCTCTCGCCCATCTCCAAGCCCTGAAATCTTTCTAATGTTTCCTAGCCCTTAACAATTCCTGGCTGAAGTCAGAATTGCTGAAGGTAGCTCCATTCTTCAGAGTGACTTCATTTTAAAAGGATACACTTAAATTCCAAAAAACTCAAAACGAATACAAAAGACCCTAGGGAAACCGGCACACTTGGAGATTCTACCTGCTCTGCGCCACCCAAACCGCTCTGTGAAGGTAACCGCGCACCCGATACGCAATTCAAACTGAGTCTTGTTTGTTTCAGGAGGGCCCAGCATACTGGAGACCGGCAAGGGTGGGTGGAGAGGGCAAAATAATTTTTTCTTAAAGTTGGATCTTCTTGGAAGAGTGCTCTTAGGTGCTGTCAGCTACAGAATTGATCATGCATGTTTCATAAAAGTAGAAAAGAAACTATTTGGGGGTAGAGACGGGGGTAAGGGTTGGAGAGGAAAATAGGAAGGTACAAATATAGGAAAGAACATTCAATGCATTGCCCTCAAAATGCCCAAATCCAAAGAGACTCTACAAAGATCTGTGAAAACCTCAGCAGGAGATCTCATTTTTCTGTGAAGGGTGTCAAACAGTTGAGATATGTGGCGTAACTGAGAAACAGGGGGGTAACAATAGTGCTGCCTCCAATGGAAAATAATCAAAATTGTAACAACCCTGAGGGGTCAGACGTTGGCTTGATCCTTTAGCTGGCAGAGATAGCAAGTCTTAAGATACAAAGCTCTGTAATATCCGCTGCATCATTTACTTTCAAATGACCCAGAGAAAAGCCATGGAGCTTCCCACGTCCCTTGGGGATGCACCTGGATTTGATTTTGACAGCCAAGAGCTCCCAAAAGAGGTCATGGGACAGAGGCCTAGGAGATAGTTGGCCCCATTTGTTCAAATTTAAAAATCAGAACGTTTCTCTTTGTCAATTTTTCTTTCAAATTCTGTTCTAGTAGCTACATTTCCTAGTTTATACTGTATCATAATAATTTGGGTATATATTTCACTTACCCACTGATCTCTGAATTCCCTGAAGGTGGGAGGTGTAGCTGCCTATCGCTCTGTCCTCAGTCTATAGCACCTGCAACCACAGAAGGGGTGAATTAACCCTTCTTGCTGGGCTTCCACTGGGTCAAGATAGTATCCCCGTGTTGGTATCTCTGCTAATGCAACTGGGAAGCCGGCTACTTCCATCTTACCCGGGAATAAGAATATGGAAATTCGGGGCTTCCCTGGTGGCGCAGTGGTTGAGAGTCCGCCTGCCGATGCAGGGGACACGGGTTCGTGCCCCGGTCTGGGAAGATCCCACATGCCGCGGAGTGGCTGGGCCCGTGAGCCATGGCCATTGAGCCTGCGCGTCCGGAGCCTGTGCTCCGCAACGGAAGGGGCAAAAAAAAAGAGAGGCGCCCACACAAAAAAAAAAAAAAAAAAAAAAAAAAGAATATGGAAATTCGTTATGTTAACAACGCTCATCTTCTGAGTGCCTGCCATGTGCCAGCCACTTTGCAGGCATCATCTCATGCAATTTTAACAAGTCTGTGGAGCAGGAGAGATCCTGTGACCTTATAGATATAGAAACTGAGGCCAGGAGGCATGATATGCCCAGGGTGGCACAGTAAGGAAACAGGTCTAGGATCTGTCTGCAAAGCTCTCAGCTTCCGAACTCTAATAGTATTTACTCTGCCGTCCTCCCATCTTGTTCCATGAGGGTGTGAGGACCTGGGAAAAACAGCAGAAAAGCACTCAGGATGTGCTTGGTACTCAACAGTTTTAATACTATGCCTATACTTAACAGGAAAGTAAGCCAACAGCATGAAGCCAGTTTCCCCTTCCCAACCCCAGCATCTCCGCATTTACTCAGCCCACATTTATCACGTACCTTCTCCACCTGGGACATCGGACCAGGAACTGGAGAAATGACTATACCAAACAGACACTTGTCCTCACCTTTCAGGAGTTCCCCCTTATCAAAGAAAAAAGTCCTAGACAACTTTGAAGCACTGAGTGGTGTTTGTAAGTGCAATAACATATGATGCAAGAGTCCAGCCTTTGGAATAACTGGGCTTCCCAAAGAAAAACAGAAAATGGCATAGACTCCAAGCCCTTCAGATTTCTCAAGTCATGTTAACAGGAGGTCAACCAGCTCTGGACAAGCCAGAAGGAGTCACTCCCACGCCACCTACTTTCCCAAGCAACGCACACTCTGGATCATTTGTGCAACGTCATGCAGGCAAAGCTCCCTTAGAAGGCAGAGATTTCCACTCTTGGTCATTTTTAATTCTCTAAATCTTCTATCTGTTTACTCCTTTTGATCGGTCTGACTGAACTAGCCAGTCCTGTAGCGCTTACAGATGACGGATCCCCACAATCTGTGGATCTCCAAGAGTACTAATGACACTTAGCAACTGACCACCCATTGTAGATGCTAATTATGTTTCCTCAGTACAAAGAGGGGGCAGCGGTGTGGCAGAGCTGGCTCATACTAGCTCACACGAGAGCAAATTGTTAAATTTTCAGGAACTCTGGGAGCTGGTTGTTAAACGCAGCCGTTATTTAAAATTTAATTATATAAACACATACATACTAATAGAAACAGAAGTAATAAACATTCAAAACTCATCCCTCTAATTCTTCTTTTTTTGAATTTTGTTTTATTTTTATACAGCAGTTTCTTTTTTTCTTTTTTAGGTCTTTTCTTTTTCTTAGTTACCTATTTTATACATATTCATGTATATATGTCAATCCCAATCTCCCAAACATCTAATTCTTTAACAATGTTTTCATATCACTACGTTCTTGAGGTTATTGGCAGCGATCGGATCTGTGTGGTGGGAAAACTTAGCTCTCGGCTCCTTGACATCAGGCTGGTAACTAGAAATCAGTCACGGTGGGATTATTTATACCATGATATTCAGCAGATGCTACAAATCCAGGCCATTTTCCCCAGAGAGCCAGTTGTTAAACATTGACCAGCACGGCACTGGGGAAAAGGTTCTTCTCCCAGATAATTGCAAGCAGCATAATTTTAACCACAGGCCCAAAGCAAACACAGGCACAGACACAGCTGTGAAAAAAACCCTGCAGAGCGGACAGATGCAGCCAAGACAACTTGAGGATGACGACAAGGCCAGTGGTGTAGGACATCACACGGAGCAACCTTCTCAACCAAGCCGGCCAGACTGGCCTGCAGTCCTTGTGGTTGGATCCCTTTGAAGGGGAGCTTTCCCAGATTTCAACAGACATACAACCCAGAACAGGCTGCCGTAGCGCCTCAGCACTGGCCACTAGGAGAGAAAGACAACTAGATGACTGTTAAGGCAAATAAACCAGATTGTCCATGAACCAGAAATAATCCAGCCCCAGACTCGAAAAGTGCAAAATCTCTACCATCTCAGGGATGACAGGACCACCTGGAAGCTGAGAGAGGTGGGCTGGGTGCTAGGGTGCATGAGGCGAACTTTATTTTTTAGGATTAAATGTTTTTATTCAGTTGACAATTAGGCATCTTAGGTTAGGGGGTTTTTGAGGAAATAGTCTCTAGTGCAACACTGACCAATTTCTTTCTGCAATGATAGAAATGTCCTATCCGTACGCACCGCTCCAAATGCTCCATATAGCAGCCACTTCATCGAGCTGCTGAGCGGCTGAAATAGGACTAATTCAACTCAGGTACCGAATGTAGATTTTTCTTCATTTAATTAATATAAAGTTAAATTTCCACACCCTCGTGTAGCTAGTGGCTATCCTATTAGACAATGTGGCTCTAGTGGATTTGAAGCTTGAAAACAGTTGGCATTCAATCAGGGTAAATATAAGTAATAAAGTTAGGATACAGTTAGTAGAACAAAGTGTAGTTTCTTGGTGTATCTGGGTTTATTAACATAAGTTCAGCTTGTTCAGCTACACAACTATAATTACAGGGTCCACTTTGAGTACTAAATTTCTGTTAGATTTCTGAAAACCCCAGTCTCATCACAACCTCGCCACCTCAATCAGCATCATAGGAAATCCTGTTCCCGAGGTAGGTCGGCAGGCACCTGAGTGGGCGTGTCTCTCCTAGCTTCTGTCACGAGTTCCTCAGCCCTTGGATGCATCTGGCCTCATTCTTGAGTCCATCCTGACCAACGCAGGCAGAAAATCACATCCTTTGACTCGTCAAATCACAGGCTCTGCAGCCTCCTCCTGATCCCTGCCGTGCTTACTCTGATTGGGCGACTAAAGTGCTCCCTAATTCCCTTGGCTTTCACTGTGTCTCTGCATCCCTGGTGGGTCTGGAGCACTGAGCAGCAGTGGCCGTGATGATGCCTCATTCTCGGCTTCCACAGCGTCCTCCATCCAATCGTACAGACACAACACCTGGCGAATTGCAGCAGCACGGCCCACTTGCCCGACCCAAACTCCTTGGGTTCTAAGGCCACCCAACGTGTGTTCGGTATCCCCATTGCCACAGGGTAAACTGGACCTTGGGTCACCCTTCTAGAAGGAGAGAGGCAGCCGCTTGCAGGGCCCTTCTTAGCCAGGTGATAGAGTTGGCTCCAGGGAGACAATCCTCGTGCTTATCTTGGGGGAAACCTCATGCTAACTTTCAAAATAACTCAGGCAGTTTTTGAGACTAAGTGAAGTTTATTTCTAAACATAAAAACAGGGATCCCAGAACAAAGAAGAATATGTTTGTTTTAGTTTGGTTATGAGAGTTGGCAATTTTGGTTGGTTTGGAACTTTTTTGGTTTGAAGACCTGGTCTCTTTGTGTCCTTGTTTATTTCTCTGCAGTCATATTTATTAAGGTATAAATTACATACAATAAAATTCACCCTTTTCGGCGTATAGTCCTGTATTGACAAATACATACAATCCTGTAATGACCACCACAGTCAAGATATAGAACAGCTCCATCACAAGGAAAATTGTCCTCATGTCCCATTGTGATCAAGCCCTCCACCTACTCCCAAGCAGCCATTGATCTGGTTTCTGTCCCTGTGGTTCTGCCTTTTCCAGAATGTCATATAAATGGAATCATACAGTATCCTTCCTTTTTGTCTGATGTCCTTCACTTAGAATATGCATGTTAATAGTGAAATTTTCCATTTCACTTTTTCACAGTCCAGTTACAGGGCACTGTGACAAGGTTGTTCTAAGGTGTGTCCAGGAAGCAATGTGGACACCCACAAACATTGCCAACAGGTCACAGAAGTCTTCTCAGAGAAAGAAAAATTTGACTCAGATCAACAAAGAAGCTGAACACTGACTACTAAGGTAAGGAAAGAACCTACCTTACCTAAGGTAGAGGAATCAATGTCCCAGGATGAGGAGACATTAAAACAAAGAGCTTCCTCCCTAAAAAGAGAAGCTACTGAACAGCAAAGTGTCCTATACTTTAGTCTAGAGACCAAGGCAAACCTAAGTCTGCAACTTGAAGACTCAAGCAAAAAGAATGCATGCTTCTAACCAGCTAGGACTCCAACTTCATTCCCACAGACATCCCTCCATTTGCTTGGACAGTGACAAAGGGGCAGAAACGTTTCAAGCTGGAAATCCATCGGTTGAACAAACAAATTCTACAGCAAACCTCACCCTGGACTGAGGGTTTGAAGAAGTAAGACGGGTGACCAGAGAAGAGTTCTGAGTTCCAGCTTTAAAATTTTCCCTGACATGTAAATGGAAGAAAACCATTTATCATGTAATGGGATTGTATGTCCATTAGCTTTCCCATGGGAATGTTAACACGACAAAATTGAAAAAAATAATCTGCAGAGTTTTGGCCAAGTGTTTCTAGATTCAGAGGCAGCAGATCAGCTCCATAGCCAACCAACTGCTTTATCTTGGGCAAGTCTCTTGACTTTTCTGGTCCTGTCCTCTAAAAGAAAAAGAGAGGAAAAGAATGAAGTTGGATCAGACCACTTCAGAAATTCCTTCTAGCTCTTCTGCTTTCTAATTGTGTAAGTGACGTCAAAACCATTGGACTTAAGGAAACTTGCAGCACGCTCAGAAATAGGACTGGAATAAAGGCTCCATTCATGGCCCCAGAGGTCAGTGAACACAATGAGGCTTTTTGTGGAGTGATGGGTGGAAGGGAGAGAGAGTCTGGGAGGTCTGGTGTTCTGTCTGTCTACCACAGACCCCTAAATAGTCACTAAAACTGTGGAAGCAATAGTGAAAGTAGAAAAGAAAAGAGAAAATAGAGCACCCATCAAGTCTAATAATATTCTTGTAACTCTAGAACTAGGTATATCAGAAGCAGCTCTGGAGGCCACTATCCAGACCAAACTGTCCTTAGTAGAAGGCAAACTCAACCACATCTGTTCTCACCAGCACAGATATTGTTCTAGTCTTGGACTGTTGAAAACACTATCATAAATGAGGCTAGAACCATGTGTCTTGGGCTCCAGAAGACACAGGCTTGTTCCCAAAGGGAAGGTCATTCTCCAATTCTCCACTTTTATCCCTGCCTCTCTGCACCCCTCCCCTCCTCTGCTTTATGTCTGTCCCAACCCTAAAGGTACAGCACCACCACCACTAGGAGCGATTCCAGCAGCACCCCTCCTTCCTCTGAGGGTGGTACAGGGCCTCTTCCCAGCTCCCTTTGCACAGACGTGGTGGCCTGGATGCATCAGGAAGTCCGGGAGGGTGGAGGCTGGGGTCCTAGCCGGAGCCCTAGATTCCTGGAATGTCAGGGCCACAGGGACCAAGAAAAACTACACTCGCTGGTGTTCAACCTTTTTTTTAAGTAGAGCAAAGCTTCTTCTCATGTAAGCCTTGCAAGGAAAACCAAAATGAAAAAGTGATAAAAGCTGTGGAAATGGGGCACAGAGGTGGGGAAGGGGGCGGGATCTTAACATGCTCAGTCCCTCACCTTCAACACACGTACATGTGTGCAGACACATGCACACACAGACACAAGCACTGCCAGGGAAATGTAATTTTTAAAAAGTCTCCTCCCAATCCAGAAATCCTCTCCACAAAGTCATTTATTACCAGGTAAGCATTAAACCAGAGTGTGATGCACGTCACAGGCCATCTGCTAGGTAAGAGATGCAGAGACTGAAAGCAGTCATGCTTCGCCTTTCATCCAGCCCAGAGATACAACTGATGACACACACGTTTTCAAGATAAACAACAACTACTTCTTGGGGTGGCAGATTTGACAGCATTATTGGTGACACACAGTTCATCCTAACTTTACTTGGGAGTTGGGGTGACCATCTAAGAGTTAGCCAATTGACTTTATCCAGAAAACAGGAGGTCGTTTTGCAACACACCAGACTTATTTGAATTGTCAATAATCCTGAACTAAACTGTCTGATTCCTGCTGTTCGGGGACAACCCATTCTGGGTGAGGACTTTATCTGCAGTGTTAACTGTAGGGTCGGGGCCATATTACAAGGCCAGCTCGTTTGTTCGTTGCCCCCCTGTGCTCTCGGGACAGTGATTCCCACCCTGGCTACACTCTAGAACAATGTGATATTTGGGCCCCATCCCACATCAATTAAATCCCAATCCCAGGAGATGGGGCCTGATTGACTGCTGGCTTGTTTTAAAGAGGAAACAGGTGATTCTAAATTTGCATCCAGGGCTGAGAACCACTTAGCTACAGACTTGATAAGACAGTGGCCTCCGCCCTGGTTTCATTAGAATCCCAGGGGAGCTTATAAACTCCCACGGCTCTGGTGATGCCCCAGACCTCATGTATCAGGATTTCTGGGGCCTGGCTCAAATATCCATATTTCTTAAAGCTCCTGGGGCAAGTCCAGAATGCAGCCAAGGCCAAGAACCACTGGGATGAGAGTTGGCCTCTGCCCAGCAGTGGGTTCAAAGCCTGGTTCCAGGACAGTGGCCCCATGGGCAAGGGCTTTACTCCATTGGTTATGTGTGTATCTCTGCAGACTCTCTGAGTCGTTTTCTGCTCAGCAAATGACTTAAGGCTGCTCATGTTCAGCAGTGCAGGTCGTCTGTTCAAAGTAGCCATTATTATTATGGATACATGTAATATTTAAATAAAAATGTAAATTTCTCTTTCAACTAACTTTTGATCTTAGATAGAAAGTCCAGTATCTAACGGGAACTTTCCCTTCTGTGTGACTCTTGTTGGATCTCGGAAACTGACAGAAAGAGTAAGTCTCATTTCAGTCTGTGCTATTTCTTCTGTCCTTACCTATCCTGGACACCTTTTTATCATTCAACTAAAGAAAAAGATTCCCTAGGCAAAAGGAAGCCTCCTCCTTCCTCGTCTTCACAGCCCAGCCCTGCACATCCGGGCGATCCACGTCAACCAAGATGGTGGCGCTCGGTAGCAGAGATGAGATTTTCTTATTGAGGGTGAAGAGGTAAAACTGTCCGTCCTAGTGGTTCTCAATCTTTAGCGTTCGTTGGAATCACCTGGTGGGCTTGTTAAAAACACAGATTGCTGGACCCCCTCAGAGTTTCTGAGTTAGCAGGCCAGAGATTCTGTATTGCTAGTAATTCCCAGGTGCTGCTGATACTGCTGCTCTAAAGACTACACTTTCAGAAGCACTGATCTATCCCATTTCTTTCTCTTTTTCTTTCCTCGTTGTGGTGTAAGCAAAAAAAAGAACACCCCGGGGTGCTTGCCCCTTTGTTCTTTCTGCATCTCCATTACCACCCAAGGTTGCCCATGGTTTTCTTGAAAGACGCTTCACAAGGCTCTTCTTCAGGCAGTTTTCAAAAGAAAATAATATCTACATAAACAGACTTGGTGGTTTTGAGAGAGGTCCCCTGCCTGCTTGCCACCCCATCTGAAAAAGCTCTTTGTCGCCGGCACAGGGAGAGAGGGCTGTTAGTGGGGGCTGGTTGCCGAAAACATTCTTTGTTTTCATTTTGCTGCTGTTTTCATCTCCACCCACAGATGTTTCTCACCACCCTGAGCTGACTCTCTTTCTTGCCCTCAGGAAATCGTCTATCACCAAATAGAGTAGAATGGAAGCACTTTAGAAATGTAAATTTATGGACCGTCTCCAATGCTGTGGTGGAGAAGACAGGTAAATAAATAAGAGCCGGTTCGAAAATACCAAGGGATTTGTATTGACTTGAAGAATCAGAGCTGTACTTTAGCTAGAACTGGAGGACACTGGGAAAAGAACAAACACCAAGTCAAGAAAAAGCTCACTTTACAAATAAACAAAAGGAAGGCAAGGGTGAATGGGAGAGGGGAAAGTGGGGAGATGCAAGAAAATCGGAAAATGGAGAATAAAGATTTGAATACATTTGGTTCTGATTCAAACCAAATGTAGGTAAGATGTCTCAGGTCATCTTAAGTCCAATGTCTTTGCCAAGATTTCTGCCAGCTCAGTACTAACATTCTTATGATGGCCTCTGGCCCTCAGCTCCTGCTTCTCACGAACCAGTTTCGAGTTCACGATAAGGTTGCTGGATTGAGCAAATAAAAATACAGGGTTCTCAGATAAATGTAAATTTCAGATATTTCAAATATTGCATAGTGCACACTCATACTAAAAAGGTTTTCATTCTTTATCTGAAATTAAAAATGTAATCAGGTGTCCTGTATTTGTGACCTGCATCATCGCCCCACCCTTAATGCGTATTTTCTACATAAACTCAGGCACTGGGTTCAGCCCTTATTCCTTATTTTCCATAAAACAAGCCAACCACCTGTACCTTTACTAAAAGTTCCAGGAAGATAGAAGTCTTTGGAGTTCCCTGGTGATGCAGTGGTTAAGAATCCACCTGGCAATGCAGGGGACAGAGGTTGGAGCCCTGGTTCGGGAAGATCCCACGTGCCTCAGAGCAACTAAGCCCGCGAGCCACAACTACTGAGCCTGCGTGCCACAACTACTGAAGCCCGCACACCTAGAGCCCATGCTCCGCAACAAGAGAAGCCACCACAATGAGAAGCCCGCACACCTCAACGAAGAGTAGCCCCCGCTCGCCTCAACTAGAGAAAGCCTGCATGCAGCAACGAAGACCCAATGCAGCCAAAAATAAAATTAATTAATTAATTAATTTTAAAAAAATAAGTCTTTGTATCACAGCAGCACATATAACTTAACATTCAGTGTGACGTCTAGCTTTTCCCAAAAGGTCCTCTGCCATTTCCACAACTGGGATTCTACTCGGCTCCACTTTCTTTTTTTGCCATCACTCTTTTTTCTTACTCCTCTCACATCCAAGCTCCAATTCACTTCAAATGCCAAATATTTCTAAGACTTGTGTCGTTGGACTGTTCCTGGCCTTTATCTCCATTTCACTTTGCACCCCCAAATAGTATCTCAGAGTAACATCTAGAAGCTTTAAAAACATACAGATGACAGGGGTCACTCCCAAATATTCTAATTTAATTGGCCTTAGAGTGGGTGGGGCCTACACATTGGTATTTAAAGGCCCCCGATGAATTCTAATGTGCAGGCAAGGCTGAACATAGTCACTTAGATCAGTGTTTCTCGAACATTAATTTACCCAAGGGTTAGGGACGATCTCATCAAATTGCAGGTTCTGGTTCAGTAGATGGGCATCCAGCTGGAAGCTCTGCATTTCCAACAAGCCCCCAGGTGATGCAGCTGGTCAGAGGACATTCTCAGCCGCAAAATCTCAGAGGGAATCAAGTGACAGGCGTGCAGACTCTCCTTTGAAGTGATGCGTCATCACTGACAGATGTAGCAGGTTCACAGACACCACAGTGGCTAGAAGGTCAGCTACTAGGGTGGGCAGTTCATGGCATCATGAAGGTACAGCAGCATTTCTTGAACCTCATTAGCTTCGTCAGTGTTTGGGACTTGCACTGAGATATTTAGATCCAAGTACTTCTTTAATAAGACCCAATATTTATACCTCTTCATTTGCTTCAGAGCACTTTATTATAGCGACTGCTTGATGGCCTCAACCGCTTTGGAAAGCATTCAGGAGAGTTATGGGTCCCTGTTGGACATGGAACCGAGAGTGGGGTCTGGATGCTCGCCGCTCAAAAGCCAATAAAGAGGCAAGGTTGGTGGAAAGGAAAGTTTGCTTTATTTTTGATACCGGCAACCGCGGGAGGGGAGGGCGGATGCCTGTCAGAAGGCTGACTCCCCCCAGCTGACAGTCAGTGGGCAAGAGCTTTTATAGACAGAGGGAGGGGGCTACATGCAGAAACAGCACAGTCAGCTCTGACAGTCATCTTGAAATTGGTCATGCCGCGGTCTGATCAGCGTCATCTTGATTGTTTTCAGTACAGTTAATCTTCAGTTTCAGGGTCGGTTTGTTTCCATTTCCTTGAGGCCAATTCTTGGAATTCTGGCGGCTTCTGTCATGGCTACTGTCTGGTCTTCATGTAGTCAACTTCTTCCACCTGGCGGGGGTTTCAGTATGTACAAGACAGCTCACAGGACATGGCTCAGAATATTATCTAGAGCCCTTGAAGAGGAACTAAAGCTCCTTGACTTTGCTCAGTGACTAAACTGTTATCGTTTTGTCCTGTTGGATTGCTTTCCTTTGTTTCTGCATTTTCTCACTTCTCTGATTAAACTTGTTCTTTGGCTAAAGTTTTTCCACAGTCAAAAGGCAGGCAGAGGACATGGGGGGAAGGACCATAGCGTCCTGCTCCGTTTCAGATGGATGTAAATACTGAGACCCAATGATTAAAGATCCAGGGCCGTTATTAAACTGATCTATGAATAAATGTTTTGTAACATCAATGTTTCTATTAAAGCCAGATGTAGCCTCTAATTTATATTATAATTCATTATAAACCAGTGCTTCTCAAATGCTCGTGTGCACAGAAATCCTTGAAGGCTTGGTAAAATGCAGACTGACTCAGCAGGTCTGGGTGGAGCCAAGGTTGGGTAGAGACAAGCTCTGGATGATGTGATGTTGTCTGTCCACGGACCACACTTTGGGCGTCAAGGAGCTCATCCTCACCTCAGTGGACTCAGCTTTCTCAGCTCTGACATGGAGTGGATTCAGTTTTCTCAGCTGCGGCATTCCTCTCATTCTCTTGTGATACTAAGCACTTAGGCAACCTAGTGGCTGAACAATGGACTGAGAGTTCTGTGTTCTGGCGTTGTTTACCTCCATTAAAATTTCAGAAACTGCGACTTCCCTGGCAGTCCAGGGGTTAAGACTCTGCACTTCCAGGGCAAGGGGCGTGGGTTCAATCCCTGGTCGGGAAACTAAGATTCCACGTGCCACGCGGCCAAAAAAACCCCAAAAGTCAGAAACGATGCTTTGGAAACATGGGGTTTTTTTCCTCATTGTACCCTAAATTATCTTCTAAAGAATAAATATCAGTGATATATAGTCTCAACATTTCAGCCTTCTGAGTTTTATCTCAGTGCTTACCTATGGGAATTTATCTAGAACACTCGTACCGAAGGAAAAGATTTACAAAGTCAGTATTGGTCCCTATATTTTGCTGTCATCACTTGAACACAGATCTATGGAAAACTCACGATTTTTACTTTGCAAACATAACCAATCCATGTTTCTTTTTTAACTCACTGTCACCTTTAAAATAAATAGTTTTTCTTGGCCTGTGCCAGAAAAAAAAATGACCAACTTTCCAAAAATGAATTCCAAACTAAAAATGCACGCAGCTCTTGATGTCAAAATCAAGATGTCAAAAAGGAGGGCTGTGTTTGTTTGGAAAAAGATCTCCCAGTTGAGTGTCCTTAAAATCATCCTCTTAACAGTTCCCAAAAGAACTGAGAGAAAAGTTTTTCAAAAGTCTCCAAAACTTCCTTTGCTCTTGGTTTGGGGGAAAAAGAGAAAAGAATGAAACATCATCTCTTACACACACACACACATACACACACACTCACACACACACATACTCAAACACACTTACACTCACTCTTGTCTTTGTCTGGGGGAAGTTACCACATTTTTCAGCAATGACAAAGGGAATAACGCTGTCTCCACTACCCGCATACAAACCACTGTCTTAATGTTTGTGATGGATTTATTGCATTAATAGCCCCAGTTTTCCCCTGCCCGCTGTGCCTTTGGTAGTGACCTCACACACTGACTCTGGACTTGGCCACGTGACTTGTCTTGGCCAATAGGAGAGCAGTAAACTCGATGCAAGCAGATGCTTGTAAAAGCATGGTATGTACCTCCCCTCTTGCTTCTCTGAGTACTTGCCTTAGCTGTCCTGTTGGAGGTCTATGAGACACATGCAGGACAGTGGAGTTATGTTAACTAAGGCAGACCTACCGCAGCCCTCCTCCAGCCGAACCCCAGCTGGCATGAGAGAGCCCAGCGGGATCAGCTGAACCCATCCCACATCAGCAGAACAGCCTGGCTAACTCCTAGACTCAGAAGTAACATGTGATTCTTTTTTTAAACCACTATGTCTTGTGTGACTAGTTCCACAGAAACATATACTGAAACTATATTTGGCATCATCCTCTGAGAGTGGGAGAGTCACATTCTTTCCCAAGTTTGACAAGACTTTAGACTCCTTCCATTAAGGGGTCATAAATTTAAACGCCTATAGACACCAGGCAGGAAATTTTAAAACGTGAAACTATTCAGTCATAAGACAACAGAGTAGTAGTGACAGATAAATCAAAACATACAATATATCTAAAAGCATTCATGCTCAGTGCTACCCATGTCTTTAAAACACTACAAAAGCCAAATAATAAAACACCAGTTAGCTGAGTATGGCCCACAGGCCCCAGCATCTGAAGTCTAATTTCTAGTTTAGTCTCTAGAAACAGTGATATAAATACCCTGGCCACGTTTCTACAAGTGGTTGAATATCAATCCAGGACTTGAACCAGCCCTCTTTGCAGTTTACCTGCAAGGTGGGGATTTTTATTACCATTTCATTACTGAAGTCAGTAACTAGTCGAAGGACACATTCCTGGTTAGTGGACAATCTAGAATTCAAACTCAGACCTGTCTAGTGAGCACACTTACTATGCCGCCCCTCTGTACATTAACCGTGAACATTCCAAATGTCCCGGACCAGAGGTCAATGAGCTATGGCCCAGCCCAGCCACCTGGTTTTGTAAGTAAAGTTTTATTGGGACACAGCCACTCTCATTTTTCTATGGCTGCTTTCCCACTACCATGGCAGAGTTAGTAATTGTGAAAGAGACCAACAAAGCTGAAAATATTTTCTCTCTGGCCCTTCATGAAAAAGCTTGGCAATCCCTGGCCTGGAGGCCTCCCTTCCTCTACCTGCAAACCACAAGGTCTCCAGGATAGATGGGGTCTCCTGCTTGCCCACTGATGGGAGCTCTAATACAGGCTCACTACGACTCCAGGGACACGACTGGCTCAAGGACCAAAGTGGGCAAAGTTGGAAAGAGGAGAAGACAGTAAAAGAGCATTTGGACCTAACTTTATCCAAAAGTTCCACAAACTCAAAGTTTGCAGCAGGGAGCAACTCATTCCCTAACAGCCAAAGAAACAGCAGCTATAGATAGCATCGATATAAATACACCTGCCTACTCCTTGGCACTTGAAGCTTTTTGTTTTGCATTTCATTCAAATGTGGGAAGAAACCATCAGCAGGACCCCTCAAAGTTTCCCGAGTCTTTAATCAAACAAACGATGAGGAAAATCTGTCAGTCTTACCAAACAGTGAAGCCCCATTTTTTTTAATTAGAAAAGCAGACAAAATATTGTGATGTGAGCTTATATTGGAAAGAAGGGAGGGAAAGGGTTTAAATAAAATGAAGTGTGAAACCTCTGGTCTACGTAAGATGCAGAGCCAAGTCCCACCTGGTACTCACTCCAGACAGAAACAGGTTCCAGCCTATAGTTCTATTTTCATTTTTTTTAAATTGAAGTATAGTTGATTTACAATGTTTCAGGTATACAGCAAAGCCATTCAGTTATACATATATATGTACATATATATTCCTTTTAGATTATTTTCCATTATAGGTTATTACAAGATACTATAGTTCCTTGTGCTACGCAGTAGATCCTGGCTGTTTATCTATTTTATATATAGTAATGTGTATCTGTTAATCCCGAGTCCCTAATTTATTCCGACTTTCCCCTTTGGCAACCATAAATTTGTTTTCCATGTCTGTGAGTCTGTTTCTGTTTATTATATTAGAGGAACTGGAAGACTGTGTACCAGGCCACAAATCCATCTCCATCCAAACTGGCAAAATTCCTACAAGGGTGTAGATTCTATCTGTTCATTTGAGAGCATGTCCCAACCAGGGTGGAAAATGAATTTGTTCTGTAAGGAAGAAGTGGTCCAAATCCTGTGGGTAAATTTCTTATTTTCACTTCCCACATACTTTGCCTTCCAGAAGGGGGAGAGAAGGGAGGAGGGAGAAGAATTTCCACTTCTGATTCAAATCTCTTCCTCAAGGTTCTCTGTCCCCTTGGGTCAGTAACTCAAAGGTATATGTTTACAGGTGCACGGCATGCAAAAGGTAGTCGCAGAAGACTTGTAGATAATAATTGTTTGACTACAACTAGTAAAAAACTACATTCAGGGCTTCCCTGGTGGTGCAGTGGTTGAGAATCCGCCTGCTGATGCAGGGGACGCGGGTTCGTGCCCCGGTCCGGGAGGATCCCACATGCCGCGGAGCGGTTGGGCCCGTGAGCCATAGCCGCTGAGCCTGCGCGTCTGGAGCCTGTGCTCCGCAACGGGAGAGGCCACAACAGTGAGAGGCCCGCGTACCTCAAAAAAAAAAAAAAAAAAACAAACTACATTCAAGTATGTCACCAATTAACTAAAGCCCCAAAATGGTCTCTGTTTAGGCTGATGGACAAAGAAAGCTGCGTCGGGAGAGAGTTCAGCCGGGCTCTCCTGGTGGGGGGTGTGAGAGCCAGATAGACCACAATGAAGAGAAGTCCCTTCCAAATAAGGGAGGATCAAAAGGCTCCTTGAGACTGCTGGCAGAAGGGGATTGAAAAGTCGCTATTGAGATTGGTGATTACCACTGTGTGATGCCATTTGCATTTCCAGTTTCCTACAGGAGTGTGGGTCTCAACGGGGTCCAGCATGAATTGTTGAAGACTTAAGCAGGCATTGGTTATGCAGGGGTCAAGCCTTTCCGTGTACGGGCAAGGTTCAAGCAGAAATTTCCTTTACCTACTACAAAACTGAAATAAAGAAGACCATACTCTATTTATGCTTTACGGCCTGCCTTTGCACCTCACAATAAACATCTTCTTTTATCAAAATATGTTAGTCTTTAACACTCTTTTTAATGATGACAATGTATCCCATTATAGGAGTGTGCTATCATTTCCACATACCCTATTGTTGATACCTAGGTTGCTTCCACTTCTCTGACATTAAAGACAGAGCTTCACTGCAGTCTCAGAGCCAAATACTACACAGACTCTCATCTATTCTCTTTAAGTGCATTTCTAGAAATGCAACCACTAAACCAAAACTGATAAGCATCCTGCCAACATTGTCCTCTAGAAAAGGATTATCATTTGATACTTTCACCACCAAAGGCATGTGTTACATCACTCGTGTGGGAGATCACAGGCAAGGATAAGCAGAGAATTGAGAAGCGCTGGAGCTACCAGCAGTTTTAAATTCCTTCAAGCTGAAAGCTGTTTATTGAACCTGACAGAGATGGCAAAGCGAGATCGTGTGCCCTCTCATCTCCTCTGACCTCCCATCAACTTCTGGTCCCTTCTTGGACTTTTTAAAAATTGCTTTTTAATGATATCCATAATTCATGAAAAGAAATGATAAAATCAAAACATATTACCACTGACTTATAAACGGCTGTGCTATTAATTATTAACAGCCCAAGAAGGAAGTCAGGATTGATCCCAAAGGTGAGAGAGATAAAGGCACTAGTGGGGAAAAAAATAGTTGATTGGAAACCTTTGTACTGGAAGGTTTCCAATTTAGACTACGCATATTAAATGGGGATTTAATTCCTTTTCTCAAGCAGCAAGAAGAAATTTAGCTAACATGGGGGCCTGAGCAATGACCTAATGAAAAGCTCTCGTGTCACAGACGGAAAAAATCTGAAGCCCAAAGAAGGGCCTCCCTTGTATTTCAAGAGAGTCATGGAAAGAGCTAGCAGCAAGACATGTTTCTTTTTACTGCCGGTCCTAATTCTTTATTCTATTCTACGTCTTTCAATGCCACACTTGACATCAAGGGAGGAAGAGAAGTGTTTTCCAAAACAGAGGGACTCATTGTTTGCAAAGCCTAAGAATCAGTCCCCACTTTCATTGTTCCAAAGCTCATGGCTGCTTCTCCAGTCCAAACAGAACCACTCCCTCCTCCCCTGGAGACTGTGAGCAAAGAACCGGCCTGCACGGTTGCAGTCAATCTAACTGCGGTTTTCCTAAAGAGTCCTGAGGTCCTCAGTCCCTCCTAGCACCTGGAATTCTCTTATGGGAATATATTCCTTAGGAGCCTAGATGTTGCTCTGTCTTCAGAAATCTCCACTAGAACGTGAGTGCTGTGGGAACCTCGGATGGTTCCTTCTCTGAGGTTCACTCTCTTCATCTGTAAAATGGGCCAATGATAGGACATGCCCCATCATGTTGTCCTGAGAATGAAATGAGTAGATGCAGTGAAGATCTGAACACAGGTAGAGGGTAGTTGAGGATGGCTGGGAAATAGAGGACAGACTGGGAGGGAAGAGACACACCCAAGGACTTGGAGAGGGCAGAAGGCAGATGATTAAACCAAAGTTCACGACACCTCCTGTAATAATTTTGCCGAGGACCATGGTCTTGGGGGAGTAAATAAAAAGGGAAATACAGACTTTGGGTTAAAAGATGAAACTTCTATCAAGGGAATTGCTCTTGCACATGGGGAGGACGGGTCCAGAAAGGTGTGTGAGGTGGAGCTCAGCTCTGCTATGTATTCCAACTGGAAGCAGAGCTGGAATTGAACCAAGTGGGGACTCTATGCAGGGGACCCTGATCTTTCTCTTCTCAGGGACCCTCTGATTCTGCCAGATCATGCAATTTATTCTCTTGTTTTAATCAAATGAACTTATTTTAATGGTGTTTCTATCCAGTTTTTCCCTCAGAATTTGCATTCCACTAAAATTCTAGGGAGGAATTATATCCTTCAACCTAAGGCATTTTGTTTCCATTCCAGAGTGGAGAAAAGAATTTCAGAGAAGCTAGACATGAGCGCCTCTTCTCATCAGAGGGAAATGAAAGTTCCTTCAGAGAAAACGCCTGCTCTCCTCGGTGCCTAACATTCTTCTCCATCAGCCCCTCTCTCCTGCAACATCCATCACCATCTCGCACGTCTTCCCACCCAAATCCTGCCCTAGGGCTGTATGGTCAGGACACTCAGGTGGCTGTTCTCTTGTTCTCTGTACATCCCCTGCTCGACCAGTCCCTGCTTCGCTCACATGACTATCCAGCCTCTTAACTATAGGGCTTAATTTGTCCCTGGTAACTGATGAGCCCACCTGACGTCACTTTCCCCTATACATGGTAGCCTCCTTCTCCCTCAAACAGCAAAGACTGCTGCCACGTCCTGCCCACCGTCTGCCACATGTGGTGGGGTGTTGCTCCAGGACCCTTTGTGTACGATCCCCCTGTCCAATAAACCTTGGATGTTTCTGTTGCTGTCTCCGGGCTCTTTCTTGGGTCTCGAGGCTGGGCAACTACAAGGCTTGCGGGCCTTCAGGGTGTAGCCCAACAAGGGGTGACCACAAGATGCTAGTGTTCTGCTTAGAGATGTTTCAACTGTATAAGGAATTCAGAATGTTGGCTTAAACTCAGACCGCATACACCTCTCCCTTTTTCTTCCCTTCCAACCCAAAGGCAAGATTAACCCCAGGAATTTCCAACAGGATATTAGCTCTCAGAGGCAGAAGACTGCAGTGTCAGGACTTTCTGGCAACCCTTGAACCAGGCTTTCACTTCTAACCGTGCTATGATACCCTCTTCTATTTTCTTATTTATTTATTTAATTTATTTTTGGCTGCGTCGGGTCTTAGTCACGGCACTAAGGATCTTTGCTGAGGCATGCGGGATCTGTCATTGTGGCGCATGGGCTTCTCTCTAGTTGTGGTGCCCAGGCTCCAGGGCCTGTGGCCTCTGTAGTTGTGGCACACGGGTTCCAGAGCACGGGAGCTCTGTAGTTTGCGGCACTCGGGCTCTAGCTGAGGCCCCCGAGCTCATTACTTGTAGCTCGTGCAGGCTTAATTGCCCCACAGCATGTGGGATCTTAGTTCCCTGACCAGGGATGGAACCCGAGTCCCCTGCATTGTAAGGTACATTCTTTACCACTGAACCACCAGGGAAGTCCCTATTTTCATTTTTAAAAGTCAAAATGTATTAGATTTTTTTCTCGTCATTGGCTCTATTTTGATTTTGAGAAGTACACAAATATGTAATAACACACACATATGTATAACAAATATGTCATATTTTAAGACAATCAAACCAATCACCAATAAAGAGACACAGGTGTGTCCATTTGGGACTAGACATCCCCCTGCCGGAAACTCCCACTTACCCCGGTTTCTGTGGAAGGCCTGGCATCAGTGAGAAAGATGCTTACACCCTGGTGGGGGGTTGAGGGGTAGTTTTGTGCTGATGTGCTGGGCTTGGATCTTAGTGATTTCTCCAGTAACTTCAAGACAATTGTGCCTTCTATTTTTGGATTCATACTGGGAAGCCACTTAAATTAAAAGGCTATTCATTTCACTATATTTGTCTCCAGGCTGCTCAAACAGAAATGCAAATGACTTCCATTGAGTGAGTTTTCTGCCTCAAAGAGAATGAGACTGTAACACCAAAATCTGTGTGCTTCAGAGTCCCATGTGCATTAAGGGGGAGAAACACAAACCCCAACCCTTGATGCTCCTTGAATTTTTCTCCTGTGAATGCAAATTGATGTTTTCGTAAATGAAGGCGAAGTTAGCTTCTATGGTCATTCACAGGTCCTTAGGGCAGTTGTCAAAAATGGGTCTGTTTACTGAAATGGACACAACTGGGAGAAACAAAGAAGAAATTCTTTTTTACCAGCTTCACTCAGGAGAGTGCAGAAATTGACAGAGCCTGAATACTACAAACACTGCTTCTTTGTTGTTCCTTCCTTACACAACAGCAGGTAGCCTTGCATCAAAGATAGTTGTCAGCAACCTCAAGATTCCCAGCTCCCAGTTCCAAATCCTACAAAATGGAAACAGTAAGCTGTCCCAGTAGTTCAAACCATAGGTCCAGCAACGATTTGTGCTGACCTGATTAGCCTGACTTACAACGTGTAGCCAATGATTATCATATCAGAGGCTAAAGAGCAGCTGACTTAACCCATCGGGGCCAACTGTGAAGTTGTGGGTAAGGATGAACCGAATTGGGTCATTAAGGGTCCTTGAGAAAGGATTGATAGGGAGTGGTGACTGGAGAGCTGACCCCACCTGCTCACTACATGTCTACATGGCTTGGAAGGACCTTTCAAAAATAGGTTAACTGGTAGTTTGTCCAAGAAAAGAACTAGAAGCAGCTAGAATTTGCAATTCTTTTTCCTTAAAATACGTGTAGCATGTGGGACGTGGGATTGCCCTTCAGTAGCCCTTGTTTAAAAGTAATTTCAATATTGAACAGATGACCTTCCCTAGAAAAAAATAGGACTTTCCAACTAGTCTATAGTCTATAAAATAACAGCCTGCAAACTGCCATTTGTAGATCATTTTGAGGTCTGGCCAGCCCATCACCACTGGCAGATGAAACGTTAGGTTTCTCTAATGGCAGGGCTACCAGCGCCTCGGTGACGGAACGGATGTGTGTTATGATGGTTGTCGTGGCCTTCCTTATGGCTTATAGAGACCTGTCTGGAAGGATGTAATAAGCAGAACAAAATTTGAGACAACAAAAATGTCTCAATGTTTATGAAAGCCTAACCTATTTCCCAGGAAAAGAAGTCATTTAGAACAAATTGAAAAACACTTGACTTCATCTTCACTTTCATGGAAAAAAAATCCCCATCTGAGGACAATTCAACTCAGTCTTTGAAATTCACATCCATTTAAAAATGATTGGAAGGAAGGAAGGAAAGGGGGAAAAGGGGAGGGAGAGAGGGATCAAAGGCTGGTACAGAGCCCAGAATGTGAAGAACATTTTGCCATCTCAGTAACCTGACTCTCAAGTTTCAAAATCCACTCTTTTATTTCTCATAAAATATAGCAAATACAAACCTGAGGCCTAATCTTCTATCAGGTAAAATCTCCTCTGAAAAGTCTATTTTTTTTGGCCAGAGCCCCCAACAGTAAATTGGATCAAAATGAACAAGCAGTGTTTGATTCCATTATATTCCTTCTATCCCCTAAAAAAAGCAAAGCCATCAAATAGTGCAAGCAAACAAGTATCAGAATGTTCACAGCAGGTCTACTCCTAACAGCCAAAAACTGGAAACAACCCAAAGGTTCATCAGGAATAGAATGGATAAATAAATCGCGACATATCCATACAACGATAGCAATGAGAATAAACGAATTACAACTACAGGCAACAATATGAGAAAATCTCACAAGGATAATGTTTAACAAAGGAAACCAGATGGAATGGAATAGTTATTATAATAGTTCAAAAACAGACAACTAATTTACGGTGATGAATGCCAGATTAGTGGTTACCACTGAGGAAAGGGGACATGTGGGCACCCCTGGAGTGTTTGTTACATTCTAGTTTTTGATTTGAATGACAGATACACTTTGTAAAAATTCATCAAGCTACACAAGTATGGCTGGTGCGTTTTTCTGCATGTATATTTTACTTAAAAAAAGTTTACTTAAAAGTGCATATGATATGAGCAAATGTTGGGGGATGATGGAAATGTGCTATATTTCAACTGTGGTGGTGATTACAAGACTATACACATTCATTAAACTAACCAAACTGCACAGTTAAGATTGATGAATTTATTATATGGAAACTAGATTTAGTAAAACTGATTTTTAAAAAAAAAATTTAAAGTTTATGAAAAGTAATTCTACTTTCTAAACATCAAAAGAGCTTGAGAACAATTCAGAACAAAATTAGAGAAATGCAAATCAAAACTACAATGAGGTGTCACCTCACACCAGTTAGAATGGGCATCATCAGAAAATCTACAAACAACAAATGCTGGAGAAGGTGTGGAGAAAAGGGAACTCTCTTGCACTGTTGGTGGGAACGTAAATTGATACAGCCACTATGGAGAACAGTATGGAGGTTCCTTAAGAAACTAAAAATAGAATTACCATATGACCCAGCAATCCCACTACTGAGCATATACCCAGAGAAAACCATAGTTCAAAAAGACACATGCACCCCAATGTTCCTTGCAGCACTATTTATGATAGCCAGGTCATGGAAGCAACCTAAATGCCCATCAACAGATGAATGGATAAAGAGGATGTGGTACATGTATACAATGGAATATTACTCAGCCATAAAAAGGAATGAAATTGGGTCATTTGTAGAGATGTGGATGCAACTAGAGACTGTCATACAGAGTGAAGTAAGTCAGAAAGAGAAAAACAAATGTTGTATATTAACACATATATGTGGAACCTAGAAAAATGGTACAGATGAACTGGTTTACAGGGCAGAAATTGAGACACAGATGTAGAGAACAAATGTATGGACACCAACGGGGGAAAGCGGTGGGGGATGGGGGTGGGGGTGTGATGAATTGGGCAATTGGGACTGACATGTGTACACTGATGTGTATAAAAATGGATGACTAATAAGAACCTGCTGTATAAAAAAATAAATAAAATTAAATTAAAAATATAAATAAAACAATTCTGTACCCTTGCAAATAGCAAAAGAAAACATGCAACCATATATATTTTTTAATATACTTGCCTTTTTGTAGCAAAGTTATACAACAAATATACTATACATTCAAGTCTTAAGTTATACTCTAAAGCTGTATTACTATAAATTAATGAAATAATAATTTTCTATAATTCTTTAGATAAATAATATACTATTGAGACAAGGAAAAAGAAAAGCAACTTCATGCATTTATTCCTGAGCTTTATTTTGCAGGAGAAACAAATAAATCAATGGCTCAAATGCTTAAATGTGTATAAATTATTAGAATAAAGTCCTCAAAGGCAGTGATTCTGTTTATACATGAATCTTAGCATTAGGCAACTGAAAAACTGAGGCTAGGGATTCTTGTTGCAATTCTAATTCATAATCATCTAAATTTCTCCCAGGGTTGCTAATGCACCTGTATCAGCACATTATCGTGACTGGGCCACAGTAACACTGCCAAACGAACAAGCACAAAACCTTGTTTATTGCTCCGGATCAGCTCTGCTGCCTGTCCAGGGCTGGCTCCTGTGCCTGGGGTCAGTCTAGCTACTGTCCGATATAAGTTGGCCTCAACTGGAATGACTGGGGCAACGTGATGTGGTTGTGATTCTCCAAGATGGTCCCCAGTGATGCTCGCCTACTGATGTCCACGCCCTTGTGCAGTCCCCTCCCACATGACGTAGAGTTGTCCTGTGTAACTAATAGGATATTCCAAAGCCAACACAGTTCTTCCAAGGCTTGGTCCCAAAAGACACTGTAGCTTCTGCCTTGCTCATTTGGGTCACTCAGCTAAGTGGAAGCCAGATACCATGTGATGAAGATTCATAATCAGCCCAATGGAGAGATTCACATGGTGAGGAGCCAAAGCCTCAACATTCAGTACCAACTTGCCAGACACATGCAAGCACCATCTTGGAAGTGGACTGTCTAGCCCCAGACAAGCCTGCAGATGAACATAACCCCTGAGCTGGAACCCTGAGCAGAACCAACCAGCTAAGCCACTCTTGAATTCCTAAACCACAGAAACTCTGAAAGATAATAAATGCTTATTGTTTTATGATGCTAACTTTTGGGATAATTTGCTATGCAGTCATGGATCACTAACATACTTGACTCTGTACCACGTAGTTCTCATCATGTAATAGGCTACCCTGGGAACATTCTCATGATGACAGTAGAGATGCAAGAGAGCAAGTGAAAGAAGGCATGCAAGCACTTTTCAAATGCATCCTGTCTCCAAAGATCCTGTTGGCCAAATTAAGTCAAATGGCTCAGGTCATCCACTGTGAGAAGGCACTGCAGAGTTACATGGAAAAAAGCCTGGTTGGTGGTTTTAAAATGTGTCCACAAAGTCTTTGACAGTACCCCATTTAAAAGGTGAGGACTGGGATTCCCCTGGTGGCGCAGTGGTTAAGAATTGCCTGCCAATGCAGGGAACACGGGTTTGAGCCCTTGTCCGGGAAGATCCCACATGCTGAGGAGCAACTAAGCCTACGTGCCACAACTACTGAGTCCACGTGCCACAACTATTGAAGCCCACGTGTCTAGAGCTGCGCTCCACAACAAGAGAAGCCACCACAATGAGAAGCCCGTGCACAGAAACGAAGAGTGGCCCCTGCTCTCTGCAACTAGAGAAAGCCTGAACACAGAAACAAAGACTCAATGCAGCCAAATATAAATAAATAAATAAATTTATTAAAAATAAATAAATAAAAGGCAGGGACTGTTTTCCCTCCTCTTGAATGTGGGTTGGTCTTAGTGACTCACTTCTAATGAATAGAATGTTGTAGAAGCGACGGTGCTCAGGCTAGGTCATAAAAAGGATAGCTTCCGCCTGGCTCTCTCTCTCTCATTTGTGGATTTCTTCCTCTGGAGAAACCAGCCACTTGTCACAAGGACAGTCGAGAAGACCTGTAGTGGAGTCTACCTGGAGAGGAACTGAGGCCAAATACCAACAACCAGCACCAACTTGCCACCATGTTGGAAGTGGATCCTCCAGCCCCAGCACACATCTTAAGTGCAAATGAGATCCTAGGCTAAGCTACTCCTAAATATTCCTGACTCACAGAAACATGAGAGATAATAGTTTTATTATTGCTGTAAATCACAAAAGTATGGGGTAATTTATCAATTCTCATAAAGAAAGATGAAGAATTGAAGCTTTCTTTAAAACCACAGGTTCAGGAATCTTAATTGCAAACAATATCCACTCTAGCTAGTTTAAGCAGAAAAGAAATATATGAAAGAGTATTGAAGAAACTCCAGAAGGGCCAGAGCATCAGGTCTAGAGGCTACAAAGTCAACAACAATGGCCAAAGCACAGGGTACCTCTGGTCCAGCCAGGACCCCATTCCTGCTGTAGCTAGGTAAAGATACCTCAGCTTGCACCACTCAAGTTGGTAGCCAGATGCCAGAACCTCTACCATTAATATACTAGAAACCTGGATGCCTTCACGACTCCCTTCACCAAAAATGGAATCTGTGAAGTACCAGCTTCATCTTGCTGCTCTCTTCCAATCAGAAATCTTGCACAGGTACACATGATTGGTGGAGTCTATTGGCAAGGGAAGATGGGGAAAAATGAGTTGTGGGCCACCTTCTTGGGAAGGTGTTATCATAAAATTGAAAGTACCCCAGGAATAGGAAGGGTGTTCAATGGTACTGAGTAGTTAGGAAAATTGACAAATGCTCACTTCTTGTCCCCATACAAAATCATCTTTATATTACTAAAATATAGATAACTAGAGAAATTATTCACATGTCTTTCTATTTCCTGGAACCCAAAGTGGTAAATGAATTTCACCTCCAGAGCCATTTCTAAATATTTGCTAGTGCCTGCTAGAGTTGTATGTTAAGATGAACTCCAGGCTCAGTTGAAAAGAGATCTGGGATAAAGTTGTGATGATGCCTTGGGTGCTTTGTATTTGTATTAAATAATAGGTACCTGCAAAAATAAATGTCCTCAGTTTCTGTATTCTCTCTCATTTCCTAAAAGGAGGGTCTGAAAACACTTCATGAACTTTTATAATTGTTTAGATTAAAACTGTTCCCTCTTTCAGTCACATTTCTGACATGGCATGCAAGCCATTCCATGTTCCCTTTATACCACTCCAGTACTTGGTAAAACCCAAATATATAAAACAGCACTTTTGGCTAAATATGGCCTCTTGTTCCATCTCCCTCTCATCTCCCCTACCTCCATGTCATTTCCTGAAGGATCCCTCAAGAACCCCCAACCAACTGTTTACCTCCCAGGACTTGCTCATTCATCCTCATTTTCTCTCTCCTTTCCCTGAAATTCAGCCAATGGTATAAGTATACTGTAGACAAACAGTTCCTACACTTTAGCCTTTCCGTTTCCCTGTTTGGATACTGTGATTTTTCCCCATGTGAGTCAACTTGGCATGATTTGCTTGGCATGATTTCAGTCACTTCTCACAGTCCAACTTTGGGACTGGCCATAAGTGTACATTCAGGAGACTTCCCTATCTAAAGACTGAACATCACACCCATTATGCAATAATTTCAATGGGGCAGATTCCTGCCTTTCCTCCACTCTCCTTAGCCACGTTAGTAAGCAGGACATTTGCTCAGGCCATAGAGCAGTGCTTCTCAGACTTCAATGTGCACACAAATCACCTGGACATCTGCTTAAATGAAGATTCTCTTTCAGTGGGTAGGGCCGAGACCCTCCATTCCCATGAAGCTCCCAGGTGATGGTGATGTGGATGCTCTGGTCTATGGACCACACTTTATCTAGCGATGTTCTAGAACACTGGTCCCACTACCCGGAACTGGTAGTGCTCTGTGGCCTGTTAGGAACTGGGCTGCACAGCAGGAAGTGAGTGGCGGGTGAGCGAGCGAAGCTTCATCTGTATTTACAGCCGCTGCCCATCACTCACATTACTGCCTGAGCTCCACCTCCTGTCAGATCAGCGGTGGCATCAAATTCTCATAGGAGTGCAAATCGTACTGTGAACTGGGTACGCAAGGGATCTAGGTTGCACGCCCTTATGAGAATCTAATACCTGATGATCTGAGGTGGAGCTGAGGCAGTGACGCTAGCAATGGGGAGTGACTGCAAATACAGATTATCACTAGCAGAGAGGTTTGTACAGAGACCATAATAAATCAATTGCTTGCAGACTCGTATTAAAACCCTATCAGTGAGTGGCAAGTGAAAACAAGCTCAGGGCTCCCACCGATTCTGCATTATGATGAGTTGTATAATTATTTCATTATATATTACGATGTAATAATAATGGAAATAAAGTGCACAATAAATGTAATGCACTTGAATCATCCTGAAAACATCCCCCGCCCCGGTCTGTGGAAAAACTGTCTTCCATGAAATCGGTCCCTGGTTCCATAAAGGTTGGGGACTACTATTCTAGAAGACCCAGTCTCACCCTCAATGGAAGCAACTTACTGCTTTCTCTAGAACTTTGTGCAGAGTTTCTTACCTCTCCTCTGGGTCACATTCCTTCACCATCCCTCCCCTAGACATGCCTTGTTCATTCCTGTCCCACCTCTGGTCACACTTATTTTACTCATACAATGAATCAATAATCACCTAACGCCTACCAGAAGCTAGACACCATGCTGGGCACTAGGGCGAACAAAATTATCCCTGCTCACATGGAACTTAAGAGTCCAAAGAGAGAGACATTAACAAATAATTATTCAGTAATTAGTTGTAATTTTAAGAAGCGCTAGGAACAAAAATTACAGAAGGCTTTGAGAGCAACTAATGGAGAAAAATCTAACCAAGGCTCCTGGGCCCTTGGAATTTTCACTTCGCATGATTTCCTCTGGTTTTATATAAACTCAGCCTTCTCCATAGTGAAGAAGGGGGTTTCCCCATGACCCTTTACCTTCCCCTTGAGCATGGCCACCAGTGTGCACCTGGCATGGCATGGCCACACTGACCTTTGGCAAGAAGATGCACATGGCACGGAGATTATGGTTGGCAGGCGAGTCCTGGGCTTCAATAGCTCCAAACCGATATTGGACGGCCTTGTGCCATTCTTGCCCGTTGGCTCCCCTTGATAATGGCACTGGCTATCTGTAGAGGCAATCTGTTCCCTCCCAAATTCTAGTCAGCACTTCCCCTTCTCTCAAAATAACAGCAAATGTAGCACCCTGATTTCTTCCCTCTCGTGACCTCTTTTGCTGATCTACTACCAGAAGAAGAAAAGGCTTAGAGACTGCAGAGCCATTGTAACTTATATAAGATAAGGCCTTCCACAGCTTTCCCCTACAGTTCATTCCTGTATGGTGTCATATTCAAGGAAATAATAATCCATCAGCCAAAGTGTATCTACAATGCAAGTTGAATCTTTCCTGAAATCTCTTGAAAAAGGATTCCATTTGTCCATTTTAACTTTAAAGACAACGTGTGGTCCTGTTTCCTGGTATTTGTCCTTTTCAATATTTCACATCTATAGTAGCTTCCCCAATGTCTTCTCTCTCCTCCCTCTCTTAAAACTCTCCTGACTTTCCATCAAACCAGACCCATTGCACTTCCAGATCCTTCATTCCCAAACTTTTCCCTCCCTGGATTTCTTCTGCGAAAGTCGTGAGACAATTGCTTTCCTCTCTCTCCAGTGCTGATCATTTCAGCAGGACCATTGCTCTGCCCCGTGGCCTGATTAGATCCAGGATCTGGAGGCAGATCTAGAACTCTTCTACCGAGAACTCTCCCAACCAGGAGGAAGCGAGGTCAGGTGTGCATTCTCCCACATTGTCTCTGCGTGGTTTTGTTACTTACCGCCACATCATTAACCCAAGGAATTAATTTCTTTTATTTCAAGGAAAAGGAGCAGGATAGTTATCAAATTTCTAGTGCTTGCTGATTAAGAAAATGGCAAAGAGCTAATGTGAAATCAGTAAGTTTTTTATTCAACTGACTAGAATCTGCAGTCAATTAAAAAATGCATATACATAACTATATATTCTATACACAAATCTTTACGCATGCACACACACATACACACACACACACACACACACACACACACACGCACATAGATTCGGATTCCCTGTAATAAATGCCAACCCTGCCCAAACTATGAATCTCTCCATGACCCCTTCACCACAATCCCTCGTCCACAGCCCACAGGGTGAACCCAAAGATTCCTGTCACTTAATTAACCTAGTGAATACTTATCACATATTACCAACATCTTAAAACTTCACCTTAACACATTACTTTTCATGGAATCTCCAGTGTTTGAAGTTATGAGCAGATAAGACTCATCTTGGTCCTTAAGTATGTCATAATTTTAGGATTTTTGGAGGGATAGAATCTAAACAAGTGTCTTTGACGTGTATATGCCTTTTTTGCTCCATGGAAAGCCCCATAAATCTTCACACTGGGAGTCAACTCTGAGCCACCCCTTGTGGATGCTAACTGTACACAACATCAATGGAGCATGTGGATGACACTGGCTTCCTAACCTGCAGCTTTGTTTCATAATCTCCGGTTTACCAACTGGGACACTGATGGGGCATTTTACAGCGCAGCCTTCGCTACCCTCGTGGAATATTATAATCACATAAAATGTTATGCTGTAGGATTGTAAGTAATATGGAGCCTGCTCCTGGCATCTGTGCCTTAATCAGCTCTTTTCATTGCTTCACTGCCCATTTACGAGTCCTCAGAAGGCTTCTTTCCACATGAATAGGGGTGTGGAGCTGAATGAGCCACACCCGGAAAAGACACGCTCATTTCCAATTCCAGTTCAACAACTCACTGAAGCTGGTGTCAGGAAGGTCTCTTGACTTCCCTGTGCTCTTTTTTTTTTTTTTTTTGGCGGTACTCAGGCCTCTCACTGTTGTGGCCTCTCCCGTTGCGGAGCACAGGCTCCGGACGCGCAGGCTCAGCGGCCATGGCTCACGGGCCCAGCCGCTCCGCAGCATGTGGGCTCTTGCCGGACCGGGGCACGAACTCGTGTCCCCTGCATCGGCAGGCGGACTCTCAACCACTGCACCACCAGGGAAACCCCTTGTGCTCTTATTTAATCGGCATTTCCTCAGACTCCGGAGCAATCATTTCCATCATTCAGGTATGAGACACCCAGGAAGCCCTGTTACACATGCTCAAACTTGACTCAACGGCCCATAGCAACCACTCATCCTGCTCTGAATACTACCAAGCAGAACCTTGGCACCATAAAAATAGCCCTAGTTCCCGCCTTAGACAGATAGGAGGGATGTGTCTGGGCCAAATATTGGAATCAATGAGATAATTTTTGTCCCTACCCAGTTCCCAGTGCCTATAGGCACAATGAATTCCCTGGTGTCTCCCTAAGTTTCCATACTAACTGTGATCCCAATGCAGATGCAGCATAGACTTTCCCCCACTTCCTGAAGTCAACTACTAGCTGTTTTCACCCAACTTTCTGGTGAATAAAAGAGCAATCTGTAGCATGAGCACAAAACAGCCCATTGGTAAAGTGAGGAGAACCAGGGTCCACTTGGAGCACTGACTTCTGCAGAAAATATAAAATGGGCTCACTCAGAAGTGATGAGCTGATGTCCCAGGGTGCAGGGACTAGCTCCACCCACCCCTGCCGCTGCCCAGCAGAGCTGGCCTCAGATGGCCTTTGTGGGGTGCTCTCCCCAGGTCAGGCAACAAGGGGGCTGTGTGCCCCTCTTAGAGGAAGAGCCAAGCACGCACTGCTGATGTGGATGATATCACTGATAGAACCAGCGTCCTCTTGATTCAAAGTAGACGGTGTCTTCTTTACATGGATGCTTCTGATTTTAGCAAAGGCGTAAACAGGCAAACATCAGCCAACACAGTAGGAAGGGGAGGAAACGCCACTCCTTCGCTTGTTCGTCAAGCCTAGACACGTGGGTCTTCTTTCAGGTGCTCGAATGCTCAAATGCTAAATGGACGGTACTGTGCCCTTCGGCTCCAAATCTGTTGCACATCCCAACCATCTGGGAGCTTTTGAAAAATCCCGGTGCCCAACTCTCAGCCCATTCCAGTCACATCCAAACGGCTGGGAGAGGGAACCAGGCATCAGGAGTTTTTAAAGATCCCCAAAGTGTTCCACTGTGCAGCAGTTTGGGAACCACTAGCAAAGTGTTTATGAGCACAGTCGGCGGGGACAGATCTGGGTTTGAATCCTCACTCCACACCAGCTGTGTGCCCTTGGGCAAACTACTTAAACTTTCTGTGCCTCAGCTTTCTCATTTATAAGATGTAGTATTTTATGAACAGTGCTACTATTTACCCCCCACAGTGTTTGCATGAGGATTAAATGGTGTATTGTTTGCAAAGTGCTTAGAACAGTTCCTGGTACATGCTAAGAGCTATAAAAAGTTTGTTAAAAAGAAAAATATACGTGCAAGCTCATTTCTGGTCCAGGATCTTTGCTCTTGCTTTGTCTGAACCAAACCCTCCCTGACTGTCATGGCTAATAGGCAGGCCACCTACCCTAGGGCAGGGTGCTCTATCTTAGTGCCCTTTTTTATTTTCATGGCTTTAGGTGTGTATTTATTGAATATATTTAAGTTATCTCCTTCATTAGAATGTAAACCCAGCGAGAGCATGATCTGCCCTCTCTCTAGAATAGCACCTGCGTAAATGAGTGACTGAAGGAATGTGAACACTGGGGTGAATCTGATTCCGTGGTAATGGGAAGAACAGGCATTGAGAGAAAGAAATCCAGGATTTGGGACAGACAGTCACCCTCCCACAGGCCACCAAACATTCATGATTCAGATACGACCTTGGGGTTTATTGTGGGTGAAACACCGCCCACACACATTAGCATCTCCAATTTAACCTTGTGCAAGAGGAGACTTGCTCGTAAACAAGAGAAGTGGCCTCTCCCTGAAAATCTAGACCTGAAGAGATTGTGCACTGGTTAACTCCCCCATTTGAACTCTCTCATTTCATTTCAGCAAACAGTTCATGTCTCTTTTATTTAGTTTAAAGCTTATCTATTTTCATTTTCATAAATTGCTATCCCCTCCCAAATGAGGGTCCCCAGTTCTCACTCACTGTGTGGGTCTGAGAAGATAATCTTCAAGAGTTTTAACAGAATGAAATACATGCGGACCATATCAAAGGTGGTGAAGATTTGTATCTTGGATAGAATGGTGCAGATGAACAAGGTGCTGTCAGTACCAGAGCCGTCTCTGTGTACCTCTGTGTAAGGATTTGACATTTCCGTTTGTGTTAATTATCCTACAGCGGTGCTCCATTTCACGGAAGATGATATATCCTAACCAGGAGCCCCAAGTCCTCCTGAGAGTGATTTGAATTAGAAAGTAACCTCCCTCTATACGTATACGTGTAAATGCACTGTGGATTCCCTCAGACTGGAGTTCCCATTCCGGCACGTTGCAGATCAGAGCTGCAAAAGTCGCCCACGATGAAGCTGAGTCCAGAGAATCTAAGTCAGCTGAAGGTCCATGGACATGACAAGGACCCCCTGAGTGTATAATTCTATGAGATTTCACTGAAATTACTAAAATACTGATTGACAGCAATGTTTTGGGAAGAGGTATGTAACAATTTGAAATTTAACTCCAATTCATCACAACGAGAGGCCCGCAGATATGAGTCCCTTCTCAGGGGTTTGTGGCAGGCTTGGCTGAATGAATCAGAAGAAACTGCCGGAGGGGCCTCAGGCTCCAGTTCAGGGTCTTCCAGACCTGTCCTCCTCCATCTCCTCCATGTGGAACAGAACACTGATCCACCTTCAGACCCAAGAACCTGAAGACCCCTGGACCCTCGGGCGTCAAGGCAAGGCTCCGGAATGCTCACAGGTGGACTCTACCTAGGGCAAGCCCCTCATGAGCAACGTTCAAAAGGGGCTGCAAACCAGACTGTGTTCTGAGTAGGTGCCAGGATGGCCGACAGTTTGTCAGAGAGTTGCGGTGTGAAGCTTTCTGTGAAGCAGCATTCTGCTGTGGGAGATTGCCTAGCAGATGTCAGCCAGGCAGGACCATCCTTACCTTCATTACTGTGTGCCGGAGGTCCAGGGTTTGGTCCCCAAGGGGCCACCAGCAGAAGTTGCCCTTGATCTGAAAGTTGACTTGTGGTCAGAGACTAGGCCTTGTTCTTTCAGCTGCTTTCTGCTCTGTGTATATCTTAAGGCCTTTGCCTGCATTTCCGGAATGTGTGTGCTTTGCTCACCAGGCTAAACTGTCTCACTTTGGCCCTCCTCCCTTCCCCCACCTGGCTGCTACTTGGCCTCATTCAGTCTCAGACTAAGAATACTTTGCCAAAGGAGGGATGGTGTTCTTGAGGAATTCTAGTGCTGGGGGTGGTTGGAGTTGGGCGCATCTTCAGACATCTTCCTCAAATCATCTGAAGTCCTGAACACTGTCTCTATCAAGAGGCCCCACTTGCACCGAGCAGTGCCTGTGCATGAGGCTGGTGCCAGACACTCCATCAGTGTGGCTGAAGCAGACACAAAGGAGAGGTAAGGGCCCCAGGGTGATGGGACACAGTCCCATCCATCCGATAAACAATCTGGATCTGTGCTGCTGGTTTCTCCTGCCTCAGGACCACGGGGCAGGAAGATAGGCACGGAAACCTCTTCTGCAGGCTCAGCTGGACCATAAATTCTGTTTTAAGACCCATTCCCTGCAGAGACATCACCAGCAAAAAGGCAGTAGGTGGCGGGAAGTGGTTAAATCCAACTCATTGCTTTATCATCAAGAGCAGCTGATAGAGGAAGTGCACATGAAGCTCCCCAACTGCTCTTTCTCCCTTGTTCTCCTTAGGATTATTTTATTTATAGCTGGGAACCAATAATTACCTACAGCTGCGCTTCTCAGTTGCAGGGCACTTCAGGCAACTTTTCCACCCACCAGGTTGCTCCTCGCAGAGCCTTCCCCTGAGAGGAGCCGCCAGGCCCCCTTCTCCACTGCCCTGGGGCCTCACAGCCTTTTTCTAGTCTCGAGAGGACTCAGGTTATCAGCCAGCGACCTTCCATATGGGCTCTCTCTATGACTTGTCTGTGATCCTTAGATTAATTCCTTTTTCCCAGTGCATTATCAGATGAATAGATTTGAAGACATATATAAATAGCTCCCCACAGGGTCCTCCTTAGAATTATGAGAGACCCTGAATGGTGATTAATTTAGCAGTGCTTAGGAGCTAGAGCTCCAAACAGACTCAGAATGGGATCCTAGTTCACCAGTTCCTTTGCTTCTCAGTTTCCTCATCTGTACAGTGTAGACAATGATAGTACCAATCCCACTGGTGCAAGGATTCATTGAATGCGTGGAAAATGTTTACTCACGTGTTTGAGCACAGGAGTATTCAACAAATAGTAGCAATTACTAGATGGGTGGTGGTGAGGGAGGGATAAACCGGAATTACAGAATTAGAGCTGGAAGTGTCCCCAGCTGGAAGGTCACCTAGGCCAGTGCATCACAAAGTTTATGGAACATGAGAATCACCAGGAGAGCAGACTGCTGGGCTCCACCCCAAGATGACTGGATTCAGTAGGTCAAGGGTAGAGTCCATGAATTTGCATGTCTAACAGGGTCCCAGGTGATGCTTTCAGTACCAAGTAGCTAAGCGAATTCCTTTCCTGATACAAGAATCCCTAGTCCCACCCCTCCTATTCCTGTAAGATCTCTTGCAAACTCTATTGGGCGAGTCCTATGATGGTGGAAAAAAGGAAATGAATCCTTGGTGATCTATAATGAATCATGGGCTTTACATATGTTACCTTATCCTCACGATAATTTATGGAGCTATTGTTGTTTCCTTTTTTTGTTATTTTGTTTTCTTTGTTTTTTAAGATGATGAAACTGAGGCTAAAGATAACTTTAGGTGCCTTAGACACTTTCACACAGTAAGAAATTGAAGAGCCAGGATTTGAACCCAGTCTCTGAGACCTGAGTTCTTGTGTCAGTGATGCTCAATTGTATCTGGGAACCATATTTAATTGTTGGGCAACTCCTAAAAGTTAGAATATGTTTTTGTTTTTATACAGAGCAGCAATCTTCCGCTGTCAATTCGCTGGTGCTGGATCTACTGGGTCTTCAGTAGAATTGGAAAGGACTTAATATCATTTGAATAAAGAGAGGACAGTCGTTTACGTTACTGCAAATTTGATAATGGTTAGGTGTATAGCTCCCAACCTAGTATCCCTCAGTTCAAATCTTGACTCTCCAACTTTGTAGCTGTGTGACTTTGGGCAAGCTTCTAACTTCTCTGTGCCTCCATTTTCTCAAGCCTGTAACATGGGAATAGTACTAGTACCTTCATCAGAATGTTGAGAGGAGAAAACAGTTTTATGCGTGTATATAATGACACGGAAATTTTAGCTCTTATTATTTCATCCATAAAGCCGTTACAAACTCTTTGTAAAGTCCTTTGTAGCTAAGGTCTTAAAAATTGGAGAGGCCAGATTTTTCCCCCTCCTTATGATATGACTACAGGGCAGTTAGCTTTGTCTTCTTTAAAGTCCTTGCTTGTGATGGATAAAAAGAATATCAAGAGCAATCGTATTTCATTAGCAAGAGGTCTGAGTTAGACCAACTAAGTTGTTATGTAGTTACTTTGTTTTCCTGCAGAGGTGATTCTGCTTCTTGTAGTTTAAAGTAGAAAGGTGGAGTCTTCAAGGTGCTAAAGGAGACCACTCATGCATGTCCCAGCCAGAAGCTTCCTAAAACTCCAGGAGAGCCAAAAGAGGGGAAGATAATGATACCTAATCATTAGAGGCTGGAGAACTTTTCACTGGTTTCAAAAATCATTCTTTAAGTTAAAGAAATAACATAAATGATGAGATAAAGGAACACAAATATTATTTATACCTCATCAAGATTGATTGAAGGAAAAAATAAAAGGCCTGAATTCGCCTCCGTTCCCTGTATCTTCGACCTTGGCAATGTGACTTTTCAGCCCCTCCCATCAGAGGATGGAGTCTATTTCCTCAACTCTTGATTCTGGGCTTAGCCATGTGACTTGTTTTGGACAAAAGGATGCAGCAGAAGCGATGTTATGACAGTACCAAGCCTGGGCCCAAGAGATCTTGCACTCTTATTGGAACTTTGCCATCACCTCATGAATAAGACCAGGCTAGCCTGCTGGAAGACGAGATACATGGCCCCCTTGCCCCACACAAGTGAGTGAGGCTGTCCAAGACCAGCCTGCCCCTATCTCTTTTATCAAATGATTACAGACTCACGAGCAAATCCAGTCAAGATCAATCAGGTCTGGTCTAGAAAAGCAGAACGACCCAGCTGCTCAATAGACTCATGAAAAATGATAGGTTCATTGTTTTATCCCTCCAAATTTTGAGGTGTTTTTTTCCCACAGCAATAGCTAACTGATATACCCCCTTTAGTGTTGGTAGGGATAAAATAGCAACAATAACCATATTAAAAGCAATAATACTACTTGTACAATTTGAACTGTAGAAAACTGTCAGTTTTCTGCCATATTTGACTTGAAAAAACAGCAATTTCATGTGGACCAACCTAATATTATTAAATACTTCACACATGTCAGGTACTATGAGAAACATTTTACATGGATTATCTCATTTAATCTTTACGATGACTCTGTGAAGTATATACTACTATTTCCATTTTATCAGTGAGGAAATAAAGGCTCAATAAATATCTGCTGAAGGAATGAATAAAAGAAAGGGTAGCATTTCTCAAGGTCACATGACCAGTACCCAGTGGGATGGGAATTTGAGCTTAGATTGGCTTGATTCCTCTGCTAATGTGTTTTCTACAACAGGAGGCAGATGGTAATGGCATTTATCAAGACTTCACTTGGCATCGGGCTAAGACCTTTACACGCCGTATCTTGTTTAACCATCACACATAAACCTGTGAGGTTGGTGTGATTTATGCACGGGGAAGCCAAAGCACTCCAACACTCAGTAATGTAACCAAGGTGATGTAGAAAGTAAGTTGCCAGGCCAGAATTCGAACCCAGGCACTGCTCCAGGAACTGCTGTCAACTATATGTGGCGTCTTTCAGGGAATCAAAAAAGGAGAAATGGAAAGAGAAAATGGAGTTTTTCATAAGCAGTGCCCTCATAAATGTTTTGCATCTCTGAATTTGACTTAGGTCTCCATTACACCAGCTTCATAGTAGTGAAAACACCTGGTTTTATAAAGGCTCTTCATTCCCAAGGGGGCATACGTAGTCTTCTCATCTATCTCCACATTATTACATGTCACCTTTTGGGAAACCAGCTTAACCTCCTCATGGAGACATGGCAGGTATCTGTCCTGCGAGGTCCTTGAAAAAGCCCCACAGTTCTCTACAGAAGCTGACTGCTGCAGCCTGAGATTTCCACCATCAGTATCACAGCTCTGAGTTAAGGCATTATCGCCAGAAAGCTCTTGTAAAAATGCAACTGTGTGACCTGTGAAGGTTAACATTAATTCATTTGTATTATGCAAATTTAATTAAGGGACACAAACTTAGGGGTCAGCAGAGACCAGACACACAAAGGAAATGATGGAAGTGGCCCAGTGTAGTACAAGAGGGGATGATGGGGACTGTGGCAAATTGAGGCATGTGTGTCCATTCTAAATGAAGATGTTGGTAGTAACATCAAAGCAATCGTTGCCATTGCAATAAGAGATGTTCTATTTTACAAAAGAAGGTGAAACATCTAGATATCTGTGGGTAATTTCTCCTTAAAATATTACGAGGGAAAAAATGGATCTGTGGGCTGGAATTGGTCTGCAGAAGGCCAGTTTGAAACCCTGTGCTGAGATCAATGCATCAATTCCTTAAAGCAGAGGTACCCCAGGTGTGGTTCCTACACCAGTGACATCAACATCACCTGGTAACTGGTTAGAACAGCAAGGTATTGGGCCCTATCCCAGATGTTCTGGATCCAAATCTCAGAGTGTGATCCAGGTTTCTGGGTTTAACAAGACCTTCAGGTGACTGTTTTGTGTACCAAGATACCAGTGGCCCAGGTGCATAAGTACCAGATGTGCAGGGTATTTGCAAGGAGTCAAGGGCAAGATCTGGGGCTAATCAGGAGGAAGGTCTCCAGTCCTCAAGGTCAAGGAGCAGAAAAGAGAGGACAAGCCTCAAAAGGCATTCTGGGAGCTCAGCAAACAGGACTGTCACCTGTGAGGCCCCTGGGGCCTTGCACAGCCTCTCGGTGACTCCCCCTCCAAAGCTGAGATACCGACTCTCTGGGCCTGGTACCCCTCTCCTCCCAACTCTCAGGAAAGTGACACTGTGTTATTTGCAGAGCACTGTTAGGGCAAAATCTGTTCTGAAGCATGTCTCCAAAGTTGTCACCGTGCTCAACTAATTAGTCAAAGGTTTCCATCTGCCTCATGGCTCGCCACACTTTTCATATTAATTTTTTATGCAAATATGATTCTGGGGAGGAATGATGTCAAGCAGAGTGATAGGTACCTCACTGGAGCCAGAATAGGATACATGCAATCTCCAAAATCTCCAGAAAGGTCGTGTGGAACTAAGCTTTTGTATTTGGACCCCTCTGAAGCTTTAAAATAACTTTAAGTAAAGTCATGGGAATGTCTGAGATACATATATACATATATATATATATATATATATATATATATATATATATATATATAAAATATATATACAATATATATGTAAAGGAGATATTGACCTAACCTCCCCACTGTAACCTTAACTGTATAAAAGGCTGTTCACCAAAACAATCATTCAAAGCACAGTTCAATTAATTTCTCCTTTCTTCTTTGATCCTCCCTCATTATTTTGCTTAGCCATGTAATCTTATTTTATTCTTTCCCTCTTTATAATATTTGCTTCCTTCTTTTTAAAAAAGCTAAGTTATCTTTCAAGAACAAATTCCATTGTAGCAGTGACCTCGAGGATGATAAGGCAGTAGATTAAAACCCAGGAGTATCTTGAAATGCCAGCGATAATTTGAAAGAAAGGGTCAATTGTCTAATATTAATTCAGTAATAACTGGAGAGGCATTATCCTTATTGCCTCCTTCCGGGAAGAACTATCCAGTGTCTGATGAAGTTCAACGTCACTGCAGGGGAAAGTAAAGCAAAACTTGGATAGAGTCCAATTCTGACTCCAATACTGAACCCATATTCAAATTCTAGCTACAGATAAGTCTTTGTTGGGATGAAAATGAGACTCAGCGTTCTGATAATTTCCTTCCCTGTGTATCAGGTAGTTAATGCTGCATACAAAGCATGCCAACACTAAATGGCTTAAAACAAGAACTAACCACTAGCTAACAACTCCCATGGTTCTGCTGATCTGGGCTGGGCTCCATTATGTGACTCTATCATGTGGTCAGCCGGTGGGTTGCCTACAGACTTACTGGTCTCAGATGGGCTCATTTTCTGTTCACCAAGCCTGCCTACAGAGCCTACCTAGCTTCTGGGGAGAGACAGTATGACAGCCATTGTTGGCGCCCTGCCCCAATTCCCTAGGATTCCTTGGGTGAGTTCCTTGTGCCCATCCCCCAGGTGAGCAGTGCTTTGTTGCTAAGGAGCGGCCCCTGTGATCCTTCTCAGAGGGTTGCCCTTGGGCTACTGGAGCTGGCAGTTGTGAGAGTTATGTCCTCCGTTTTTTTGGCCACAACGCACAGCTTGCAGGGTCAGTTCCCTGACCAGGGATCAAACCCAGGCCCCGGCAATGGAAGTGCTGAGTCCTAACCACTGGACTGCCAGGAAATTACTGAGTTGCATCCTCCTGGCCGACCTCTACCCAAGAGCATGAAAACCCAGCTCCCTTACTTCAATGGAGATAAACTCTGAGGCATCATTAATGCTCCAGAACACCCCACAGGACCAGGCTAAGGCTGGGAATTTGCTGGAAACTGCACCTTTTCTCTACTTCTTCCCAGCCCCTTCCTGCTTTCCTAACTTCCTCCTGGAAGCACTTCCTTAAGAGACCAACAGCTCATGTACCCTCATCTCAGGGGCTGTTTCCACAGAGACGGTCTAACCCAAACGTCTTACATGGAGCACAGAGCAGCCCTGTTCATCTGTGGGATGTATATATAATTTCTTCATAAAAGTTCACATGAAGAGAAGTTTCCTAGCCAATAAGAGTTTAAAATAAAAACCACCTCATAGAGCCCGTTTATGTTGCTGAAAGGACAAATACACAAAGAGACAAAGCAACTCCTTGGATGTCACACAGACCCTGAGGACAGAGCAGACTCGGGGCTCCACACTCGGGGTTATCACACTGTCACTAACCTGGGGACTCCCACTGGATTCCCCTGAGAGTCCACAACCCAGAGAGAGGGAAGGGAAGTTGCCTGCATCCTGAGAAACGGGCTTCAGAACTGGCTCAGCCCCTGTGATCCTCTTTCCCCACCCCCTTCTCCCTTCCTTCTCCCCCTCCTCTCATCCCCATCCCTGCCCTCCCTCCTCCCATCCCACCTCCTCCCTTCGCCCTCCCTCTTCTCTCTCCAGCTCATCATCTTTATCATCCTCATCTTCCTCACCTTCTTCATGATCATCACCATCTTCTCCAAGTTCCCTTCCCCCAGAAGACTTTTCTTTCTACTAATTTCTGTTTATTGTCACAAGTAAAGACCTGTGAGCTAGTGATTTGGCTCAACGCACAAATCTGGACCGACAGTTGCGAGGTATCTGCTCCAAGGCATTTCCGTCAGCGGGAATGCCATCTTGGAGACTCACAGACACAAAACTGGAAACACAGAAGCAGCAGCCCTTCTCCACAGAGGAATTTTATTGGCATTGCAGTTCGCAGATCCGCAAGGCTTGATTTATCGAACGGGAGATCCATGTGAAAATACTGTCAAGCTTCGGGAACTAGGAAGATATTTAGATCACTCCCCTCACGTACATCATATTTATGAAAGGAAAAGGAAGTATGTGGACTGTAAATTAGAAAAAGCTGGAAGGAAAAACTCTATCCTTTCCAAACTCAGTCTTTTATGAACTTCTTTCCAAAGGGTTGAGCTCGACGGTAAATACCTTATGTTGGTCGAGTGTGCCTTACTTTCTGGCTTCCAAACAGCCCTTTGCAAAAGAGGCATCTTTCAGGGATTCCGCCTGGGCTCCCCCAGATCTGCCCACACCTATGTTTCTGCCCCTCCCCCACACTTCACCCAAGGGCAACCACCAAGTCCAACGCTTACACTAATTGAGAACTGGAGAAGTCAGAGAAATAATTGTGTCTCTCCATCTTTCTGTAGATACAGAAACTGAGGTGCACAAAGGCAAGGGATATACAGAGAATCCAAGAAATGAACCGAGGGCCAGCCCTGGTCTGAGAGTCAAGAGTCCCAGGTCCCAGACCCAGCTCTACTAAAAGTTTCCTTTGTGACATCAGGCCAGGCATTGCACCCTTGGGGCCTCAGTGTGGTTAATCATAAAAATAGCCACAAATGTTTGTGCTTCCTGTATCCATGCTCTTTGCATGTGACTCTCCTGCATCTTCCATCAAGAAAAGGAGTCTATTTCCTGGCCCCTTAATCTGGGCTGGTCTTGTGATTTGCTTTGGCCGATAGAATGCAGCAGGATGGCAGTGCCAGGTCTGAGACTAAGCCTCAGAGCCCTTGCACACTATGGCCCCCTTTCTTGGAACCCTGCGCTGCCATTACATGCAAAAGGTCAGGCTAGCCTTTGAGAGGATAAAAGGCCGAATGGAGCCCAGATAAGCCATCGCAGCAGAGCTCTTCCTAGACCAGCCAGTTCCCAGCTGAGTGGGAGCTGCCCACAAATGCATAAATTTAGCCCAAGCAGACAATGAAAACTATGCCCATCCCGAATGTGTGACCCACAGTATCATGATGGTTATTTCAAGCCACTGTCTTGGGGCGGTTTGTTATGCAGCAAGATTTAACTGACAGACTTGGTTTCTTCACCTGCACAAAAAGGGGTAGGACATAAATATCTCATTTTTTAGGTGCTTTTTGAAAGACCAAGTCTATAATAGGTTAAGACCCAGAGCTGAGCTATCCAATATGGTAGCCTCTAGCCACATGCACCAATGTAAATTTAAACTTAAGTAATTGAAATTAAACAAAAGTAAAAATTGACTGCCTTAGTCACACTATACATATTTCAGGTATTTAACAGTCACTTGTGGCTAGTGGTCACTGAATAGACAGCACAGGTACAGAACGTTTCCATGACGACAGGACACTGCACTGGATGATGCTGGCCTGGAACCATCAAGGGAGTGGGCATCACAGTGGATCCTACAAGGACAGCCAGACCTCCTGACCAGCCCTCCCCCACCCCCCATCCCCACTGGCTCTCCCACAGCAGCCTGCTCCACCGTGAGCAGGTTCATATATCCCTGATATTTTCACATCTATATTTTGAGGCTTCTGCTTTACCTAAAATATCTAACTCGTCAAGGAGGCTTTGGATTGACTGCACGCAAGTTCAGTATTTTGGTAAGACAGTGGGGGAATAAGTCTCTCAAGGTAGGACATTCTTCAGATAGACTGTGAGATTTCCCTCCTTCGGGGGACTGTCCTAGTTTTTATTTTAAGCATTTTTTTTTCCATGTTGATGAGGTTGATAGTTGACTTTATCTGCATTCAATCCTTAAAGAGGATTGACGATTGATTGTGTGTGTGTGTGTGTGTGTGTGTGTACATAGGAGGTTTCCTCCCAATTCTCTCTCCACTTTTTTCCCCTCTCCAATGCCCAGGGCTTCCTCTGACTTCAAAGAACTAGAAAAGACTCAGAGGAAAACGGATACCTGACCTAATTAAGCATATAGATTGAGATTTTCTCTCTCGGTTGATAAAAAATTCCCTTTTCTTCACAAACCTCATTCCAATTTCCTGGATAAAGGAGACTCAGAGAACCACCTTCCTGCTGTCCCTCGAAGAAGTATTGTCCCTGCAAGAAGTCCAAGGCAGGGAGGGCAGATGGGGCCCCTGAGACAGTGGAGGCACGTGGGGGCCATTAACACGATGGTTGGGGACTGCTTTGCCTGGCTTTGAATCCCAGTTCAGCCACCTCCTACCTCTGGTGGATCCTTGGTCTAATTACTTAGTCTTCCTGTGCCCCAGATACCACATTCATAAAGTGAGGACGGCAACTGTTGTTACCTGGTAAGGGTTTGATGGATGAATACAAGAGAAGCCCTGAGAATAGTTCCTGGCACAGAGCAAGAGCTGAGGGTTGCCAGAATGGACATGTCAGTGCCCCAGCCAGGTCCTCTGGGACCCAGGGCGCTGGTTCTGGGCACCCACCCTCCAGCTCTGTGTGCTTTCCTCCTAACAGCTGGCACATGAAACCTTCTTGAGAGGTGTGCCCCTAAGCTCCCGGAGCCACTCTACCTGCTCAGGCAGGCAGCCTGGGTGCCAGGTGTCACCCCAAGCAGATAGTTACTGATGGGGCAGCAGTCACAAAGCCCAGCTCCTTTGACAATGAGTGTAATTCACACTCCAGAGCTGCCCTCAGGATCAAGCTGAGGCGGGGGCTTTGCCTGTAATCACTGCCTTGCTTCTTCCCCTTTTCTGTCCAGCTTCCTCTGCTCCCAGGTTCCCCCGGGGAGTGCTTCCTCAATAAATCATGGGCACATGAATCCTTATCTCAGGCTCTGCTTCCAGGAGACCAGACCTAGGATGGTAACTATTACAATTACTATTATTACTATGAAAACTTTTTATTATTTCAGTCATGCCATAAAAAGTAATTTTGATTCCTAAATAAGGTGACGATCATAATTTCTCCAAGTGGACAGCATTCAGCACTTTCCAAAGCACTTTCCTTTTCCCCTATGTCAGTCCCTTGTTAAGATCAGATGTTCCTGGGAACAAGAGATTAAATGAAAACCCCAGTCCATCTTCTATTCTCTTCCCTCCCCTGGCTCCTCCCAGCACAGCCAGGACCTCCTATGTGATGATGCAGACACATCAGTCCATATGACTAAGCTTGATCCTCTCCCAACCCTCTTCCAAACAGCCATCTCCTGGGCCCCAGGCTGCATACATTCTAGCATGACTCACCCTTAGAAGGACAAACCATGGGGAAAGACCCCCACAGACCCTGGGTAGCAATGGTTCTGAATCTTGTCTTCTTCAAAATCCTTGGAGGGGGATCCCAAGAACTGTCAGATTAAAATACACACTCCTGAACCGCACCACCCCACACACAGTGGTCCTGATTCAGTAGGTCTTGGGTGGGACTCAGGAATTGGTACCTAACAAACAAGTAGGTGATGCTGTTGTGCAGACCCAATGGGAGGAGCGTGGGCCTGGAAGACCCCTGACTCCACGGGGAGGGTCATGGTTGGAGGGGGCGCCAGAGAGGGACTGTCTGTGAGGTGCAACGTCCAAATCAGGGCCTGGTTGCTTGGCCCTTGGGTGGTATGTTCTCGGCCATATAAGAATGTCCGCAGTCATTCCAAAACTTATGAAAGGCAGAGTCTGCAACACGGCAAGAACACACTGTATCAGTTGACTATTGCTGCTGTAACAAACTACCACCAGCTTAGCAGCAAAGCAACACCAATGTATGTCACAGTGCTGGAGGTCCCAAGTCTGAAATGCGTCTGATGGTTTTTTTTTTTTTTTTTTTTTTTTTTGCTGTATGCGGGCCTCTCACTGTTGTGGCCTCTCCCGTTGCGGAGCACAGGCTCCGGACGTGCAGGCTCAGCAGCCATGGCTCACGGGCCCAGCTGCTCCGCGGCATGTGGGATATTCCCAGACCGGGGCACGAACCCATGTCCCCTGCATTGGCAGGCGGACTCTCAACCACTGCGCCACCAGGGGAGCCCAACGTCTGATGGTTTTAACGTCAAAGGCTGTGTCCCTCCTGGAGGCTTGAGGGAAGAACCCACTCCTTGCCTTTTGCAGCTTCTAGAGGCTGCCCCACATTCCTTGGCTCCTGGCCATATGAGTCCAACCTCTGTTCTATCATCACACCTCCTTCTCTGACTCTGACCCTCCTGCCTCCAAGTCCAGGTTTCCACTTTCTCCCTCCACACATTGCCTGGCAACCAGGTGAGCAAGCTTGGGCTGGGATGCTGGAGGATGAGAAACTGCATGGATCGGAGATCAGACGTCCCAGCCGAGGTTGCCCTGACTAGTTAGCCCCCAGATGACCTTCCAGATGCCTACAGGTGCTTCTGTGAGCCTAGCCAGACTTAGGAGGAACAACACATGTTTGCTGTATTAAGCCACTGCATTTTGGGGTGGTTTCTTAGGCACAGGGGCTAACAGACACCCACCCTGAGTGGAGGGACGGTGGGCAGTGTGGGTGCCTTAAACCAGGTCCAGCCTATGGTCTGTGTCTTACATGGTCACCACTCAATACATTAAGAATCTGAGGGAAATTACTTTAAATTTCAGACTTGTAGCTTATTGTGAAATATTAGAAGAGCTCGTGGAAAGGGAGCATGAGGAAGCCTTCTGGGATACTGAGGACGTTCGGGTTCTCACTCTGGGAGCTGGTTGCACTGAGTGTGTTTAGTTGGTCAAAATCCATCAGGCTGGTTTCTGCCTTCAAGGATCGTACACACTGGCTTAAACATAAGCACAGGCTACTAATGTTTGTTTGCCTTCTTATGTGGCAGCCCGTGGATACGTTTTACTTCACAGAAATTAGAATATGTGATCAATATACTCATTCTACAAGAGAGGTGTCATAGTCCCTAATTTATAAATGAGGGACTCGAGGCTTAACGGAGTCTGGGAAACAGAACTTTGACTTCAATTGTGTTTTCCCCAATACATTATACTGCTTCCTGGATGGGAAGTAAGATGAAACACAAGAACCGTCAGGTGAGCTGCTGAGGGTTAAATGAGAGAGTAGTGTTGAAATGCTGGCGATGTTCAGAGATCACTGACTATTTCGATATTCACACTTTCCCCAGGTGACCCTACCCACTGATTCAGCTACTTCTATCTTTGCTCTGGCTGTGCCCCATCCTGGACTTCTCTGACGGCGATACTTTGGGGGCCAGAAAGGTCCAGAAAGGTTCTGTAGCCACCAAAGTGGCAAAAAAGCATCGTGTGTAAGGACTCAGTAAATCAGTAACTGTTGCACCCCTGTTGGACTGCGTGACTGCTCTCACGTTGTTTTTTTTAAACTCCCTTTGTCCCTCTGTGAAATCATCTTGGTACAGCCCGACTGGATGAGACTACATTTGAAATATATGAAACCACGGAAAGTATAGAGTGATCTTATAAATTATTCTCATTCACTCATTCAACAAATCATAACTCAATATCTCCTCTATTCCTGGTGCTATGCCCAATTTTTCTCCGTATCTTAATTAATTTCAGGCACATTCTACTCAGGAATATTCTCAGCATCCTAACTTGGCTATAAAATCGGAGGCTTTGCATTGCCTTAGATATAAATACCAGGAGGAACAAACCACATGCAGTTAACAGCATGCAGAATCTTCAGATCTGACACCCTTCCCCGCGATTGGATTGGAGTCTTACGGAAATGGACAACCCATAGACTTCAAGGCTTCTCGTTTTAGTTAAAAGAGATACAAATTGTTTCCCCAGTGCCTCTTCTCCGCAGAGCTGCCTGGGATAAAATGCTGAGGTTGCATGAAACCATCTCCAAGCAGAAACCTGAGGCAGATGCCATTATTTTTTCGGGTTGTTTTAATGGGCTTGCTTTGAAAAAACAGCGGTGTGTTTGTCCCGGGGTCCTTCGTATTTTACATTGGCTTCAGTAATGACTCTTTATGATGGCAGAGCAAGACCAGTTGAGAACCAGATGTTACTTAGACATTGATCAAGAGTTCCCTTTCACGTAGGTACTTAGCTTTCTCCGCTGATATGAGCCTTTGCTATCTGCTCAGCTCAGAACACTCTGTTTCCTCCACTCAAGAGTCAACACACAATTACTGGCACCTGTCATGTGCCAGCTCTGAGTGGGGTCTGGGGATAAGGTGGTATGTGGAGGAATGGACGCAGCATGGATGGAGGTCACTGCCCTTGCCTTTGAGGATGTGTTCTGCTAAAGATGCTTCTCCACCCTTCATGTCCCTCCTTGAGGACTGCCCTGGAGGGCAGTCTGGGTCTTCTCTACCTCTATGTCTCTAGTGCCTGGCTTTTGGGGTAAGGGCAGCTGCTCAGCCCATATCAAATAAATAAATAAATGAAAATTAATTTAAAAAAAGAAAGCCATCCATATAACGATATGGAGGAAATGCTTTCCAGACACAGGAAACGCTGCCTGCAAGAAGCAAGCATTTGTTCAGTCCCTTGAGCAGGGCACCTACCCAGCACATCCAATCACATCTAGGTGATTAAGCCTGTCGAAGGTTGAGGCTCAGTTTACAGAAACCCACTTTCCCACAGATATAAGCCACATTCTCCAATACCAGCTTTATTTTAAAAATCCACCTCCATCTGCCTTTTTTTTTTTTTTTTGCGGTACACGGGCCTCTCACTGTTGTGGCATCTCCCGTTGCGGAGCACAGGCTCTGGACATGCAGGCCCAGCGGCCATGGCTCACGGACCCAGCCGCTCCGCGGCATGTGGGATCTTCCCGGACCGGGGCACGAACCCGTGTCCCCTGCATCGGCAGGCGGACTCTCAACCACTGCGCCACCAGGGAAGCCCATCTGCCATTTTCAAAATCTTACTTCTCAGCTAGTTCAAAACTTGGGTGGGGAGGAGGGATAATCCTTAGTGGTACCCCCCTGAAAACTTACAGCAAGTGGAGAATTGGTCCAGGAACCTGGAGGAACATCAAGGGATGTAGTTGGTGGGTCACAGTAGCAAATGGAGAAGCTTAGGATGGGGGCTGGTGGACACAGTAAATGACAGATGCCTGTGTTGACCCTGAGGCTTGGTTGTATCATTCTGCAGTTGGGGCCTCAGTGCTATGATCCAGGCAGGTAACTTTAAGCCTCAGGTGCTAATCTCACAGGGCCTTCACCCGGATGGAGGCTTTGTCCATGGGTGAGTAGATTTATTCGTGGAAGCAAGGCTGTGAGCAAAATTGAGTGCCTCAGCGAAGGTGCTGACCGATTGCTCCAAGGCACAACCTTACCGTATGCCAGGTAGACAGCAAGCATCAGCTGAAGTCAGGGCCTGAGAAGCAAATACTATCCTGGCCTCAGCAAGAAGCAGCCTCATTAAAGGCAAGGTCTGCATGGGGTGGGCTCAGGTGAATGCTGAAGATTATATACAGTTTGTTCTTTGAAAACATCCATACATCCAAGGGACACTTGGGGAAGATACTTAAATGCCTAAAGTCCAGTAACAACCCATGGACATTGTATCAGTTTTCTGTTGCTTCATAACCAACCTGAAAAACCTATGGATTAAAATAGCTATTTGTTCATTTTCATGGGTTTCTGGGTGGTTCTGTTGACGTGGGTTGGGCTGGGCTAAAATCTCAACAAGGCTTGTTTGTGTATCCACTTTCCACTAACTGGTCAGCTGGGGGTTAGCTGCTAAAGAATGGCTTTGGCTGGGATGACTTGCCATTGCTCCATGTGTGTCTTCGATACCTCTGCAGGGTAGCTGGGCTTGTTCTCTCAGCAGCAGTGGGTGTTTCAGAGAGGAGTGGAAACGTCCATGCGCTGTTCAAGTCCCTGCTGTGTCCCATTTGCTACTGTCCTACCAGCGAAAGCAGATCACATGGCCAAGTTCAGAGCCAGTGTGGGCACTCAGAGTAACCCAGCCATCGCCACTGACCTGCCCTCTAAGGCAATAGGACCTGTTAGCTGTGGGGCTTTGTTGAGTTAGGAGGCGGGAGTGGGAGTGGTTACAGTGAAGAACTTGAGACAACTGAGGGGAGGCTGAGAATCGTCATCAGCAGCCTCCCACTCCAACCCCCAGCAGACTCTCTTTTAAATCAGCGTTGACCCCATATTTAAAGAATACTGCATTGAAGGAAAGACACTGTGAGTGCACCCCGGTGCCCACGTGTATTGGTCCAGAACTGCTTCTCCTCTCTGCCCCTGGCCAAGACCGTCATGAAATAACCAGTGACACAGAGCACAGGTCTGGGGAGGACATACCCTGGATCCTGTGCCAGTTCTGACCTAACCGACTTAGTGTCTTCAAGTTCATCTTTAAAAGGAGACAGGGGGTCTTCCCTGGTGGCGCAGTGGTTGAGAGTCCGCCTGCCGATGCAGGGGACATGGGTTCATGCCCCGGTCCGGGAAGATCCCACATGCCGCGGAGCGGCTGGGCCCGTGAGCCATGGCCGCTGAGCCTGCGCGTCCGGAGCCTGTGCTCCGCAACGGGAGAGACCACGTCAGTGAGAGGCCCGCGTACTGCAAAAAAAAAAAAAAAAAGAGAGACAGGGAAAGCACAGCACTGGGCACGTAGTCAATCACAGCCTTTACCCTTATAGTTATTATCTGGGAGGACAAGGTAAGTGGAAGAGTGGAAGGAATGAAAAGAGAGTGGGGCAAAGAGATCCATTAGCAGTGACAGGAATTAGTGGAGCTGATTTATTGATAGTAGGAAAGGGTTTGATGAATATTTAAGCAAACAGTTTACTGGGGTGAAGAAGCACCTCTCTCAGGAAGGAGAGGAATTGCATGCATTTAGTGGATAATAGCCATGAAAGAAAGCTGACTAGTGGATGTGAGATGAAAGCTGCCCCTCGCCTTTTCCAGACCTCTCTGGTCATGTCCCCTGGGAGAGGCTTGAGGACAACAGATCTCAGGGCTTGGGTCCTCAGGCTTGGGGCAACTAAGGGGTAATGATATCCCAGGCCCATTTTTTTTCCTTAATAGGGAAAAGCTTATGCTGGAAGACTGAACAGCCAAGGCAAGTAGATACATAGCTTCTGACATTGGACAGGACTGTGCCAACCCAACCAACAAATGACACAAGGGACTTGAGTGCAGGGATGCCATATATAGGTGTGTATAGTGTGCTTGAGGGAGCCACTCACATCATGGACTATGTAAACATTGCTCTCTGATGTTGTGCAGTATACAAACTGCACAGCTGTACATGGCTGCCCTGCTTAAGTGGAAACTTGTAAATTATTAAGCTAATGTGGAAGTTCTCCGAGTTCCTTTGGAACACTAACAACTTTCTCTAGATGAGGCCTAATACAAACCTGATGCAAAATTTGGAATGGTTTTTCTACCAAACAATTTTTCTTCCTGAGAATTCAGGCAGATCTGAGATTATATATGATTTCCCAGGCTCTTTTAGAGTGTTTCCATTCCATGGTTGACTCCCCATCACAGTGGAGTGAAAATGACACCCTGTGTCTTCCCAGCTGTATCACTGCTACCGCTGATGTGAGTGCTATATTCTAAATGTCTTGCCTCTTGAGTTCAAGTCAATCAAAAGTGCTTCTTCCTGTTCTTCACTTGAACTGCTGAAGTCTGCAAGTAAACGAAGGTGAGGGATGATTCCATAAACAAGGGAACTGTCCCAGGGAGTCCTGATATGATTTAATCAATAAGGGAACTGTCCCAGGGAGTCCTGATATGATTTAATCAATAAGGGAACTGTCCCAGGGAGTCCTGATATGACTCGCCTAAGTCTTCACAGCCCTACAGCAGCACAACTGGGTTTAGAAACTTTATGCCTAGGCTTCCTCCCAGGGTTCTTTCCACTGGTACTTGAAACTATTAATACATTATTTAGGCAATGATGACTACACTAAGCTTTGTATATCCATGTGTTGTTTAAATGGATGGTAAATAGAGTAGACACTTGACACTTGGGAAACATATGTCCCAAGGTCCTTTGTGAATCCACAAATGTTCAAATACTATTAAAGCTATAATTCTCAAACTAGGTGAGGAAGGTGTGAGACCAATGCCCCCTAGACATTTTTGTTGGAATCATGAAGAATTGTGTATAGTTTAAGAAAAGAATAGTCAACATATCAATAGTGTTTTTATTATAAGCCATAGAATGCAAAGGTCAACAAAATCTTGACGGGTGGGAATAGAGAGAAAAGAAACTGGGAGTGCCTTTCAAAGGACATAATTAAAAAAGAAGAAAAAACCAGCTTGAGTAACTGTCTACTGAAACATGCAATTTTTTCCCTATGAGACAGTAAATTGTAACTGAAAATTTTAAGTGACCCGTGCAGACTCTTGAATATTCCATAAATATAGGATTAAAGTCACAGATGTGAACTTCTGTCGAGTAAGATATTTCACTCTTTAATTTATAGGAGACTTTGACATTCCAACTAAGAACAGTCTCCCACATATCTTTCTTTGCATTCTCTTCATTTCCATACATGCACCAGCAGTTGAATTTCTTGGGAGAAGGGAAATTTTAAGGGAGAAGAAAAGCTATTATTTGGTTGAATTGCAGTATCATTTAGGTGTCTTTTTGTTCCAAAGAGAAAACTCCAATCCCACAGGCTGGAATGATAGAATTCACTGGCGTAAGTATCTGTAAAGTCCAGGGGAGAGTTGGCTTCATTCAGATGTGTCCACACCATCATGAGGGCTATGGCACTCTCCTTCTGCAATTCTAGTGGTTCTGTCCTTGTCCTCAGGCTGGCTTCTCTCTCGACAGCAAGAAGCCTTCAAGCAGCTCTGAGGGCTTCCATCTACTTCCTTGTTGACAACCAGAAGTGACACAGAGAGAGAGAGACAGTCAATCCTGATCTTGACATTTCACTCTGACTCCAGTAGACTGATTGTAAAAAGGGCCCGATTCTCCGTGTCTCCCTGAAACCATGCCCTTTGCAATGGGAGCTTGTAGCTCCTCCCACGATGAAGTGGAGTCTGTTTCTCCACTCCTAGAATTTGGGCCGCCCTCATGATTTGCTTTAGACAAATACGGTAGAAGTAACAAGGGGCTAGTTTGCTTTAGACAATACGGTAGAAGTAACAAGGGGCTAGTTCGGAGCATGAGCGTCATGAGAATCAAACATTTTCACTCTCACTTGGAATCCTGTCTCCACCATAAGAACAAGCTGTGGTTACCCTGACTAGCAATGAGAGACCATGTGGAGCAGAGATAAGCCGTCTCCGTGGAGACCAACCTCAACCAAGCTACAACCAACCAACTCCCACACATATGAGAGTCCGGCCAGGAGTAGCAGAACCACTTCCTGATCCACAGCTGACCACAGACACATAGGTAAGCCCGGCCGAGGGCAGAAGAACCACACGGCTGACTTGCAGAGTTATAACAAACGCTCATCGTTTAAAGCAACTGAGTTTGGGGGCAGTTCATTTCATAGCAGTAGCTAAATGATACACAGATCCTCTAAGGTTGCCTTGATTGCATTGTTTTAAGTCACTTGGTGGCCCCAACACCAATCACTGTGGTTGAATCTAATCCAATCAAGGCCGTCCTTGAGCTGCGACGGGGAAGTAGAAGTGGAAACCAGAAAGAACATCACAGATTATTAGGAGGGGGATAGGAGACAGCTGGGGAGTGGGGATGGCTAGGCTGTGGCAACAACCTAGCTACCACCATGGCTTCGAAAGAGTTCCCAGGTGGGTGAGGATGGAACGAGATGAGGATGATGAGGTGACCCCCCACCCCGGGTTGAGTGACTCTTACCCAAAAGCCAGCCTCGCAGCATATGCAGATTAAATGTCCTGCCTCAACAAAATTACAAGTTACTAACAGCCCTGAAATTGCCGGTTGCTTGAAAATTCTTGAAACGAACACGTCAAATCCACCAATGTCAGTGTTTTAAGTACTAATGGTTTCTCACATGCCATATAAAAAAATATTAAGAGAACAAATTCCATGTCTTTTAAGCTCAGAAAGCCTTCAAAAAAGAGAGCTGGGCTTCCCTGGTGGCGCAGTGGTTGAGAGTCCGCCTGCCGATGCAGGGGACACAGGTTCATGCCCCGGTCTGGGAGAATCCCACGTGCCGCAGAGCAGCTGGGCCCGTGAGCCATGGCCGCTGAGCCTGCGCGTCCGGAGCCTGTGCTCCGCAACGGGAGAGGCCACAACAGTGAGAGGCCCACGTACCGCCAAAAAAAAAAAAAGAGAGAGAGAGCTGTCCGCACTAAGTAGGGCACATTTTCCCACGAGTGTCCAATGCAGACTTTCAAGGCCCAGAACTCACGCATCATTTTCTTCAGGAGCTTTGTGCAGTCAGGGATTCCTCTCGCAATACGTATCAGTGTCATGAAACCGCCTTGTAACAACTCATTTTGGAGTTAAGTTAAAACACCATCAGATTTTGCTGAAATTTGCTTTTTAAATGTTCTATTCCAGGCTTTTTTGAAATGCAACTGGAAAAAGGTTAAAATCATGCTTAACATTAAAAAAAAAAAGGAAAAGAAAGCATATGCAATATAAGCATGCTAACCTGACAGGTATAAATGTTGCAGAAGAATCACCCAGGACAAAATCAGCAATGGCAGTCGGACTTCAAAGGGCAAAGAGCTAGCTACCATTAAGGGAAGAGGAATACTATTTCTTTCCAGCTGGGGGAAGAGATAATCATGGGGTTTCTGCACGTCCACATCCCATGCACTGCATTTTCTCTTTTGAATCTCCCTTCTGCTTTTGGAAGAAAAAGAGCTAAGGCCTGTGTGTACTGGGAGAAGTGAGCTGCAGTCCTAAGAAAACAATTTAAAGGCATTTTAAAAAGAGTATTTGTAAGCAGTTAGGCTTTTATTACTAGACAGCATACCATAGCTTAGCGAAAGCCTCTGGCAACCAATGAAAGAAGGTAATTCCGAGGAATTTTGGTGTGAAAACTGGCCAAACAGATTGGAGTGGATTTAACATTAAAATCCTGTGGACACTTACGGACTCATTAAAACTTAAGGAAAATTGGATTAGATTAAACAGCTGTGGAAAACAGGGACGTGTGAATAAGGAGTTTGTCATCTTGAAAATCTTCCTATAACTTGACATATTTAAAGCGACCTCAGTAGATTGTTGCGGTACATTAACCATATCGATAGCCCCAATTCATCACAGTTGCCTATATCCAGGCCCTTAAGTATTACCCTCCTGAGACTCTGTGCTTAGACATGTGATGCTCTTTGGCCAGTGGGGCAGTAGCAAACCTGACACACACAGAGGCTTTGAAAAGTGCTTGTGTGTTTTCTCTCTCTCTCGGATCCCTGTCACCCTCATGTTTACAAGCCCAGGCTCGCCTGCTGGAGTCACATGAAGCCCACAAAGTCATCTCAGATTTGAACCCATGAGAATATTGCATCCAGAGAATCTGTGAGAAGATACAGTCTTAAAATCTTTAAAGGATCTTTTGTCTGACCTCGCCTCTGCCACTAAAACCTGTATTAGTTATTGCTTGGGACATAACAAATGACCCTATAGTGTAGGTAATTAAAAAACAATAAACATTTATTATCCCATGCAGTTGCTGTGGGTCAGAAATCTGGGTGCAGCTTAAAGGGGTGGGTATGGTTTGAGGTCTCTAATTAGGTTGAAGTCAAGATGGGTGCAGGCAGCTGAAGGCTTGACTAGGGCTGGAGAACCTGCTTCGGAGATGGCTAACTGGCAAGACAGGTATCAAGACACCTCATTTCTGCACCACTTGCATCTCTCCATAGAACAGCTTGAGTGTCCTCACAACATGGCCACTGGCCTCCCAAGAGTGAATGATCCAAAAAAGCAGCTCAGAAGTTATGGTGTCTTGTATGACCTAGCTGTTAAAATCACACGCCATTATTTGTGCAATATTCTATTGGTTTCACAGATCAGCCCATTCAATGTGTGTGGAATCTCACAGCGATTTGAATACAAGGACATCTGGAAGGCTGATTGACACATTGATTTTGCAGATTTAGATCTACAAGTCAGTGCTCAAAGAACTGTGTGCGTCCTTCCAGATCAGTCTCTTGTATTACTTGAATGTTCTCTCACCTTACCAGCTGCAGGCCCCAGGGAATGAGGCTTCAACAGTTTGTCCTAAAGTCTGTAGACTCATTGGCTACACAGCCAAATGGCAAGATCTCAGTCCATACCTTTTCTTGTATTTCTCTAGTGGTCACCGGCATTGGCAGTGGGTAGTCTTATTTGTTTCATGTTTAATTCTTTCTAACCTCTGCTTCTGCAATTGCAGTTATCTCTCATTCCCCACTGGTCCATGTGGCTGTTTCTGCACGGATGTGTCTTGGGCACCTGTTCTCTCTGATGCTACTGCTGCTGCTGCCCCTGCTACCTGAATCTCCATCCCCAGATGCCCTGATATTGAAGAGGCTTTCGGTGGGTCGTGTTCTCAGAGCCACCAGCCACTCCCTGAGCTCTGGGGCTCACCTCTCTGGCTGAATGGAAGGAACCCTCTTTCGTTTCATGTGAGTGCATGCGTGCGTGCGTGTGCGCGTCTGTGTGTGCTTGTGTGCAGAAGTACATGGTCCCTTAGTGAAACGTATTTCCCCGTTTTAGTCTACACCTCCCTCCTTACTATGATGCAGAGGAACCCCACCAGTTGTAGTTTTCACCCTAAACCTAACATTTCTGCTCCCCTCTCCCAGCCCAAACACTGAGAATGACCAATAACTTTCCTTAATAATGGAAATTTTCTTTTCCCCTCTTGACCCCAGTGCCACTTCCTGCAATCTGGCTTCAACTGTTTCATCCTTCAAGTCTATCTGCTGTGTCTCTACATGTCTGAACCTTGATTGTAATCCATAAATTCTTATTCCCTTTCTAGTGCAAATAGGTATATCTATTTGATAGATAGATCTTAATAATATCGAAAGTCTTTGTTGGAATAGCTTATAAAATTGTTCAAAGCAACTGAATTTGGGGATGATTTATTACACAGCAATAGCTAACTGATACACAGATCTTCATAGAGTGAATTTACATTCTGATTTTTTATTTTATTGCCTTTCCTAGCATTAGATTATTTCATGTGTATGGAATTTTAGTTTATAGACTTATTTTAAATGAGAGCTCCTCCCCCAAGACACACACCTTCCTTTCATGTGTATCCCTCCCTGTCTGATGATTTTACAGTTGCCTCCACCTGGACCTCTACTCCCACAATTCAGAACTAGATATGAGATGGTGATGCAGAGTCAATGTGGGCTCAGCTCCTGGTCTCAAGGCTGTGTCTGTGCCATCCATCTCCCCATTCCTACACTTGCCAGCAGGACAAAGCAAGGCAAAGCTCTTCCCCAGGCCCCTTAACGCTTGCAAATCAATCAAGGGGACATGGCTACCTAGAACGCTTGCTTCAATCTCTGTATCATGTAGTATCTGGTTTTCTGGAATTCTCTGTCTTCATGGCCTCAAGTTCCTCATGAGGACAGCCCAGGCCAGGAGTTGTGCACCTCTAGGCCCCAGGGTTGGCCAAAGGGTAGCTTTTTGGTGTTGGACTGGGATGGACAGAGTTGAGTGTGTGGGCTAAGGAGACGACACATGAACAAGGAGACTCCTTGTGCTACAAGATAAAGACAGGGTTCTAGGAGAAAAGGTGTGGGCTGTGGGCAGGAGCCCAGGAGCCGGGGACCGCCTCTCCTCCACCAGCACATTCCCTGGTGCAGAACTCTGAGGGGTTAAGGATTCGAAATTTGAACCTGGCCTTACAGATTGCTACAAAGTCGTATGTGTCAAGGTAGAATGCTAGAACATATTTTACTTAGCCGTTACTAGATTTATAACTGTTAATATTTAGACACATAATATGCAGGTAGCCATTTGTACAATTGCCCTGGGCCGTATAACTCTTCGGGTTGGGCATGGCTAAATGGAGGGTCTGAGGTGGAGGGGCTGGTGGGGCTACTTCCAGCAGCCAGGATATCTCAGACTCAACTCCAGTCCACATAAACCCTCACTGCACTTGTAATTAAATTTTGTTAAAATTAGATTATGCTGCCACCAGGGGAACTGTAAGAATGCCCTAATGAAATCGTGATCTAAACGTCCAGGCTTCTCCCAGATATGATTAACAAAGATCAAGAATGTAGAATGCTTTTCCCATTTAATTAAGTATTTTATGAAGTAGGAGTCTTCACTTAAGCAACTAAGCGTAAATGTCAATCCCTGCATTTAAGTGGATGCGTAATTTGTTTTAAAATTCAAAAGTCCCCGCATTTAGGAAAAACTTTGTCTGAGTTACATGATGCCAGAGGTGGGCTGATCACAGAGACCCCTTTGTCCACGTGTGACTAAAAAAGCCAGATTGACTTTCAAACATGCTTTCAGCTGTAAGTTATTGGAGTGGGCCTTGCCGGACTTGCTAATTAAATTTAGGGGTAAAATGGTCTGTGCCTAGGTATTACCATGTCATGTATGAGCTCTTTGATCCAATTCCTACCGCAATTTAAAGTAATTTTTATTATGGACATTTTCAAACATTCACAAATACAGATTGTACAATGAAATGCATGTGTCCCAGTTCAAAGATTATCAAAATTCTCTTCAATTTTTTGTTTGGCGGTAATTCTACAGTTCCACAATTTTCAAACTGAATTTTCTTGTTGACTGAAGGCAATGGGTTTCTTCTTGGTTTGGGATTGCTTTGACTTTATTTTTCTTTATTTGTCATGTCACCTGTGTGATTCATCTTCTTTGTGCCATCAGAAGGTTGAGGACTGAGGCCAGCACATAAATAAATGACTTCATCCCAGTTAGGGGTTTTCACAGAACTCTTGTTTGGACACTCTTCTCCCCACCCCCATTATTGTGCAAATGTCTCCATTGTTAACCAGAAAGGAAAATGCCTCTGGGAAGAAATTGGAAAGATGACATCAATTTAACACTCCCTTTGGGGGTTAGCTCAAAATGACAGGGCAGCAGGAAGCAGTAGAAAAAGCTTCCCCCACAAGAGAAACTAAATGATTCTGAGAGCTGCTACCAATCAGGCGTGGTACTGACTAGGCCCTGATAATGACCTATGAAAGACTGCTTTCTGGTTGCACTTGGTAATTCGTTTTTCTAACCAGGGCATCTTATCTGGAGTTTGGGAAGACCGCATAGCTACTATGTAAATGGCAGGCACGTGGCAAAGCCGAGAACTAGCTCCTTTTATTTATTTAGGCTGTAAGAAGCCATGTGTCCTGCCTTTCCTTGTCCATGGGCCGGTGGGGGATCAGGGGTCCGAATACAGTGGCCTCTGTTCCCACCTGCCCTCATCACTATGACAGGGAGGCTGCGGCCTCTTCCACGGCTCTGCTCCTCCCTGTTCTCCCACCCACCGTGAAGTGCTCTTGTGTTGTGAGAGGCCAACGCTGTTCTGCAAGAGAAAACTCCCTCACCTCCACACCTTTGCTGATGGGGGTGGGGCAGGAACGGGCTGGATTGCCCAGGTTCAAGGGTGAGAGCTGGAAGCCAGTGAGCGGCAGTGGGATGACAACACCACTGAGGAAGGAAGGACAGCAAAGGGAGGGATGTGTGAAGGAAAACTCGACACCATCCTCTGAGGCTGCCACGAGCCGAGCCGGACTTGATTCTTTCTGGTGAAGGACAGAGTCCACACATCTTTTCAGCTGCTCCAAGGCCTGAGGGCAATACTTCACAAAAAGGAGTCAAGGATGGCCTGGTTTCCCGCCTCAACCCCTGAATGGCTGCTCGGTCTGGCCTGTACTCTGGGCCCTGTTTGGAGGTCCAGAAACTGAAGAGCCCTTGAGAAACAGCCCTGAGAAGGCCATTCATGGGACTCGAGCTAAAGGCTTGGCAAGCCGACAAAGGCTCCTTACAGAGAGTAGGAGGTGGGCCGGGGAGGTCTAAGACAGCCATGTCCCCAACCCCCCGCTTGTCCACTAGTCAGTGTCACTCCCTCCACCCAAGGAAGTCCACTGCTTTCCTTTACCCTCCTTCCAAAGACTTCGCCTCTCAGAGGAAACGGCCAGTCACTCTCTCCTCGCCCCACGGCCCTTTTCCTTCCCCGACTTATTTTGCTGGCACCATCCTGCTTCTAGTCACATCCGTGCTCATTTCTGAAGCTGTCATGAGTTGGAGGTCAAGGTGATCTGTGTATGTGGAAGGTTTGGTTTTCTCAATCTAATAACTGTTTACCTGGAAAAGGTGCAAGTTTCTCTGCAGTTACAGGGAAGAGCTTAGTTCATTTCTTTCCTGACTTCTGAACTCGGTCTGAATAAATGAAACACTAAAGAACGGCAGTAAAACCCACCACAAACATCCAAAATCCACCCCAAACAGGAGTTTTCTTGCACATTTGGTCGGTCAGGACATGGGAATCTTACTGGAAATGACTGCAGTCTTCGCTCTGCTTGATTAAGCTTTCTCGGGAGCTGTCTGAAGAGGGACGTGCCTTTCTCCTGAGTGGAGTGGAAGCGGGTAGGGAAGGGGGAGGAGAACCTTAAACATTGTCTAGCTGGGAAGAGGTTTGGCCTGGGAGATGCTCAAATTCAGCCCGGGTTTCTGATTGGGTGGATGACAGCCAGTCTCTGGGAAGCCACCGCGTCCCAAGGCTCCCATTCACACTGGATGTTATCTCCAACCCAACTGTACCTACAGTCATGGGATTTTTCTAAGGGGAAGCCTGATTTTTCTAAGGCATGAGCTGCTTCTCTCTTGATTTCTGATAAATCCATGTGGCATTTGAAAATTTGAAATTTGAAATTCGAGGAAGGAATGCAATTCTTCCCCAAATTTAGCAACTCTTTCAGCAATCGAGGCTCTGGCTGGTTACTAATAGTAACCAAGTACAGTTCCTCCGTGGGGAATGCAGGATCTGGGATACTCCACCAGTTAAAACTTTCTGTACTGCGGGAGAGGAACAGAGAAAGCAGGGGCTCTGACAAGGGAGGGGTTCCTCAGAGAAGAAAGGTACGGAAGCAGAATCAAGGGCATTGCCACATTTCCCCAAAGACCGGAGAGTAAAGAGCTGACTGACAAATGCACATGTGAGGTGACAAAGCCCAGGTGCGACACTTGTTCGGTGATACGGTCACAAAAGACAGAGCCGATTAAGCAAGTGCTCGCCAAACCGTAGGAGTTCAGGTGATGTGCCCAGGCCACCAGCGGGTGGGCTCTCCCTAAACTTTTCCACCTGCTGAGCATCTCCTGAGTGGGTTCCAGGTCAGGGATTCCCGAGGAGATGAGAAAATGAGAAGCTCCCAGTAGAGAAGCTGTGTGAGATTTCCTGCTCACCTGAGAGACCCCATCCTTTCTCCCTGCTCCAGCCAACCGTCTATGTCTACCCCCCAAGTGTTGGCTGAGCTCTTATATCAAAGTCCAACTCCCTCTCCCCTTCCTGACCCTCTGAGGGCCAACACTCCCCATCCTCCTGTACCTGGAAGAAGAAGCCCTTGGGCCATCTTAGGTCTCCTGGGGTGTTGCTGCTAATGATGATGAAGACACATAGCGGGAAAGGCCCCTTACCATCCACCTCCACAACCTTTACTTGTTTTACTAGGGCCTGGCTTCTGAGTACAACTGTACAGCAGTGCTAAGGGGGATGTAAACAAGAGTGGAAGTGATGCTGTAAGTGACAAGACAATCTTGCACTGAGGTGTGTACTAACTCCAGGTAAAGGCTCCAGTTTGAGGAGGGGGAGATGATAGGGGGGCAAGATGTGGTCTGAGGAGAAGCTACAGCTGTGCCTGGAGGATTCGGGACAAGAAACACCTCTTGTTAACAGAACCAACTAGTTACCTGGGGAGGAGACCTGCTAAGTGAATGTTTGGGCAGTTCATGCTGTGAGTACGAGAAAGGGATTCCTTCTCCTCTCCCCTATAAAACAGTCATGTTCACTAATGCTTTTTGCTCAAGTGGATTCTCCGTGGGCAACTTCAGCAGGAACTGAGTCTGGGGTCCAAGTTCGAAGGAGCACAGTGTGTTCCCGTGGGCCCCTCCAACATTCAGGTGAAATGCTGTGGACGCCTGATGGCATAAATGACTCCATCAGCCACACCCCGTCCTTATCCACAGCCTTCACCACATGACTTTGCTGCCTTTTTCAATAAAGAGGTAGAGTCTAATTCCCCACCCCTTGCATCTGGGAGGCCTTCTGACTTGTTCTGGCCGACAGAACACAGCATAAGTGATGACATGCAAGTTCGGAGCCCAAGCCTCAAGAGGCCTTGCACGTCTCCTCCAGATGCAGGTGACTTTCATGTGCCTCGGCCGTCGCCATGGGACCACGCCTGGGCTAGCTTTCTGGAGGATGAGAGGCTATCGGAGAAAAGCCACCCCAGCTAACCCTCACACGTGAGGCCAAGTCAGCAGAGCTGCCAAGACAGCCCGCAGCTGTTCCGAACATGGGAGCATAAATGCATTGCAGTGCTACACTGAGCTTGTGTGTGTCTGCTACACATTATTTGTATTTGCATTATATGTATTTGTACTTTAACAAATGTATTTTAAGTATGTCATTCTGGGGGTCAGGTTGGAGGTAAGAAGAAGAGAACAGGGAGTGGGGGCTACAGAACAGGCTGGGCAGGGGCTCCACCAGGACCAGTGGGGGCGGGAATATCAGCCTGGGTTTGGAGGCTGGGAGAGGAGATCCTGCAGGCCAAGTGGCCAGCACGTACTTGAAGCAAGTGGAATGTTAGAGAGACAGGGCTCAGAACTGGAGTCCCCAGCATGGGCAGGCACTGAGACCAGTTAATGGTGATCAGAACTTAAGCAGGTGGCATGGTCCAGTGGGCCAGAATTGGGACCAGACACTGATGAAAGGGCTGGGGCTATGAACTCAGGGGTGCAGGTGGAGGGCTGGGGGGTACAGAGAGATTGACAAGAGTGAGCTCAACAGAGTTCAGGGTCAAGCAGTCAGGGAGTCAGAGGCTGGGCCTTCCGAAACCCCTAGTTTATTTCATCCACTGACGCAGACTGGGGTCGTCTGGGGGTGAGCTTCAGGGTCCATGGGTTCGGAACATAAGCTTCAGACTGATTTCAGGGTGTGTGCGTGGTGCCAGAGCCCCCAGCAGCGAACAGGGTGCTGAAGCTAAAAGTCCATGTGGGTGTATTTTTTCCAGCACATTTTCTACACCAGGGGTTCTCAACCTTTCATGGGCATCAGAGTCCTTCATACCTGCTCTCAGCTTCACATAAACGCGACTGGCCCCTGAATGAGAATCTCTGGGGGGTAAGGCTCCTGAGGGCTTATTCTGCAAAACAGAGAACCCAGAACAAGGGACCAGGAACTAACTTCCAGGAAACCAGGGCCCAGCACTGGCTCAGGACTAGGTAAGCCTACAGATGGAGGACATCGTGGGGAGGGCAGGTGGAGAGCCACCCACAGTTGGGGGACACGGACTCGGAGCTGCCGGGGCTTCTGACACACCTGTGTTTACCTGAATAAAAACAATTAGCCCTTCAAATATTCCCTGTAATATTCACATCACTCATAATGAAGGTCAAACCTGCTTTCAACACACAGCAAATAATGTCAAAGTTAAAACTGATTTTAATCCCCAAATAACTTGGAGAAGGGGTTATATCCAAAACGGTCTGAGTCTGTAAGCCAAGAAAAAAGAGCTTATTTTGACTCTAGCAGAACTCGCAAAGGGGACATTCTTTCACCTGCAAAATAGACTCCTCCTGGAAGATGTCTTCAAAAGGTCTTTCGAAAACCCGCTGTGTACTCTTTTACAGAGTAATTTTCTGAATCCTAGATAACTTCCTAGCTTTGAAGGCGTCTGACATGCTAGAATCCACCTACCTCAGTCTCTCATTAACACGACAGAACTTAAATGCTTACTAGAAATACGGCTAAAATATGAGAATTCTTCAACAATATAGCTCTTTGTAACTTTATATACTCCCTACCTATTGGCCATAGTTTATTTAAAAGAACAGCAACAAAATGACCCTTTTTAATTGTCTGCGTTGACAACTTTTAAAAAGTGTGTATAAACTAAAACTGGTTCTCATAAAGGCACATATGAGGGAAATGCATGGGTTTAATTTGTGGCCTTTTATATTTTGTTTCACTTAACTTTTATGATACTTCCTGTTTGCCAGGTACTGTCACAAGTGCTTTAGAAATCTTAGTTAATCATCATAATAATCCTATGAGGAAGCACTATTATTACTGCCATCTTTCTTGAGGAAACTGAGGCTCAGAGAGGTTAAGTAACTTGCCTGAATTCACATGCAGCTACAGCTTCAAATGCAGGCAGTCTTCCTGCATCTAAGTTATAAGCCAGCACCCTAAGTTGACTCTCTTTGCTTTTCCTTCTTCCTAAAAGAATCTTAGAATCAAGGGTGGGTACCTATAAACCATCTACAGAGGATGGTAGAGTAAAAACTGTTTTCTTTCCCTTTCCATAAGGCTAAATATGAAGCAAGAGGCTTCATTCCAACTTCACAAGCCCCCTTTTGACTGGATGTCACAGCCACTGCACCCTGGTTGTCTCTCCTCAATGTTTCTAGAATCTTCATCCTTCTCTCCACTTCCTGCCCCCCTTTGATCTTTGCTTGCATTACTCACAGCCCTACCCTCTCCTCCTGCCTCCAGTCTAATCCAGTCTACCCTTCCCTAAGTTCAGAAAGACGTTTTTAAATCACGAAACTGCTGTCTCATCTCAAACCTCTTCAACGTCACTGCTTTTTTCTGTGGATAAAAGCAAATTCAGCCCAATATGTGAAGTGCTCCACGTTCCTGCCCAGTTTATCATCCTGCCCCAAGGCTGGCACACAGCAGACGGCCTCGTTCTCCCACAGGTACCCTTTACCTGAGCCACATCCAGCTGTTCCCAATCCTATCCCCCTGCTGTTTCTCTCCTGGAATTCCCTTCATCCCTATCCCCTCCCTCTAATTTGCGTCATCAGTCTCCACTAGATAATTCTGCACTAGATAATTCTAATGCATCCTTCAAAACCCAGCTCAAGCATCCCTTTTTCTTCCACCCAAGGGTGATCTAGATGACCCTTTCCATCGGTTCCACAGTAGCCAAGGCATTTCTCTACTGCCCCTTAATCCTACTGGTTTATTTCTGTACTGGCCCCTCCCTGACATACCACTCACTTAGATGGGTGCTACTCAAAGTATGATCTGCAGACAACAGTGTCGGTCAGCATCATGTGGACATTCCTTGGAGAGGCAATTTCTCAGGCCCCACCCAAGACCAACCAAATCAGAGGGCAGAGGCCAGCAACGCACAATCCTCTGTGCCAACAGCACAGCAACACTGCACCGGACCAGAAGCTTCTGAAAGCACTCACCTTGTCTCATAGCACCTCTTACTGCCTGGGATGGAGCCAAGAATCCACGAATGATCAATGAATGAATGAACGTTGAGTTAATCCTCTGAATGATTCATTAAACCTGATATGTCTTTCCTGGGGAGCTACATTATCCAAGAAACACTAAATACTAAAAACTCTTTAGTCCACTTATGCCTCCAAATATTCTTAGAGTTGAAATTTTTCTTGAACTTTGAATTGGATAAGGCTCAGGAGTTCTGAGGGTTTGTTTCAGCACTATTTGAAGAGATGCTGAAATAACTTTTAAGTTTAGGGCTGGCTAAGGCATGCACAAAAGTGAAAATTCCATAAGATGCACAGAATGTCTCTCAAAAAGTACATTTTTATGTATTCTACTATAGAGCAGAAGGCAGTAACCTCCATTTCAAGCGTTGAAAGATTGTTTGAAGCTTCCTTAAATAGTCATTATCTCCCCTTTGATTATTTTTTGAACATAATAGTTTAGGAATGAAAATGCAAATTGTACAGCCACAGTAAAGACTGCTATATATCATATTTCACAGACTTTTCCAGATTCTCACAAAACAGTCTTTATGCTGTATGCTGGTCACGAAGGTTTATTGCAGCACTTCTTATTAAAATTAACAAGGCCTACAATGAGGTAACACCTCACACCAGTCAGAAACCCCATCATCAAGAAGTCTAAAAGTAACAAATGCTGAAGAGAGTGTAGAGAAAAGGGGACCCTCCTACACTTCTGGTGGGAATGTAAATTGATGCAGCCACTATGGAAAACAGTATGGAGATTCCTCAAAATACTAAAAATAGAGTTGCCATATGATCCAGCAATCCCACTCCTGGGAATATATCCGGACAAAACTTTAATTGGAAAAGATACATGCACCCCTATGTTCATAGCAGCACTATTTACAATAGCAAAGACATGGAAGCAACCTAAATGTCCACCAACAGATGAGTGGATAAAGATGTGGTATATATACAGTAGAATAGTACTCAGCCATAAGAAAGGATGAAATAATGCCATTTGCAGCAACATGGATGGACCTAGAGATTACCATACTAAATCATGTAAGTCTGAAACAGAACACCATATGGTATCACTTATATGTGGAATCTAAAATATGACATAAATGAACTTATCCAAGAAACAGAAACAGACTCACAGACATAGAGACAGACTTGTGGTTGCCAAGGCGGAGGGGGTGGGGGAGTGACGGATTGGGAGTTTGAGATTAGCAGATGCAAACTACTATATGGATAAACAACAAGGTCCTACTGTAGAGCACAGGGAACTATATTCAATATTTTATAATAAACCATAATGGAAAAGAATATGAAAGAGAATATATATAACTGAGTCACGCTGCTGTACAGCAGAAACTAACACAACATTGTAAATCAACTATACTTCAATAAAATAAATTTTTAAAAAATTAAATTAACAAGGCCACTAGGATGACTTATTTTTAGTTTTCCAGGTACAATTTCATTCCTCTAAAACAAACTGATGTAAAAGAGATAGTCTATTAAACTGTTCACCTAAGTCATAAAAACAAAAAATACACCTTAATTTTGAAATAATTTTCTGTACTGCTGTTGCATTAAGTGAAAAACTCATCCTTAAATTCTAAAGCACAGCCTCTCTTCACAGCACTTAGCTTCGTTACTACCAAGAACAGCTTAAAGAGGAATCAGTAGGAGCAAACTAACATTTCAGTGGTAGCAGTCTAATAGGCAACTTTAATTATGTCCTGTACACAGACAAAGTACATATTTGACAAAGTAAAGGGTGGGTGTTTTGTTTAACTATGTATCTTGAAGTGAGGAACTTGTTAGAAGCTCAAGTATAAAATAGTAGCATCTGCTGGCAAAACTGCTGTCCAATGGACATTTAAGTAAACAGGCAAATAGAAAACTACCATTATGAGGACATTTAAGATCTGCATAAATAGGAATTGCACCTTCCCCACCGCCCTCACTCAAAAAAGGCTCAGAAGAAGAAACAGAGGGGAGATGCCCAAGTTGGGAAAAGGTACCCAACGATTCCTCAGTGACTGATCTACAGATGCTAGTGTCTTACACTGCTTGGTGTGTGACAAGGTGAACCACTGTCTTCCTCTCTTCCTCAAAAGTATTTTCGTCTCACCTACCTGACCATATCTTGGTTGAGAAACTTTTCTCACCAGTGCTTAGGTTGTTTATGGAAATAAACGAAGAGGTTCTGTTGTTGAAATGTTCCCCCGGTTTTAGTTTTGTTAGATGATCTATTCTAAAAAGTGGAGGATAACGTGAAGTTTTGAGCAAAGGAAGTAGTTGGTCAATAAATGTAAATGGCTCAGAAAAAAATGCTGAAATCTATTAATTATTGATAGAAATCAAAAGCGTAGTCATCTACTGCAGCATCTCAAAGGCACGCGCAGCCCTCTCTAACAAACACTTAAGGTACCCCCGGTTTTCAGGGCCACTTGCTTGTTTCGGCCTCTAAGTTTCATGCTATTTAGTTCCTCAGGAATGCTTTTCTCCTTCCTGTTTTTTCCCAAGTTTAAGTCCATGGCTTTTGTAGGCAAGCCAAAGAGTCAACTGGGAAGAAAGTGTAATTTCAATGACATTTTGATCCTGAGTGCCGACAGAAGAGGATCATTTCCAATTGTCTTGGGATACTGAAAACAAACACATGTGGATTAAGTTTAAAGAGCACCAGAAGAGATAATGGCTAAGACTTTCCTGGATTAAGGATCTTTGCAATCCAGGTTGTATCTGTAATTACGCTGATGAGAATGGGTATTTCCAGTTCTCTTACTCTTTGGAATAATTCCAAAAATCCTTTGAGTAGGTATGCTATAGAAACTGAACTATGAGTAGATGAAGTAGTTAAGCAAATACACAGGGTTTCACAATAAACTCTAATATAAAAGTAACAGAAAGCTGTAGTAAAGCAAAAAACATATGTACGTGTGTGTGTAATTATACGTGTGTGTGTGTGTGTGTATATGTACTTGATATAGGGAAATATAATGGAAAACAGTTGAGGACTTAAAAATTATATTCACGATTGTCATATGACATTTATCTTTTTTATTCCTAGACGTAAGCAATTATAACAAAGCAGGAATAAGCAGCAGCACTGGTCACATCTAAAGCTAGATGTGATCTGGTATCAATAGCCCAGAGTACAGGGAGATCTACTAGACATTTGAGCAACTCTACCCAGAATGCCAGCCAACCACAAACTCCATTCCTGGAATATAAATGTATCCATTCACTCCCTCTCATCAACTTCATTCACTCCCTCTCATCAACTTAACAGTCAGGCTTTCCACAATGTAACTGATTAACATATTCATTGTTCTTTTATGCTTTTGCCTCAGATTTTTACTTCTTTAGGGATCAAGGATATGTGAATAACTTAGCAAACAAATGCTCCTGAAAAAACCATCTCTGTAAAATATAAGTGGAACCAAAAGTGCCAGAATGAGTTTTTTTTTTTTTTTTTTACTATTTCAAGGGACCTACAAAAATGCTAAGGAAAACAAATCTATGAACCAGTTTTATTTTATTTTCACTTAACATGATTATATACATTCATGTGTCTAACAAGGTCTGCACTGTTACATTAAAAATACAGTACAATAACATTCAACATGAGGTACTTCATATTTATATATTTTTCCTTCATAAATAATGCTGTAAGCTACTGAATTCAAGCACTCTGATGCACAAGTGGCTAGTGTCTTGAATTAGCGAGCTTATTTAAACACCTTAAAAAAAAGACGGTTCAGTGCAACAGTTATGTAGAAATTAGACCATTTACTTAAATACTATATTAAGATATGCTTAAAGAATGTTACATTAGAACTGCTAGCCTAGCTCCCCTTATCCCCAGGATATAAACAATGACAAAGACTGCCAGGTACATTGGGAAAAGCATCTATAGGGCATTGTTCAATAAAGTTGCATTTATACACTACAGTTGCCCGCCTTGTCAGAACAATGGTTTCTAGTTTTAAAAGCTACAAAATTTGAGATTACCAAAGAAAATAAAGCAAGCACATTAGCCTTAATTCCATGTCACTGAAAATGCAGAAGGGAGAATAGGATTTAAAAGATAAAATTTTCTTGTTTTAAATACAACTTTCAAATTTAACCCACAGATCTTGGCACCAGCCAATCAGATGATGGATGGGTTTTGTTTTTTTTCTTTTTCAGGTGATAGCAATTAATATAAAATTAAGTTCTTCCACACCTAGTGTACAGGATCTCACGTGGCTCTCACCCAGCGGTTCCCCAGCCTCTGGAGGGCAGCTACTAACAGGAGCACTGACCATGGGTGTTACTGAATGAACATTCTTCACTCTAAGGTTATCACACCCATCGCCAACAACCTGATATGATGAAATTAGTGCTAAATAAAGTTTCTTCTCCTCTGGCTTAAAAATTAGTGCCTTCCAATTAGGTATATAGTCTACCAATTTGCAAGGTAACTATGAGTTACCGAAATGTTTAACCATAATTTATAAATAAAACCCTCTGTAGAAGTATTTTTTAAATTGAAAACGTACCTTTATTTCATAGTTTGCCAAAACTACTGTCATCTTGCTAATAAGAAATAATTGTTAGATAATTTTGGAAAGTTGTCCTGGGAATACTCATCTATAATCACCGTAATAGCTTTTGATCATCTACGCTAACAGACATAGGTGATGGTAAAGGTGATTAAAACATTTCCCATAATCCAGTGTTCTCCTCCATCAGGGAAGCCAGCCGAAGCGACAAGCCCATGTCTACAGGGGGAGAAGTGGCCCAGAAGCACAGGCAGTCACTCACTGGGGCCCGGCTGGGGCCAGCAGGGGGACCATTTCTGTCCCAGCCCTCACTGACCAGGCAGGGAGGAGACAGTTCCTGAGCTGGCACGCACCTGAACGCGCATGGGCACCCACGCACACACCCACCCCAGGACTAACCCCTGCTCCAGAGCCAGCTTCGGGCTCACAGAGCAGAAGAAGGAGGCGGCCAGTGACCACACTCTGGGTGGCGGGGAAGCCATCTCAGGATCACGCTGGGCAGAAAAGCTGCCCAGAAACACATGGATACTTCAACTGGGAGTGAACACAGTGGACACCACCAGGGTCACAGGCACTAAGCCAGCACAAGCCTTCGCTGAAGGAGAATGTTTTGATGAGCTTTTCCCTCCTTTGTTTACATTATCCGTGGACAAATAAGAGAGCTGGATGTGATGCTGAGGCAGTGAATATTAGGTATCACCAAGTCTATCGCTCTAGACCATTTTCTAAAAACCCTGCAGGCATATATTGGCACTTTAAGATGGCCAGAGGCCAGATTCTAGCAGTCCAGGAACAGGACAGAATTATAATTAACTAAGAAGATACAATGTGGTCAAAGTAGATCCGGTGAAATACATTACAGATTAAGAAAAAAAAAATCAATGAATAAAATATCTCATTACATTAACATGTGGTGCTACAAAACTAATTGTTATTCCATTCATCTAAAGAATTGTTTGGTCCTCTTTTCATGGGAAAAAGGGAATAGGAATTCTATACAGTACAACTTTTGAAAACCAGCAAATGGCAGGGATCAGAAGCTAAGCAGGGAAAAGGGTCTGACTTTTTCAAACTCTGTATTATAATTTGCCATCAATTAAACTATCTGTCGTATGGGACTTTTTTAGGCTTCCTTTTAAAACCATTTTAGTTTAAATTAATAGGCCTGCAACTTTTTCCTAATGACAATAAAATTTTATAATTTAGTTACTTCTAAAAGAAGTCTCTGTACTGCAATATTCTGTCTTCTAAACTAAAAGAATATAAATCTGTCTGTAGCAAAAGTCATGACCTAAAACTTCCAATTTCTTACTTTACATTGACACTTTGCAGTTTAAAACTTAACAATCTTATGAATTTAGGATTTAAGAAAAAGCAATGCCCAAAAGTAAAATATTTAAAAGGAAATAAAATAAGAAGGTAAAGTGACTACTGTCTACTTTCTTAATTATTAATTACCAAGCAAAACGTCTTTCAAAATTGTACACTGAGGTTTATCTGTTTTTTGGGAAGTGAAGGGTTCTGTTTAAAAATAATTCTTGTTATTGTTATTTTAGACTATTTATTCCTATTTAAAATAAAGCCCAAAAGGGAATTTGAGGTGATCTGAAAATTGTCCTAAGAGGGACAAAACTGGGAGGTCAGTGGGGCAGTTGGAAAAGAACTCAAAATCTCCCCAGATGTATAGATCCAACTCTAAGAACCACAAGCCTTGATGAGAACTTGGCTTTTTTAGGCATAGAGTTAAAAGCTGAATGCTGCATTTTTGCCTGTACATAATTAAAAGGTTGAAAGAAATCAGAACCTGCCTACAGCTCCGTTCATTACAAACTACCTGCGCTGACTGCATATCTGCAGCTGAGCTAAGCATCAAGCAAGCAGGAGTGTGGTGTGCACCTCAGAGCCCGCACTGCTCCGGGAAGCGTGCTCAAGCGTAGAATATAAGTTCGGGGATCTGACCCCCCTGCACCCCAGTGCCGTTGGTGCTGTCCGACGAGCACTGGAACTGGACAGTGACTTTGCCACACTGAACTTCTGTCATGCCTTCCTGTCCAAAGTAGCTGAGCTCATTGCCGTCCAGGATCACGCTGGCCGTGTAGAAGGTGTCTGGCTCAATCTGCACCGGGTACTCGAACCACACGGGGAAGGTGTTGCTGGAGCCGTCTGAGAAGTACTTGCTCAAGTTCTGCCCCAGGACGACACCCTGCCGCTTGAGTTCGATCTTGGCACTGTACTCGGCTGAGCCGCAGCTGGAGCCGTACAGCCCGAAGCCCGCGATGAACACCCTCTTGTCGACGGCGAACTGGATGCTGTCGCAGCGGCCCCGGTAGCGCCACTGGTTGCTCCGGTAGGCGCACGACTGGAAACGGTGGCAGCGCTGCGGGACGAGGCCCTTGCGGGCTTTGCTCACGAACTGCAGCTCGGGCTTCTTGGCCGCGGTGTACCAAAGGAAGATGTCGTTCGTCTCGTTCAGAGTTAAGACTCCAGACTGTGCAGCACCGTTTGCAAAATCGTCCAGGGCCATGGTCGGGATGCGGATCAAGTAAAGCGCCTTCCCGAGGACCTTGCGCTTGTTTTCAATGCTCAAAGCCAGATCTTGTCGCTGGCATTCCACTTCAGCCCAGTTGAGAGCTGCCTCGAAAACCACAATTTCTTTGGCATTCAGAGTTTCCCTGCGGAGGATACTTTCTAGTGTCTGGAAGTCAATATCACAGAACCCCTCAGACTTGAGAGCGAGCTCGGCCTGGGCGTCGATCACCTCCCAGCACCGCTGGGTCAGGTCCGGTTCCTCAAACAGGCAGCTCTGGGACAGGAGGACACAGGCGTTCTTGGCGCTCAGGCTGGTCTCCAGGAAATTGACGCAGGCCCGGGCGAGGTGAGGGACGATGTACTTTTTGGCAGCATAAAGAGTGGCCAAGACTGTGTCAGCAGCCAAGTCAATTTCATCACAATAGATGTATCTGCAAGAAACAGCGCTGCATGTAAACGGAATTTTCACAAAAATGAGCGTGTCCAGTGAGAAAAGATGTAACTACTTTCAAGTTAGTTCCAAGAAAATCTTATGTAACAGTTATTACAAACATGATTAGACATTAAAACAACATCTGAAATACATTCATAAGTTATTAATATTTCAACTTAGTAGAAAGTTTGTATAATTAAAGACATTAACTTCATGTAACCATTCTAGCCTCTATTTTAAAGCTACAAAATATAGAAGATACTAGAACATTCAAGAAAGGGCTGAAATCAAAAATAGTGAATATGAGGAAAAAATATAGCAAAATTCTATTATATATACTATACTATATTTAGTGAAAAATAACCCCTATATGTTTTAGGAGAAATATATGTATGTAGACTTACTTAAAAATTTTTCTGCAAATTCAGATGGAAACAAGTATCTTTAATATCAATACTGTAATGTTAGCAATGATTGCATCTTGACGCTTTTATATAAGAATGACTTGGATTTTCCTTAAACACAAAACAAAACCTGATCTTAAGATATTTTTCAAGTAGTTCCAAGTTCAATAGATTTTTAAATATGGGCTCCAATGCTATCTTCCGGTTAACTTTACATAGAATCCAACGCAGGCTTTGTATCTGGCTTTTTTTTTTAAACTCTAAATTCTTTCTTCTCCCCCACACATTCCTTCCACCTTCAGAATTAAAGAATACATTATTTCCAGATACACTTAATTAAAAAACAAAGTTAAGAAAGTCTAAGTATGCACTATTTGTGTGCTTCTGTGAAGTGTCCCCATTTCAGGAGATAAGACACTTCTTATTGTTTTGGGGGACAGTGTCAGTCTCCCAAGATGCTATGTAAAGATAGAAATCATTTGCTTCTTTTAGATGCTGTGGCTGACTAAGAGATAGTAATAACTGCACATGAGTAAAAAATACATACTAATAACATAATTAAAAAATGTTTCTAGCTACTTGCTGTGACATTTTCCTTACTGAAACACATATAACAGGAAATAAGCAATAGCTTCTGTAACAAAGTACAAAAATATAAGGATGGCAATGAGAAAAATGACCACAATCATGAATGGAACCTGAATTTTTTCTCCCAGGAAGCCCTTACTCTTTTCTGATAGACTAAGCCAGCCACTGGCAAGATGGCAAGACTGCTCGACTAAATACCTGCAGCACCAGGACCATGGGGAGGATTCTGCAGCACGGTCAGCACTTTGTAGCTCTTACCCTAGAACTGGCAAATGAGCAGTCTTCCCTTTTTCTTGACAGCCCCCTTTCCAGTAGTACTGGCTACTCACCCACAATGCAGGGGTGAGAAAAACCTGGCCTCCACTATCCCAGGCAACTACACTGTGCTGATCAAGCCCAGCATGACAGTAAATGGCACCTGCTACATTTCTGATTCTTACCACTTTACGTGGACTGCTCATATAATTTTAAAAAGCTGTATCAAGATATATTCTAGGCAACACATTTATAAGAAAAGATGCCTGTCAAATGATGAATCAAATGGCTTAGGTGAAACGGAATTTTCTGACTCGTACTCGGGTTTCCTAATTATGTACATATATCTGCGGCAACACAACAGTCTACTTGACTACAGTGATGACAAAATGCCGAACTAGTGTCAGCATTCTCCTCTGCAACAGAAATAATGTCAAATATACAAAGCTAACTTCACTGGGGAAAAAAACAACACACAAAAATCGCTACAGGTAAAACTGAGTTCTGTATGTATATCTCTAAAACATTACCAAGGTCACAAAGTGTCTGTTCGTTAAAAGTAGCGGATTAGTTTATGTTTTGGTACTTCACGTGCTCACTTGCCTTTAATTTCCCTATCTCCCACTATGAAAGTTCTAGAGAGCAACAAATGGATTTCAAAACTATACTACACATAAAGAATTAAACACTTTAAAGTTCTGGAACTAACTATAATACTTATTTTTCAGTAGGCAGAAGACAATATATATCAGCATTTTAAATGTTTGTGGGATTACTGTCCAACTTGTTGAGCCAATGAATAATTTTTTTCAACAAACATTGTAATTTATTCCAGTGACTCAAAATCCCCACAGCAGCAGGTAACCTTGAACTCTGGTACACTTTGGTGTGCCAGAATAAGAATCAAGAACAATCACCTAAACATCACTTAGAATAATCGCTGGACCCTAAACACACAGTAGACTGTCTCACTGTCCAGCACCAACACAGGTCACAGAAGTGGATTCGAGTTATCTGGTCAACATTGACTGGATTCTGCAAAAGACCCAGGAGAGAGAAAACTATTTTTTAAATAAATTTATATCTTATAACTTTACATTTCTGTATGACCAATTTAAGGTTTTCTGAACATATCCGTATACATCTATAGAAAATTATTCATCTTTCAAAAATTTCTCCTCTACTACAAAATGCAAATGTCTCTTATCCTTGAGAAATAGCATCTGACTTCATGTGACAGCATGTGTACGTATGTGTGCATCAAGATCAGACAATTTCAACAGATAATAAGTTTTATAATTGCTGATAGGAGACAATAACTCCTAGAAAACTTAAAAACCTCCTAACTGGTAGTATTTAAATAATGTATATAATTTCTGGAATTGTGAAGCAAAAATATAATTTATGTCTTTTTAAAGACTTCTTCACACACAATACTTTCACAGAGAACATGCTCTATTAGATAACACACCAGAAAGTTCTTTTTCTTTAATTATAAGTCATTAAAAATGAAATCACTATACGTGCCACTTGCCCCCAAATTCCATGTCAAGGTGTGATTGTAAATGCCTGCTTCATTCCACATGCTCCCCATGAAAGATGCACAGGAGTTTTCATCAAAAACACTTACAAGGTAAGCAGCACCCACTTTCTTCATCAGTCTCTCTTTTCTATTACCTGGAAGTTATACTTAACTGTGAAGCCATAAGAGCACAAAAACAGCATAAACAAGCTCTTTCCAAACATACGCAAGATGCTTACTTCAGCATAGCGAGAAAAGCAGCAGGGTCGACATCTGGTATACGGATTTCATCTTTGTCCTCGGCAAGTTCTCCGTAAAACATTGCATGGAAAACAGAGCTCCCAACAGCTAAAACATACTGTGGAGAAAGGGAAATCTTATTTCATGCACTAAATTGAAAACATTTTCAGCAAATCAATCCAGAAAAACAACTCTAAGCAATCAGCTTTAGTGGACACAGAGCACCTAACACCTGCTCTACTGACAAAGCCAAGGTACAGTGGATCTGGCCATGAAAGCAAAAGACAGAAGTTCACGCAAACCAGTCTCTATGCTGCTAATTATCAAGGCTTTAACAGACTGATGCTCAAGTTCCCTCATTATAAAATAAATAAAATAAAAGCTTATCTAACAGATTTCTCGGAGAAGGGTAAACATATGACTTTCCTAACCTATCACAACAACTTCCCATGACTGTAGAGTTAAGAGGGCATGTTTTTGTGTGAGACATAAAGCAGGGTAAAAGGAAACAAAGAAAAAAAATTAAGCGTGGCCAAGGCCCTCTGGAGACGCTGCACTTTCTCTGTGATCGGGTGAAACACGCACTGCCTGCCATTGGCAAGCTGCCCACCCCAAGTTCCAGGCTCACGGAGAGGGTCCCTCTTTGTAAATCTCAGTACTAAACGAGTAATGCATCTGTTGCTTACTTTGTGTCCTGGCAACCGCTGAGTCCCACCTGGTGGCCCAACCACAAAATGTACATCTGCCATCAAATCATTATTGAACATCACTGCATTTCTGTAAACAGAGGCAATTCATTAATTCACAGCGTTTTAACACCCCCTCCCCAACATACAAAACCCACAAAAGATTCACAAGCTAAACAACAGTTTAATAACTTCAGGGTAAAGCTACAAATAAAGGTTCCAACTATACAACTGCGTCTGTAATCACTGCAAACACATGGAAGTAACTGAAGTTTTAAAAAAAAAAAGTTATCCAAACTTTTCTTTAGACTTAAGGACAAATAAAAGGTTTCTATCTTCTATAACCCACAGACACAACCCTGTCACCTAAATGTTACAGCTTACAAAAACATTTTTATCTAAGAGGAAAACAGCTGTACTATTCTGGAAAAGATACAAGGCAGTTTTCCATTACCAATAAAGCTTCTGGGAAAAGAGGAAACACAGATTTATGTTAAAATACATTACACGTTGTGCAAAAGCAGAAACTTCAACACAGGAAAACTTTTAAAGTAAATATGCTGGCCCGGCACTTACCTCTCTCTAATGGTGGGATAAAGACCCTGCCAATTCGGGGCCGGAATAAGGTTGTTGTTACTGAGATTCTGCTGGTGGTACTGCTGGACAGTGGTGCTGCTGGAGTTGGCTGGTTTTTTTCGGGGGAATATATCAGCAGCCATCTTCTTCTTCTTTTTAGTCTTCAAGGTAATTATTTCATAACAAACTGGAGGCAACTTGCTGCTGCTGCTGCTGCTACTGCTGCTGCTGCTACTGCTGGGATTTGTTTTCTTCGAGCTTTTCTTGGACCTGTTCTTTACCGTCTCTGGAAGCATCAAGAAGAAGGTGAGACATTTCATGTTCTTTTCCTTGTCATCTACCATGAGTACAGTAGGTCTCTCTTTATAGCCAGATATTCCAAATCGGTGTGAGCATCAAGGAAAAGAGGCTAGCACGAGCTAAGATGAGAGCAGAGACCAGCAAGCTGATATTTTGCTTCTTTTCTCAGCCGGGCAAGGTGACCTTTTTACTATGTTGAATTAGAAACTGGCTTTAAGTTTTATCCAGTACTGGGTCTGTTAAATACATCCCCATCATGATTCCTGTTTCTCTTATTTGCTCATAAAAATAACCCAGTTTCCTAGATCACCTGAAAATGCTACACTGCGCGAAGGTGACAGGCAGAGAGCCGTAGCACTTGTTTTCTGAATTAGGTTAGCAAGATGTGCTGGAGCCGCGTGAGTCTGTTCGGCCGGCTGAAGTTGTGTGGTGAATGGATCGGAGGAGAGTAGGTATTACAGCCCTGCAGATGGAGTCAGACAGCCAGTGCTCGGAGCCAATAGCTGAAGTCACCAGTCATGATTGGACCAAGCAAAACAGTGACACCTATTGTAGTGTGCATAGTTCTGATATTAAAGGAACAGCAGTTGCATTCTCTTGGCTACTATATTATTGTACATTTAAATAAGATAAACAACCTATGAGATATATTTGAAAACAGGAAGAGAAGAGTTTATGTCCACAGATTTTTCTTCAGTAGATGTGCATTTTTATTCCCCCAGTTAAACAAGCAGGGACTGATATCTACTGTTTCTAGTAAAATCTTTATCCCGGCAGCATTCTAGTACTTCAAACAAAATCTTCCATTCTACCAGCTAAAAGGGATTATTAATAGCAAAACCATATTAAACACATTTATTACAGCTTAATGGGAAGGAATGAAATTTTTCTTTTTCCTTTTTTAGTCTCTTTGAATGCAAGTTATAGTCTAGTACAAATAAGAGATGAGGTCATGTGTTCATTTTACCCCCCAGTGTTTTCTAACTCCTATAATGATCTTTGACAGGAGTCCCAGATCACAAAATACTGTTAATTAGACTAAAATGATACCAGTAGGTTTAGCTGCACTGAAACATAAGACACATTCTGGATGTAAAAATAAGATTCAAATGAGACAAATCTGGTAATCAGTGTTTAAAGGCTGTAATTCACTAAAAATATGTGAAATGGGGCCCTGTTCAGGACTTCAAAAAAATTCAACCTAAATGTTATGGTTACATTTAGCCTCATCACAGTTTTAAAGAATGTAATTCACAAATTCTAACACAAAACCAATAATAAGGCTACCCAAAATGATACATGCTGCACAGTTAAGATGCAAACAGGTTCTTTCGGCTTTGAATCAGAACAGTACTAACTACTACGTGGTTTTTACAGATGTGAATCCTCCAACGTTTCTAGCTTTGCTGAGTAAGGAAAAACCAAAACACCTGCTGCAGGTTCCACACATGCACATACATTTCTAGGGGGGCCTAATGAGGAGAATGAAGCACTATCACTCCTGCTGGCTTGAAGGGCGGCAGCCACGTGCTGCCCCCACCTGATGCACCTTCATGACCACAGCCCTGCTTGCTGCACCACATCCATCGGAATAATGAGTTCCTGAGAGCGAGGGCCCAACAAATGGGAGCTTTGGTTGCTGTTATAACCGACAATCTACTAAAGATAACACAACTAAAATCAGACTTTAAATCCCTGGGACCTGGAATCACTAAACTGAACCAAGGAATATCCTCTTTATTGTCATCATTATTATTCTTAAACCTGTTTACAAAGCCACTGCAGGACAGACTGTGTGCAAAGAGAACCATGGTCTTTAGCACAGGTTGTTCACCCCCATTTCGTACAAACTCTGAAGTGCCATGTATTTACTACAAGTACCGTATTCCCAGTCATAGGGCTAACACACACACACACACACACACACACTTCCAATTGCCTGCAGACACACTTCACCACACAATGTGTGTGTGTGTGTGTGTGTGTGAGAAACAGAGAGAAAGAAACACATGGAGAAAGGCACAAAGAAGAAACAAGTGAGTTCCTATTAGAGCTAACTTTTCAGAATATGATTAAAAGCAAAGGATTTCTCTCCTGCTCAAGTGCTACTGAACTTCCTGACCATCACCATCCTAGGAAAGTCCCCAGGACAGGGAGCTCCTTTTGACTGGGATTAATTCCCTGTGTACTTCTAACAAACCTAGTAGCTGGCTCCTTCAGGTCAGAAGTAATCAATTAGAATGGAAGGGAAATGAAGGGTTTTGAGACAGACTTACCAGCAGCTGGAAAGCCAAAACAGACAAAAAGCATTAAAGACAGACACAATAACTTAGAAGTTTTGTGGTTTTTATTCATTTTGCATATAGTTCAACACCCTTTACCAGAAGCCTCCAAAAAACACTGCTCTTATACCACTAAATAAAGGAAAAAGTGCACGTAATAGTTTAAGAAAGAAAATTATATAATATTTTAGAAAATGTTCTTTGTAAAATTAAGTTTCAGTTATTTAGAAAATTAAGTTTTGTGGAGAAGCTTGGAAATATTTATTAAACTGGAATCACCTAGAACAGTGCTGCAGAGAGGGGCCTTGTCCTTATTCATGGATGTGAGGACCGATGAGCACAGCTGTTTTAAAGACTTTTTTTTTTTTTTTTTTGCGGTACGCGTGCCTCTCACTGTTGTGGCCTCTCCCGTTGCGGAGCACAGGCTCCGAACGCGCAGGCTCAGCGGCCATGGCTCACGGGCCCAGCCGCTCCGCGGCACGTGGGATCCTCCCGGACCGGGGCACGAACCCGTGTGCCCCGCATCGGCAGGCGGACTCCCAATCACTGCGCCACCAGGGAAGCCCTAAAGACATGTTTTTAAGTACAAAAAATAATCCAGTTTTTTAAAAAACAAGAAAGATATTTTAATTTTTGTAGCCAATTTGGAAAGGCATGAAAATGTGAATAAAATCAAGACAATGAAAAGCTTACTGAGAGCCACCGTTTCTTCCCACGATAATAAGACAGTTAATATAAGGTCCCTGCTACTGCATGTGTGGTCGAAGGAGCAGCAGCAGCACCTCCTGGGAGCCTGTTAGAACCCATGGCCTCAGCCAGACTCTGCATCAGGATCTGTATTTTAACAAAACTCTCCAAGTAATCTATATTACATTCAAGTTTGAGAAAACCTCATACACATGACTAAGGGAATGTTACAAGGTCTTCCCAATGTTCCGGTATCAACATCTGGAGCCGCGTTTCACATTCAAGTGAATGGACAAATAATTAAAAATAATTTAATTTTGAACCTTCATGTCTTGTTCTGAAATTCTGATCAGCCCCTAAGTGTCAAATTCTATGATTCAGATGTGTAGACAGCCAACTGAGAGGTCCCCAAATATTTTTCAATTTTCAGGAAAAGAAGCTCAAGCCCAAATTATTTTAAAGGGCAGTGACAGAGACAATTAGGGGGAAAAATAAAGGATTAAAAAATGCCAAGTGTGAAACAGATGAACCACCTAATATTTTAAAATAATCTACTTCAAATTCTATTTCAAAAAATTAGCACTGTGGTACAGCACAATTAGCGATCAAATAGTCTAGTTCAGTCCTGGCTCAGCCACTAAAAGTTAAAGAGCTGTGTGTGTGTGTGTTGGGAGGGGGAGGGAGGGAGAGTGTCGCAACACATCATTTAGCCTTTAAAGCGCCTACACAATGAAAAGGTTCATCCAGAATTGATGAGTGTTTCTCAAACTTTACCCTCAATCCACAGTAAGAAATCCATTTTGTATTCAGACCCGGTACTAACACCCACAAACACATATATCTATATACAGATGGAAAGAAGGTCACAAAACAAAACTTATGCTTAGCATGTTATGAAACACTCTGGTATTTTCTGTTTTATTCTTTTCTTTTAATGTTGGTTTTGATACAGTCCATTGATTTCATGACCACAGTTTAAGTAACACTGGTCTAGATTATTTCCAAGGACTTTTAAGGCTTAACATCCTAGGGTTCTTTCCTATCAGGAATTTGGACTAGGGGCCACTAGACAAGGAAGAAGGCAAGGCTGCATCAACTTAATGGAGCCCATGAAACAAACCCCTCAAATCACATGCAAAATTGGGAGTCTGCGTTTATTTTTCTGGAAAGAGAAGCCATATCTGTCTTTCAGAGTAATTCATGATGCAGAACATAATAAAATGTTATGGAAATCGCACATTAATTTGAATAGTCAAAATATTCATTGTATCATTTTATTTTCTGCTTTCATTTCTATAGTCTATCTCATTAAACACAAATTATGGCTTCTTTCCCCCCCTTGAAATTAAATATAAATAGTTAAAATCCCATCTATTGAATCTGTAACCCATAAACATCACCCACTGGGTTGAAGAATAAAGAATACCGGTCTGGTATCTACTGTCAAATTTCACGTCTAAAATTTCTTTCTGGCTAGCATACCACTTGTTCCTACACGTCCTGAATTTTAAAGCTGTTATGAGACATGGTTAATTTGCCCTATTAAAGTAAATAACTAGGTGAAGTCAAGAAGCCCATCAATCTTTTATGAAAGTATTCTCAAAATACAAACATGCTGATCATGCGGTGTATTAGGTGTCGGGCATGCAATGGTGAGCAAGATTGGGAACCAAGCTTAAAAGGTTAGCGAATAGCAGTGGATTTCAGATAATTTTATAACTGCCGGAAAGTTCAATCACCTTTATCTCTTCCCATTCAATTCCCCATAATAATAAAATTATGAACAAAATTAAGCTCACTTAGATCAAATCATCCTCTTCACCACTGGAAGGTTTGCCAGACATCCGGTCTTTATTTGGTATTACAGAATCTTGTTTATTCAGTTTGGGGACTTGAGTAAGGTTTGGAACTAAAAGGGACTATAGAAATCATTTAATGCAACTCTGTCCCACAGATAAGGTAACTAGGGGTCCAGAAGATTACGGGATTTGTGAAAAGTCCACAGTTAGGTTGTGGGGCAATGTCCAGACTAGAGTGCAGATTTCCTGACTGCTTGCTTAATTGTGTCTGTTCCACTCGCTCTAGTTTTCACCCACAGTAATTACCCCACAATCTTATGTAATGCTTTATCTTCACATTTCTAATCTACTTCAAAAGAAAAACACACGTCCGAATTTACAGATATGAAAACCATGAACATATATATACTCTGTACCCTGCAGGAAGCAACTGCTAGAAGAATGGGAGGACACTTTCTGGGAAGAAACGGAGAGGAACTGTAACAGGAAGGAACACAGGAGCGCAGCAGCCATGAGGAAGCCACTCAAAACCAGAAGAGGCTCTCCAGTAAAATGAAAATTAGAAAGCCAGCCATTCATGGTTAATACCAACAAATGCGATGTCAACAACTAACAATGCTGGCAACTCTTGTTTAACTTGCTCCAACCTTGCACTCCTTGTCTGGACTTGTATTTGGTTTACTACAAGACACCTAAACAGCTACAGGGTGGACACCTCCAGAACCTAACAGAGGAGAGTAATATAACCTGATAAATTATGACGGAAGAGTGTTTTGGTTTTGCTTATCTTTCTCTTCAGTACTGAGCGAAAGTTATGTTTTGATCTGGGAGGTATAAAACATAAGTGACAAAATGGTGGCAATCCCTAAAGATAGCAACAGTTGCTGGAAAACAGACTATATGCATGTTAAATTTGGAAACAAATACAGTCAAGCGCTGGCAGCACCGTATAGTGGGAAAAAAAGAGCCAATAACTAGCGAACCTAGGGTTAGTTACTTAGAATCTGTAAACCTCATTCTACTCATCTGCCAAATGGGGTGATTCTACCTAGCTCATCCCTTTCAGGTTTCTCCTGAAGGCAAGATTACATGTTTGTGAAAGCACTTTGATAGAAGTTGAAAACGCTCTGCAAAGGTAAACTTCCACTATTAGCAACAATTGTACCCAAAGCAGGAAATATTTGTGATACAATTTTCCAAAACACAAAAACCCAAAGATTCATCTGGCTCCCTGCCCTCCTAATCTTCCTGGCTTACAGCTACTGACATTTCATCCATCTGCAGGCTTGCTCCAGCCCCACCAAGCAGGCTCCGGTTTGCTGGGGCTCTTGTTCAGATTTTGCAGGTGAGGTTCAATAATCAAGATCTCTGTTGTGCATTGTGATCAGGTCCCACACAATGCCAGGTGTGCACCTGGAACCCACACTCCAGGCTGGGTGTCCACTGGACTTCAAGGCCACCTGTTGGTGGATACCCAGCTGTACCCACCTCCTGAGAGAGCCCAAAGTGGCAATTAGTCCAGAGCCACCCAGCAACGTCTACATGAGCAACTCAATTTGGCCTCTCAACAATGACCCAATTTGAATTCTAGCACCAAGCGTGATGATAACTAAGACAAACACTTGGGCAAGGCATGCCTCTGTGTGGCTGGAGGGATGAGGCTCATGGGCTGTTTCACTAAGTCATTTCCTATTCACCACACAAAGTTCCAGTTAACCTTAAAATTGTACATTAAATTTGGAAAAAATGCCCAAAGGTAGAATGTGACAATTCTTTGAAGGCAGGAACAACGATTCTTTTAAAATTTCATGTAGCAGTTAACATGATATTTGATGATTATAGCTATGTCTATGGGTACCTTGTTTGGACTATTAAACAACTCAGCTAAATGCCGTATCATTCTCTATCATGTGTTAAATGAGGTGATCTTGAGAGGAACATATAAAATATATCATATGAGATACTCTAATGATAGGTATTTAAAAAAATACTATAAATTCTTTTGTAAAGTTTAAGATCCTTTAGTAAACAAGATAATCAATTGCTAATTTTTATATACTCTGAGTGATCTCATGTTAAGTTTCCTTGTGTGTGAAAGTTGTTGACTACACAATATCTCTTATCGTTTCCAATTCTAGATTTCTAGAATTAAAGAATCTGTATAATGTTTGTTAGAAATAATGATTTATTTAATATAATTTTCTTTATATCTTAATATTATGATTATAACCAAAACCCAACTAAAACTCTATGTATGTATATATAGACATGTGCCACATTTAATTGGTTATAAGATTCCTTTTTCCCCCCCACTGCAACATTTTAACATCTCTGAAATTGGGCTGAATCTTACAATTGACGGCATTTTATGAGTATAACTTCAGGCTCCTCCCCTTTCTCACTGGTACATAAAATAAAGGCATACCTTACAATTGATGGCACCTTACAATCAGTGAAATAAGGTAAAATATATATAATTCAACAGAAAAAAAGGGCTCTCTTCTTTAGGTTGGCTAATTATTCCCCTAACCAGGCAAGATGCCGGCTCAGAATTCTGGCTGAACTACATTAGAATAATTGAGCTTTCATCAACCAGTCATTTGATAAAGTATATAATCACAATTCTCAATTGAGACTGCTACTATGACAACCGATGATATGGTAAAAAGTCTACATGGAAATTCCAAAATGAGAATTTCCATTGCCAGGACTGGTAAGAGTTTCAGCATTAATACAATGTATTTCTCCTAAATTCTCATGGCACACAACTATACATGTACTTAAAACTCCTTAATAGAAGCCTATTAACTGGGTAATATTTGCTAAAGATATTTTATCAATCAATCAATCAAAGATTTATTAACCTACAACAATGTGATACATAGGTTAAACCTGGAGCTAAATGACTCCTTTGAAATTATTAATAATTTTCAAACAAATAGAATCAATATTAAAATATTAGTTTTAAGAGGGAGAAATATTATTATCATATTACAATGATCCCATTATATGTATGACTTTCTCCTAGGTACTTGAAAACAATTTATCCAAAGAAAAGTAAAACCAGGCCTCAGGAGGTCTCTTCTGAGAAGGCCCGAAGGGGGGCTGTTCTGACCCAACAGGGGACATTAAACCTATTGGAAATTCTGGAAAGAAGGACTCTGCCTGACCACAGCTGCGGCTTTTTCCAGGTCGGCTGTTGGCTTTAGTTGACAGAGGAGGAAAATATGTTTTAGTCAAATAAAAAATATTTTTCATAGATATTTTTTACTTTGCCTAGTATATTTTTTTCTGATATTAGGAAGATAATAACCAAACTCATCTCTACACTCAGATCACTGAAATCCAAAGGCCCTCTTCACTTACGTACTTAACCAAAGAATGTCTGGCTTTATTTGATAAAGCCACACTTTTCCAATGAGCACATGGAACAGGAAGAAAAAATCCTGACCACCTTCAAACCAACCTTCACACCATTCTATATCAGTCCTGTTTATTAACAGGGTAGATGTAACAAACCAATTTCCCCAACATCTACAACTTAGTGAAAAAGCTCTGCAAGATAAAACAAGATTCCCAAACATAAGTCACTTCACTGTGCGTTTGCCCTCAGTCACTCAGGGGCACTTAGAAATGAGCACTGCTCTCCTCTCCCTCAACATAGTACAGCCCCCCAAAACACTTGAGGGAATGATATACATTATCTTACACTAAAAAATTTTATCACTGTAAAATCAGTAGGATAGTTTTGTTAAAGGCAAGGCGAGAGAAAAACAAAAACCAAAAAGCTTTAATTTCCTATTTTATCAAAGTCACATAGAAAAGACAAGTTACCAATTTTGTGTTTTGACTATCACCATACACGTATCCACAAGAGCCTTAGTTAATTACTATTTAATGAAACGCCTTCCTTCATTTTTACAATGTATGTGACTAGAATGAAATATAGTTATTTTAAGCAAACAATACAAGATCTAAAAATAAGAGATCTGCTATACTGAGAGAAATTGTGCTACAGGAAAACACAAACACATCTGAAATTATCAGGCATCTTCAAACCCAATTTTTAATATATCCTTTCTAGAGTAGAGACCACCAAATGAAAATGAAAAAAGCACATACATTTCTAAACTGAGTCACAAAAACATGTTCTAACAAAAAATCCACGTAGAATTAGAAGCCCGTGATGGAGGGTTATTATAGAAACCAGCTTCTGGCAAAAACTCAAAGTAAAATCTGTTTTAAGTCCAAATAAAAAAATATGTTTTACGCTACTTTTAATTAGCTTTAAAGTCTACAATTCCCCATGACTGTTGTGAAGGACACAATATAAAGGCACACTGTACTGTAAACGCTGGCATAACCTTAACTATATCAACACCAAGTAACATTCAGAGACGACCACCATTTGCTGCAGGAAATAATTATTTGGCACCAATAAAGTACCCCTTGTTGCTTCTATCTCTCATGCTGTTCTAACCAGAATAAAAGTTGAGGGGTTTCTATACAGAGTTTCATTGCATGTGTCAGAACTAAGAAAATGAGGTACTTTAAACAAAAATTCAATTCTAATAATATATTTAGCAAGTTTTCTTTTTGTTTGTTTTTTTAATTAAGAGCTACTATAGAAGTAGGTCAGTACAACTGCCCGGAGGTATAGTATAAAGTTTAGTTGCTCATAAAATAATGCTCAAGTAAGTTTCATTTAGAAAGTCAAGACTATTTGTGAAAATATGTTCTCAAATTTGGGTTTCCCCAATCTCTGCATCACACGACAATAGGTAGACAGTATTTACATGTGTACCTAAGTAAAATGAGTAGATTAAAAGCATTCGAGTCAAAAATATATCTTCGAAAAGTGGCCACTCAACTATTAGTGCTCCAAATTTTTTAAGTAACACTCAGAGAAGCAACGGTTTTACCACAGTCAAGAACTGCCTAGACTCATACAAGATCCATGGTATTGATGATGACTGGAACCAAACCAATGAAGAGTTGACAGTCTCTGAAAAGGGTGATCAAAATTAAAGGAGTCAGGTCTCTGCATAAGCATTTTACTAGCCAGCTGTAGGGATGCCATGATCCACTGAGAGTTCAGTACAGGAGACCTGGTTGATGTCAGTATTTGTTTAATGTAATACTCTCTCATAAAATTTAAAATATGGCATAAAAAGGAAATGAAAAGGGGTATTTATTAAGTGGCATGTGGCCAAGTTTTTAAAATTAATTAATTCATTTATTTTTGGCTGCGTCAGGTCTTCATTGCTGCACGCGGGCTTTCTCTAGTTGTGGCGAGCGGGGGCTACTCTTCGTTGCAGTGCATGGGCTTCTCATTTTGGTGGCTTCTCTTGTTGTGGAGCACGGGCTCTAGGAGTGCGGCTTTCAGTAGTTGTGGCTCGCGCTCTAGAGCGCAGGCTCAGTAGTTGTGGCACACGGGCTTAGTTGCTCCAAGACATGTGGGATCTTCCCAGGCCAGGGCTCGTACTCGTGTCTCCTGCATTGGCAGGCAGATTCTTAACGACTGTACCACCAGGCGAGTCCCAGCATGTGGCCAAGTCTTAACCAACTACTCTGTGCTGCTCTTCCTAAAGAGGTTACCATGTGAAAGGAGGATGGTCTCACCTGTTGCTTCAGCATGCTAGGAGTGCAGACCAAGCATCTATCTAGGAAAAAAAAGAAGAAATTCTGTCTCATCTTTCTCAGCGAGAGGAAGCCACACAGTTTGCAGTGCATTCTGGATCTCCATGACCTGACTCCAAGCCCTGTGACTTGTACTCCTCATTCACTCACTTTGCAAACAAGACTATTCCTGAACTGAAATGAGCCCACTGCCTCCCGCCATCCTCCCTGCCCTCTCTTCCTTACAGCCCACCTGTCAGAAGCCTACCCATCCTTCACAATGCAGTCCACAGACACCTCTACAAGGAAGGTTTCCCAGCCTCTCCACGCTGCACTTTCCCACATTTCATCCTGCCTTAGGCAGTCTGACTAGGTGAGTTCTCCAAGGGCCTCACCTCCATGCCTCCCAACAAGAGATAAAAGCACCACACTCACACCTGGCTTACAATCATTCTGTAACAGGAACAATCAAGTCCAGCACTTATAAGTCCATCTAGAACCTTAGATTGCATTGTGGAGTGCAACCGGTCCTGGGCTAACATGGTCTGAAACCAAGGGCTGTCAAGTTTCCAGCTGTCCGAGATGCAGGTTTACACGAGGTACAGTGGTAAAGAACTGAGACATCTGTGAACTGTGTCCTGAGGCTTCCCGAACATGTCTAAGCACAAATGTGGTTTTATAACATTGCATCCATCTAGCATCTAGTCCAACTGAAAATACTAAAGCATGACTTAAAGCAAGTCCCCATAGGTGCTCAGAGCAAGGCTTCGCTTCATTAGAGTCTAAAATTTAATAGATATTCGCATAGTCAGAGAGAAGTATGGGCTAATGAGGAGCAAGACTCAGTTACCCAGGACAAAGCTGCCTTTATCAACTGGTCTCAATTCATGGCCTGGCGTATTTATTTATAGCACCAGTAGAGAATTTTAGTGATTTAATGAACTAGAAAGGATAATAAATCTCAGCAATTCACTTGAAAGGAGGAAAGCAGTCATATGAATAATCTTAAAAAATGGATAATTAAGAAGACTTTTATATGTGGCTTTGAAACGTGTTTCGTCTGTACTTAACGCTGAATGCAAGAATTTCTACTACATTAGACACACCCAATCTTCAAACAAAGTAATAAAACAGGCCTGTGTGTTCAGGACTGAGTATATGAATAGTCTAGAAACTCACCCCTACCCTGCAAACAAACCACACTGCTAGAGATGGGCAACGTCACATTTCAGATTACTGCAGGGCACAAGCACAAGCAGAAAAATGCACTTCTTAACACGTGTCTGTCTCGGTGAAACACTTTACTAAGAAAAACTGGAGTGTTAAGTAATCACATGTTTTATTTTTCTTCCCCCAAAATAAAGAATTTTCAACTTCGGTCTATATATCATCTTACATTACTGGAGTAAGCATAAATGGAAATGGTCATATCAATAGTGGAGGAGCTGAATACCCTAGCCATGGCTGCAAAGTCTCTTGCTGGGTTGGTGTGTTTATGAAAGGAAACTTACCAGCAGCAATGATTTTTAAAATCATTAGTAGGGTTGATAATGTAAACAAATTGTTAAAATGTAGTGGCTTGAATTGTGTGTTGGCAAAAAATATAGCTTGAATTTCTAAATAACGTATTCAACTGGTTATAAAAGCACATTTTTTGGAAGGTGGGATGAAGTAAACACACTGTTTTGCGCCTGTTGGTTAAAGTGTGTGTCTTACTGTGTTAAGTATTTTAAGCAATTCTGAACTGCACTGGTTCAGAAGGTACTTGAAGTAGATGCAGTGGCTGAGGCCCTCTGAAACCTCTCTGTGACATCTGGCAGTGGCGATACATCACCAAAAGCCATCACAGGAGGAGCCATCTGCTCCCAACAGAAAAGGGAGGCTTAAACAGATAAGGACTGGTCCACAGTCAGGCTCTGTGACTCTTGCCTTTTCACAACTGAAGCTGCTGGTTCCTATGCCTGGACAGTCACTCCAGTGGACCCTAAGCAGCCAAAGTGAACAGCACTGAAGGACCTGTCAAGTGGCCTTGCCTTCCCTATGCCTCCCCACCCACACCTGGGGTCGGGGGTGGGGGGCTGGGGGATTTAGGAACAGTGATGAAACAGCTTGTGTGAATAGATCAGCTACTGTGCATTCCTTTGCCATAATCCATATATTATTTCATTGGGGAATCTCTATGAGATGCAGTAGTAAAAACTGTTGATTTTATTAAATCTCAGCCCTTGAGTATACATTTTCTTAATATTCTATGTGATGAAATGGGAAGTATGCTTAAAGCATTTCTGGTGAAACTGAAATAGAATGGTTGCCTTGAGAAAAAAAATACTTGTGCAAATGTCTGTGTGAGAGCTGAACCAGCCATTTTTTTCATGGAACACCACTGCACTTGAGAAAATATGCAAAGTATGCTTATTCACACTTAGGTATTTAGCAGACATTTTCTCAAAAATGAATGAAATGAGCCTGTCACTTCAAGGAAAAGTGACTATTTATTGCCAATGAAAAAGCAAAAGTTAGAATTTTAGAAATCTTGATTATTGCCACCATGAGCTTGACAGCTTCCCAAGCTATCAAGACTTCTTAAAGACTGTTTCTGATTAACACAGGTGACATCAGGTAAATGTAATTTTTTATATTGTATAATAATACATGTCAACATTTTAAAGATCTGCATAACTCAGTGAACCAATGTTTTCTAATAACAATGCTATTACATTACAGAATCATGCATGTTGGTAAAAGGTCCATTCAAAGTACAAGACAGATCAATGGATTTTAGTATAAAAAGAATGCAAAAAGTTCACTGATGGTTTTAGATTCCACATAGCAATCAACCTTTAAGAAATTACCATTCAAGTTTTGCTGAAGTTATCATAGAATATCCACCATTATCTGAAAAGACTATTAAAATACTCCTTCCTTTTCCAGCTATATGTGTGAGGCCAGATTTTCTTCATAAGCTTCAATCAAAACATTTATTTTTTAAACAAGTAAGTGAATATTAAATTTTTTTCTGTTTTCACTTCTATTCCAGTAAATATTAATAGAGATAACCCCTATAAACAAAAGCTCTTTGGGTTTCTTAAAATATTCAAGAGTATAAGAGTCCTGAGGTCAAAAAGTATAGGAACCACTGATGCCTCACCTGGCATCATAAGGAGTTTGGATTTTATTGTAAGTATGATTGTGGTAAGCTACTAAACGTTTTCAAAGAAGATCCTTTAAAAAAAAAAAAAAACTGTAAGTGATCAGGGCCAGGTTTTTACACATACCTGCTTTTTGGTTCTACTCTACTAGAAAATAGTAATTCTCAGAGCATAATTCTCAACCATTTTTTTGCACATTAGGTAGACAGAATGGAGGACATGAGAAAATGACAATCTCTGACACAAAAAAATTAACAGCAGTTGGGGCTTCCCTGGTGGCACAAGTGGTTACGAATCCACTGGCTAATGCAGGGCCACGCAGGTTCGAGCCCTGGTCCAGGAAGATCCCACGTGCCGTGGAGCAACTAAGCCCGTGTGCCACAACTACTGAGCCTGCGCTCTAGAGCCTGTGCGCCACAACTACTGAGCCCATGTGCCACAACTACTGAAGCCCGTATGCCTAGAGCCCATGCTCTGCAACAGGAGAAGCCACTGCAATGAGAAGCCCGTGCACTGCAATGAAGAGTAGCCCCCGCTCGCTGCAACCAGAGAAAGCCCGCACACAGCAACAAAGACCCGACACAACCAAAAATAAACAAATTAATTAATTAATTTTAAAAAATACTTAAAAAAAATTAACAGCAGTCAAGGAGCTAATATTGTATTTGTTCTATTACATTGTTTGGCACCTTACCTTTACCCCAACCTCAGAAAATTCAAATACAAGGTACAAGATATATCAATTGACACCTTCTTTGAAGATCTTAAGAGAAAAATTTAAATGAACTTTGAGTAGACAACTGTCTCTAGCTTCATATAAACTAGCAAGAAAGAAGCAAGTTTCTCTCTCTGATAGTTTGCTCTCTGCTATAGGAAAATGAGAAGTAGCAACTGCTGCAAGGTAAGCACAGCTGCCAACATTTAAGAGAATTTGTTATTCACTTTTTTCCTTCATTTAGAGACACACATTAGACAGAAACTGCCTCCCCCTCCAACACACCATTTTAATATCTTCCTATATACTATTTCTATATAGTACAGTATTTGATATTATGTAATATCAAAATATTCTTCTATAATAAGTAATTGAAAACAGTGTGTTGGAAATAAAGTTTAGGTTAGGACTTTGAAGAAGTCCAGACAAAGGAAATACAGCAGTGACTTTTCATTTAAAAATTGCTTAAAATATATATATATATTTATTTATTTATTTATTTATTTATTTATTTATTTTTGGCTGTGTTGGGTCTCTGTTGTTGCCTCCGGGCTTTCTCTAGTTGCGGCCAGTGGGGCCTCCTCTTCGTTGCAGTGTGCAGGCTTCTCATTTTGGTAGATTCTCTTGTTGCAGAGCATGGGCTCTAGGCACATGGGCTTCAGTAGTTGGGGCACGTGGGCTTAGCACTTGTGGCTTGCAGGTTCTAGAGCACAGGCTCAGCAGTTGTGGCACAAGGGCTTAGCTGCTCCGCGGCATGTGGGATCTTCCCGGACCAGGGCTCAAATCTGTGTCCCCTGCATTGGCAGGTGGATTCTTAACCACTGCACCACCAGGGAAGCCCTAAAAATTGCCTTTTCTTAAAAAGCTGGTGTTCAAACACTTCCTCAGCTTCATTCTTGAAACGATTTTAGAGGTTGTGCATGTTAGTAGGATTGTGATCCTCCTAGTTACCTTACATTCAGTAATTATATATTATTATAGAAAGACTGTAAAATCAAAATACTGGTTGATCTGACCTCAAGCATCTGATTTTCATATAACCCAACCCAAACACCATTAGGTATCGACATCCCTAACAAACACCCACCTGGTTGAGCACAACACTGGCTGGTGACGATTTTGAGAATGTGTCGGGAGCTGTATACTAGCCCAGAGTTCAGGATTGATTTTGGCATTTTGAGGAGTCTTTCATGGCAGTGACAGGAGAAAGGAGATAATAAAGTAACCCAGAATGTCAGGTAAGCATGGGCTGATCCCGTAAGTCCCAAAGAAATACTTGTTGAACAGTGTTAAATTAACTAGAAAATCTATTAATTCCTGTAAAGATATTCTACAGCATTTACTGAAATATGTGCTGAAATCCTTCGGGGGAGGGGTGGGGAGTCTGCAGAGAGACTGGTAGGGAGTGGGAGTGACTGCCCTTCCTGTTCCAGCAGCCGGGCCAGCTTCTAGCTCCTACTCACCTCATCTCCTGAGGCTACAGGAGGGATGAGGGAAGAAACCAGGAACAGGGAGGGAGCACTCTGGGATGCACCCCTGCCTGGGTGGGTGTCTTACATGGGGGTGGGGGGAAGGGCTATGCAAAAGAGGAAGCAACAGCTAGAACAGCGGGTTTGGCATCTGAACCTGCATCTGGAGCGGGAGGTGCTTCTGGGCCCCTTCTCATATTTTTAATGTGGACAGTAAGATTATTTTAAGAAGAGAGGCCTGCTGAACTCTAGTTAAGAATTTTATCATTTTCTAGACTTCCTAGGAATGTAAGTGATTCCCCAGTAAGCCCCCCAAAACACATCTAAATGCAGTTTGACTATTACACTTGACTTGCCACTACACGTCCCATGAACAAAGGTATGAAAATAGGTGGCGGTCTAGATGTGAGCCCTGTCTTTCCAGAGACCTACAGTGTAATGCCTGAAGGCCAAACTCAGTCCCTCACTACAGAGTACGTGTGTTTGCTGGTGCTGAGTAGGCAAGATCACCACTTCCGAAAAACTGGATAATACAAGAAAAGGTGGCAATTAAAAAAAAAAAAACTTCACAATGAAAACAAATACTTACACAGGTCCTCAGCCCAGCTGTAGAACTATAAAAAACAAGGTGTGTTTTCCAACTGGGCTATCCATTAACAACCTAAACTAAGGGATATTGTGCAATTCAGCAGCAGAGAGGCAGGTCAATGCTTTCCATTCAGTCTTGGCCAACAGTACTGACTGTTTCCAGTTCAAAATAAAATAAACTGTAGCAGTGGTTAAGTCTTAAAGAATGAATTGTCACACTAACAAAGCAGAAATACAGAAAGGGCAGAAAGCAGAAACAAGAAGAACTACAATCCCACAGCCTATGGAACACAAACCACATTCACAGAAAGATAGACAAGATGAAAAGGCAGAGGGCTATGTACCAGATGAAGGAACAAGATAAAACCCCAGAAAAACAACTAAATGAAGTAGAGATAGGCAACCTTCCAGAAAAAGAATTCAGAATAATGACAGTGAAGATGATCCAGGACCTCGGAAAAAGAATGGAGGCAAAGACTGAGAAGATGCAAGAAATGTTTAACAAAGACCTAGAAGAATTAAAGAACAAACAAACAGAGATGAACAATACAATAACTGAAATGAAAACTACACTAGAAGGAATCAATAGCAGAATAACTGAGGCAGAAGAACGGATAAGTGACCTGGAAGACAGAATGGTCGAATTCACTGCTGTGGAACAGAATAAAGAAAAAAGAATGAAAAGAAATGAAGACAGCCTAAGAGACCTCTGGGCCAACATGAAACGCAACAACATTCACATTATAGGGGTCCCAGAAGGAGAAGAGAGAGAGCAAGGACCCAGGAAAATATCTGAAGAGATTATAGTCAAAAACTTCCCTAACATGGGAAAGGAAATAGCCACCCAAGTCCAGGAAGCGCAGAGTCCCATACAGGATAAACCCAAGGAGAAACATGCCGAGGCACATAGTAATCAAAATGGCAAAAATTAAAGACAAAGAAAAATTATTGAAAGCAAGGGAAAAATGACAAATAACATACAAGGGAACTCCCATAAGGTTAACAGCTGATTTCTCAGCAGAAACTCTACAAGCCAGAAGGGAGTGGCATGACATCTTTAAAGTGATGAAAGGGAAGAACCTACAAACAAGATTACTCTACCGGGCAAGGATCTCATTGAGATTCGATGGAGAAATCAAAAGTTTTACAGACAAGCAAAAGCTAAGAGAATTCAGCACCACCAAACCAGCTGTACAACAAATGCTAAAGGAACTTCTCTAAGTGGGAAACACAAGAGAAGGAAAGGACCTACAAAAACAAACCCAAAACAATTAACAAAATGGTAAAGGAACATACACATCGATAATTACCTTAAACATGAATGGATTAAACACTCCAACCGAAAGACACCGGCTTGCTGAATGGATACAAAAACAAGACTCATATATATGCTGTCTACAAGAGACCCACTTCAGACCTAGGAATACATACAGACTGAAAGTTAGGGGATATAAAAAAGATATTCCATGCAAATGGAAATCAAAAGAAAACTGGGGTAGCAATACTCATATCAGACAAAATTGACTTTAAAATAAAAAATGTTACAAGAGACAAGGAAGGACACTACATAATGATCAAGGGATCAACCCAAGAAGAAGATATAACAATTATAAATATATACACACCCAACATAAGAGCACCTCAATACATAAGGCAACTGCTAACAGCTAGAAAAGAGGAAATCAACAGTAACACAATAATAGTGGGGGACTTTAACACCTCACTTACACCAATGGACAGATCATCCAAACAGAAAATTAATAAGGAAACACCAGCTTTATATGACACAACAGACCAGATAGATTTAATTGATATTTATAGAACATTCCATCCAAAAAGAGCAGATTACACTTCCTTCTCAAGTGCGCACAGAACATTCTCCAGGATAGATCACGTCATGGTTCACAAATCAAGCCTCAGTAAATTTAAGAAAATTGAAATCATATCAAGCATCTTTTCTGACCACAACACTATGAGATTAGAAATGAATTACAGGGAAAAAAATGTAAAAAAAACCACATGGAGGCTAAACAACATGTTACTAAAAAACCAAGAGATCACTGAAGAAATCAAAGAGGAAATCAAAAAATACCTAGAGACAAATGACAATGAGAACACGACGACCCAAAACCTATGGGATTCAGCAAAAGCAGTTCTAAGAGGGAAGTTTATAGCAATACAATCCTACCTCAAGAATCAACAAACATCTCAAACAATCTAACCTTATACCTAAAGGAACTAGAGGAAGAAGAACAAACAAAACCTGAAGTTAGCAGAAGGAAAGAAACAATAAAGATAAGAGCAGAAATAGAAACAAAGAAACCAATAGCAAAGATCAATAAAACTAAAAGCTGGTTCTATGAGAAGATAAACAAAATTGATAAACCATTATTAGCCAGACCCATCAAGAAAAGGAAGGAGAGGACTCAAATCAATAAAATTAGAAATGAAAAAGGAGAAGTTACAACAGACACTGCAGAAATACAAAGCATCCTAAGAAGCCTACTACAAGTAACTTTATGCCAATAAAATGGACAAGCTGGAAGAAATGGACAAATTCTTACAAAGGTATAACCTTACAAGACTGAAGCAGGAAGAAATAAAAAACATGAACAGACCAATCACAAGTAATGAAATTGAAACTGTGATTAAAAATCTTTCAACATACAGAAGTCCAGGACCAGATGGCTTCACAGGTGAAGTCTATCAATTAGAGAAGAACTAACACCAATCCTTCTCAAACTCTTTCAAAAAGTTGCAGAGGAAGGAACACTCCCAAACTCATTCTATGAGCCCACCATCACCCTGATAACAAAACCAGACAAAGATACTACAAAAAAAGAAAATTACAGACCAATATCACTCATGAATACACATGCAAAAATCCTCAACAAAATACTAGCAAACAGAATCCAAAAACACATCAAAAGGATTATACAGCATGATCAAGTGGAATTTATCCCAGGGATGCAAGGATTCTTCAATATACACAAATCAATCAATATGATACACCATATTAACAAACTGAAGAAAAACCACATGATCATCTCAATAGATGCAGAAATAGCTTTTGACAAAATTCAACACCCATTTATGCTAAAAATGCTCCAGAAAGTGGTCAAAGAGGGACCCTACCTCAACATAATAAAGGCCATATATGACAAACCCACAGCAAACATCATTCTCAATGGTGAAAAACTGAAAGCATTTTCTCTAAGATCAAGAACAAGACAAGGATGTCCACTCGCACTACTATTATTCAACGTAGTTTTGGAAGTCCTAGCCATGGCAATCAGAGAAGAAAAAGAAAGAAAAGGAATACAAATTGGAAAAGAAGAAACTGTCACTGTTTGCAAGTGACATAATACTATATACATAGAGAATCCTAAAGATGCCACCAGAAAACTACTAGAGCTAATCAATGAATTTGGTAAAGTTGCAGGATACAAAATTAATGCACAGAAATCTCTTGCATTCCTATACACTAATGATGAAAAATATGAAAGAGAAATTAAGGAAACAATCCCATTCAAAACTGCAACAAAAAGAATAAAATACCTAGGAATAAACCTACCTAGGGAGACAAAAGATCTGTATGCAGAAACCTATAAGACACTGATGAAAGAAATTAAAGATGATACAAACAGATGGAGAGATATACCATGTTCTTGGATCGGAAGAATCAATATTGTGAAAATGACTATACTACCCAAAGCAATCTACAGATTCAATGCAATTCCTATCAAATTACCAATGGCATTTTTCACAGAACTAGAACAAAAAATCTTAAAATTTGAATGGAGACAAAAAGGACCCCGAAAAGCCAATGTGGTATTGAGGGAAAAAAACGGAGCTGGAGCAATCAGACTCCCTGACTTCAGACTATACTACAAAGCTACAGTAATCAAGACAATATGGTACTGGCACAAAAACAGAAATACAGATCAATAGAACAGGATAGAAAGCCCAGAGATAAACCCACACACCTATGGTCAACTAATCTATGACAAAGGAGGCAAGGATATACAATGGAGAAAAGACAGTCTCTTCAATAAGTGGTGCTGGGAAAACTGGATAGCTACATGTAAAAGAATGAAATTAGAACATTCCCTAATACCATACACAAAAATAAATTCAAAATGGATTCGAGACCTAAATATAAGACTGGGCACTATAAAACTCTTAGAGGAAAACATAGGAAGAACACTCTGACATAAATCACAGCAAGATCTTTTTTGATCCACCTCCTAGAGTAATGGAAATAAAAACAAAAATAAACAAATGGGACCCAATGAAACTTAAAAGCTCTTGCACAGCAAAGGAAATTACAAACAAGACGAAAAGACAACCCTCAGAACGGGAGAAAATATTTGCAAACGAATCAACGGACAAAGGATTAATCTCCAAAATATATAAACAGCTCATGCAGCTTAATGTTACAAAAACAAACAACCCAGTCCAAAAATGGGCAGAAAACCTAAATATACATTTCTCCAAAGAAGACAATACAGATGGCCAAGAAGCACATGAAAAGCTGCTCAATATCACTAACTGTTAGAGAAATGCAAATTAAAACTACAATGAGGTATCACCTCACACCAGTTAGAATGGGCATTAGAAAATATACAAACAACAAACGCTGGAGAAGGTGTGGAGAAAAGGGAACTCTTTGCACTGTTGGTGGGAATGTAAAGTGACACAGCCACTATGGAGAATAGTATGGAGGTTCCTTAAAAAACTAAAAATGGAATTAGCATATGACCCAGCAATCCCACTCCTGGGCATATACCCAGAGAAAACCATAATTCAAAAAGACACATGCACCCCAATGTTCACTACAGCACTATTTACAATAGCCAGGACAGGGAAGCAACCTAAATGCCCATCGACAGACGAATGGATAACGAAGATGTGGTACATATATACAATGGAATATTACTCAGCCTTAAAAAGTAATGAAATTGGGTCATTTGTAGAGACGTAGATGGATCTACAGACTATCATACAAAGTAAGTCAGAAAGAGAAAAACAAATATCGTATATTAACACATGTATGTGGAACCTAGAAAAATGGTATAAATGAACTGGTGCAAGGCAGAAATTGAGACACAGATGTAGAGAACAAACGTATGGGCACCAAAGGGGGAAAGTGGCGGGGGAGTAGAGTGCTGGTGTGATGAACTGGGAGACTGGGATTGACATATATACACTAATATGTATAAAATGGATAACTAATGGGAACCTGCTGTATAAAAAAGTAAAACAAAACAAAAACAAAGCATAAATACAATGATCCCATCTTCAAAGACAAGGCAAATTCATCAGGTGATACATTCAGAATGTGGTGCTTGTGAAATTTTGTTTGTAATACGTATGGTAACTGAGGCTAAAATGTTTACACTCTCTGAACATGGGGACCTCCCCTGCTCATATACTATTAGAGAAAAATAAAGTAGATTTTTAAAAAACTAAGTAATTAGATAGTTTTTGAGGAAAAAAATTAGAAATTGAAGAAAATGTTCACATTTTTGTGTTCAGGTTACTGGCATTGGGTTTACACATTTCTAGAGATACATACATCGTGGTTTTGGTTTATTGTCTATTCTTTGGCTGCCTTCACAATCTCTAAAATAATCATCTTTTTCTGGCACATGACTCACCTTATTTGCACAGTAATTGCCACAGTAAAAAGCCTACAAATATTTCTTGCTCGATCAAAAGAGGAGAGGGAGCCTGATGTTTCTGAGGTATTCTCAGATTTAAAGGACACAAAAGGAGACTCTAGAAACTCTGTAAGCAAGATGGTTGCTGCAGGGATGGTCACAACACATCTTGTCCGGGGAACTGAAGCTAAAGGCCTGAGAGCTTTTGACTTTGTGGATTTAATATCATGTTCAAGTATGTGCTTCTCTGTGCCTCTGAAGGATTTCAAAATCACCTTATAAAAGAATTTATTTCAGCTAGAACCTCAGAGGATAAAAGGACTTAAAGGAGACTGAGAGATGGGGAGATGTCCTGAACAGCAAGAAAGCACAAAAGGAGACAACAAGTGGTTGCATTCCACTTTAACAGATGGGTTAAAGAATAAACAAAGGAAGAGCACATCACTGATATTTACCAGAGAGCTCCGGCTCCCTGTATTTTGAAATGTTCCCAAGGTGAACCCACTGCCCACCGTTGCTTAAAAAACTGAAATCCAAAGAGAGCAGGTTCTAGAATTCAATTCACATCATTCAGATGTGAATCGAGTCAGTTGGCTAAGGCTTTCTGACAGTTAAGTGACCTGTTCCTACACACTGGCACAGTTTAGCACTTTACAGACAGTATCCTATTTAATCCTCATAACCACTCTCTGTATTATTATACCATTATAAATTATACATGTTCTTCAACTTCCCCGTTGCTGATGGGATGCTAAATCACCAATGCTAGATCCACAGATGCCAAAGGACTACACTGCTTTATGAAAAATTCATTGGGAAAAAAATGGAGAACGCAGACTATGTTCATTTATTCAAAAAACATTTACTGACCATCTTCTATGTACCACACACTTGGGACACATTAATGAACAGACATAAAATACCTGGCCACATGGAACTTACTGTCTAGCAGGGACAGGAAAAGAGAATTCACCAAAAATAAACAATAAATAAATAAGTCATACGGTAATTTAGAAGTTAGTAGATGCTATGGAGAAAGGAAAATGTAAAGCATTCCAAGAGGGATACCAGACACAGTTTGCAACTGTAAACAGCATAGACATCACTGACGAGGTGGTTGGTAGCTTAGTGAAGACCTGAAGGCAGTGAGAGAGCTGGCCATGAATGCATCTGGGGAGAAAATACTACAGGCAGAGGGAAAACCCAGCACAAAGACCTAAAAGTGGGAATGTGCCTGGAGGGTTCCAGGATCAGCAAGGAGGTAAGGATGGCTGGAATGGAGAGCATTCCATTGCAGGGAGAGGAGTGGGGAGGAGGTCAGAGGTCTTGGTAACCAGAAAGTGTCAGGCTTTGTGAATCATTATGAGTGACATGGAGAGCCAGAGAAGGGTTTTAAGCATATGCAACCTATGGTTGTTATGTCAATAACATATTAAAGGAAGGCAGGGAAGAAGAAAGGAGAGGCCACTGCATACCATCCAGGCAACAGGTGCTGGAGACTTGGAGGAAGGTGCTTGCAGTAGACGTGAGAAAAGGGGTTGAACTCCTGGATTTATTTGGAAGACAGGATTCTGGATACATCTGGAAGATAGAGCAGCAGGATCTGCTAACAGCCTGGATGTAAAGTGGGAGAGAAAGAGAAGAGTCAGGATGATTCCAAGGTTTCGGCTTGAATAACCCCAAAAATGGAGCTACCCCGACACCAAAATAGGGCAGGCTACAGGGAGAGCAGGTTTACAGAGGAAGATCGGAAATTCTGTTTTAGTCCTTAAAATTGAAGTATATTTTACGTATTCAAGTGAAGAAGTCAAAAAAGTAGTTGGATATATGCATCAGGAGTTTAAGAGACCTACTTCAACTGGAAATACACATTGGGAGTCTAAAGGAGCTACATGGTACTTTATTAAAATCTTACAATTGTTTGTGACAAGAGTCCCACAAGAACTGAGCCCTGAAGTATTCCAAATTAACAGGCTGGTGTGAAAACAAACAAACAAAAAACCACACACTTTTTAAAAAAAAATGACTGAAAAGCCAGTGGTACAGAAGGAAAAGCAGGAGACTGTGGTGTCCTCAAAATCAAATGAAGAAAAATCAAATCAAAAGAGAGAATGACCAATTATATCAAGTGCTGCCAAGAGTAAAGAGGAGAATTGATTGTCGGATTCTGCAATTTACAATATTTTCTTTTGAAAAAGCCCTGGTGACTCTATCCCACACAGCCCCCACCACAGAAGACATGAATATCCACTGAATGTGATGTTATCTTTTAATTTTGTCACAAACTGAATTCATTTTTCTAAAGAATTATTCAGAAGGAAGGATTTACTCCAGTTTAATATTTGGGACTCAAGTCAGTAGATCTGTTAAGAAATACCAGTGATAAACTGTAGCTGCTAACAGTAATCTGCTAGTTCCTATTAACAGATTACTGCTAATTGAATTCCATTCAATTCCTATCCCTTAAAAAATAATAATCAAAATACCTCTAGGTAAATTGGAAATAAAGGATAGATTTCCTCTGTCCTGATGAGGAATTATGATAAAACAAAAGCCAATACTGTACTACTGTTTTTTCTATTAAAGAACAAAAGTTTGCACATTACTGCCATTACTATTTGATAATGTTCCAGATGTATTTTATAATGTTCCAGAATGCTAACACTAGTGCAGCCTGCCATAAAACCAAAATAAAAGGTATAATTATTAGAAAGAAGTAGACACAAGTGTCATTACGTAACTAGGAAACCCAAGAGAATAAACTGCAAAGCTCTTAGAGTAAGAACCAGCTATAAAATAAAATTACAAAAATCAACAACCGTCTATGTCAGCAATAGGCAATTTGAAGAACCCATCACAACAGCAACAAAAACATAAATACCTAAGAAGAACCCTAACAATAAATATTAGGACTTACATAAAGAGTAAACAAACAAACAAAACACCTCTGCTAAGAGACAGAAGGTCTGTATAACTTTTCACATCCCTTCAGAGAAACACTGACTACTTTATATGTACATGACAGTCCTTGCCAACGAACCAAACTAACTGGATATTTCTCAGTTCTAAGGATTCATCTGCAGACCATTCCAGGTTAAGATGGCACGTTTAACAAAACATTCAAGCACATCCTCTCTCTAAACTCCACAAAAAAGGCAGTAAAGAGTTCTTTCCAGGTCTTCCCTGGTGGCGCAGTGGTTGAGAGTCCGCCTGCCGAAGCAGGGGACACGGGTTCGTGCCCCGGTCCGGGAAGACCCCACATGCCGCGGAGCGGCTGCGCCCGTGAGTCATGGCCGCTGAGCCTGCGTGTCCGGAGCCTGTGCTCTGCAACAGGAGAGGCCACAACAGTGAGAGGCCCGCGTACCGCAAATAAAAATAATAATAATAAAAAAGAGTTGTTTCCAGAAGACAAAGATGGAAGGATTTGAAGAACTGTAGTGGAAATTACAACAAAATCATGAAAGTGGAAAGCAGATGGACAAGTAGCAACTCAGCAGCCCTAAGAGTGAAATGCTCCACCACCAGTGAGAAAAGCTGAGAAGCACTCCAGTTTGCTTCAAAACTGGAGAAAGGGTAGAGGGCTAAAATAAGGTTAGCAGCCTTACTTCCCAGATGCCCTTCCCACCTCCTGGCTGTGGAGCTCTGGCCCACAGTCCCTGCCTGAGCCCAGCAAGACCGGAGACTGATTCTTGGGAGAGTAGATAAAACAGGTAAGTATTTGGACTGTGAGAGCACCAGAACCTTCCCCAAAGTGAAGAGGATGCTAAGACTCCAGCCAGATGTCTCCCCAACACTGGCAGCTGGACCCTTTCCTCAGCGCAGGGTGCTGCCTGATGACCACCCTCTGACCAACCCAACAGGAAAAGACCTCGTATGTGGTCCCAGTGAAAAAGAAACCAGTAACAGTCAAAAGACTGACACTGAGGAGCCTAAGGGGATGGGTGGAGGGCAATGAGAGATAGGGGACCACTTATTTTACAATAAGTATTTTAGTATTCTTAGATTTAAATTATGTGCATGTATTAGTATAAAGATAGTAACACAATTTTTATTTGAAAGGACAGATGACTATAATTATGATTTTTAAAAGAACAGTGTGACTTCCTCTAGCAGATACTTCTATATATTCTAAATGTACATTTAAAAAGATTTAACATTGATTAAGATAAGAGATCAATGATAGATAAGTAAGACCTAAAACAGAATCAGACCCAAAAGCTAGTCAAGATCTTAAAATATAGTAAAGGGAAGACCACAACCCATTGAGGAAAGGATGGACTGTTTAACAGATGGTGCTAGTAGACTAGATGGGCTGGCTCAGGAGGAGAAGGTGCTGTAAAACAATTCACATCCATGTGCTAATATAGAACTAAATGTACAAGTCTAATATATTTCCAAAATTTTCGTTTCATTTACCTCACGTCTGTTTATATTTTCAAACGTAAATATTTACAAGGAAAAGTCATAATGGACAAGATGGAGAGAGCTGACTACATAAAAGTAAAAATATCCTGTTGTTTGGAAAACACCATAAAGTAAATTAAAAGACAAATAACGAGCTGTGGAGGAAAAAAAAATTACAAATATGATAAAGGCACAATGCTCTTTACATTAAGAGCATATTTATATTATATGCTCTTTATATTACGAGCATATGTTATATAATATATACAGAATATTTAATTATACATGTATTATCTCTTTATATTAAAAGATACTTTAACTCATTTTTAAAAATCATTTAACAATAAAATGGACAAAGTACCTGGACAACTCTCAGAAGGCAAAATGAACAAATAAAAAGCAAATTATTAATTTCACTAGTTACCAAAAAAATATGAATTAAAATAAGACCACATTTTTATAGAAGATTAGGAAAGATTAAACACCGGAGTGCTGATACTATGGAAAGACTGTTCAGTGTGTGAGGGCATCGATGTGCTCTGGCATAAGCAATTTGGCAACAGGCCTCAAGAGTCATAAAAGAGTTCACCTCTGCCCCAGGAATTCTGCTATAAATCTAGCCTGAGCAAGTGAGAGACAGTAAGACTTTCAGACATGGGCATTTACCCCAGCTCTGCCTGTGTGTCTGCTACTACTTTCTGAGCCTACATCCTTTGCCAGACTCTGTTGAAGACCTTCCTCTATCTGGTTCATGCCATCGCTCCAAAACTCTATGTTGCCGGAACAATTATTACCCCCATTCTATGGATAAAGGAAGCACAATCAAATAATTAGGTAATTAAGGTCACTTAGATCGGAAGTGGCCAAGCTAGGATTTGCAAGCAGTATTTAATATCATACCTCCAAACACTGAAAATGGAAATATGTCAAAAAAGAGAAAACTAGCTAAATAAACTTTGGCATACCCATCATTAAAAATCTTATTTTCAAAGAAGATTTAAGGGCATAGGAAATGTCTGTGATATATTAAGCGAAAAGGCAGCATTTAAAAATACAAATGAAATTAAAGTGCCAATTTTGCTTAAAAGTATATATACGCAGACAAATAAAACGGGACAAATGGAAGCCTATCATCCCATGAACAGGTGATTATTTCTGGATGTACCTGTGATTTTTATTTCTTTAACTTTTTTTGGTAATTCCCAAAATGTCTACAACAAGGACAATGGCTTTTCATTTTAAAATGTTTAAAAACCATAGAAAGAATAGAAATTCTCAACTGTAGATGCTTAAAAGGCCTCAATTTTTAAACACGGAATGAAAAGATTAGGTGAGCAGTTACTGCCTTAGCTGCACAGCATTACTGCTGAACTACAAGGTCCATCAAACGAGAGAGGATTTTCCACTATTATTTTCTTCTCAGAGTGAAATGGGGAAAATTAGCCTTACGGAATCTGCTTGATAACCAGAAAGTTAACTAGCACATAACACAAGAGTAAAGAAAACCTCTTCAATCCCCAATAGATACTGGGAGTCACTATACTACCATAAGCATTTTGAACTGACTGATCGAATTCTGATTATTATTTACACAGTAAAGTTGGAAAGGTTTCATAAAAACAAAAAGCCTAAAGACACGTAAATATGTCTGTACTATTTTGTGTGGAACAGTTTTAAGCGTTCCTTGCAAGGTAAACTGGAATTAGTTGGCTGCGGAATATCTGTTTTGAACATAAAAGAATGAACATTTTAAAAAATTATCTTCGTTTGGATGTGTGTGTGTTGGGGAAGGAGTGGGTGAATCTGGAGACAAACTGTGCCTTTCCTTTGTTATTTTAAAGTATAACGTTACAAGTGGTTTAACTTTTTGCAAAGAATCATGGCAAAGCACTTTCTAGGAAAAAAACAATTTACAAACTGACAATGACATTTTTGGGCCACAAATTAGCAAAGGTTTTTGCATGGATATAGGATTATATTTCACTTTTATAATTTCTTAAAATATGTCTTCGGAGTTTAGAAAAATGATGCACATACTTCATAGATTTGTGTGCCCCAAAGAAAAAATAAAAAAAGTTGCTTCCACCTCTTTTGGAACTTTGTTACACAAGTTCTTAGTGCAAAGACTGGTAAAGGTAGAACAGCAGAGCTGCTAGCATTATCACTCCATACAACAGCATTAATAAATAATTCTGAAATTACTTAGTGAGAAAAAGTGGAATTGCGTGAACTCACCCTTACCTGAGCTGAGGCCAAGAACTGAAAAGGGTCATTCAAAATCTTTAGAAAAGTTAGAGTCCTATTCAGAAAACCAAAGGTAGACCCGTCCACTTCCCCTGGAAGACCCGTTGCTGTGGTAACCTGCAGTCACCCCTCAGAGTCGGTACATGCTGGGGGAGGGGATCCTCCCAGAGGCTGGGGGATGGTTAAGAGGGGAAACGGGGGAGGGGGGAGGGAGGAGGGAAGAGGGTTAAAAGAAGATGAAACCCCTTGGGTGCGGCAGGGGCCAGGAAGGTGGGCTTACTACTAGGAAATTCAACACGCCCAAAAGAAATTCAAAACACCAGTTAGAACAATGTCTGGACGCTGGAGTCGTATTATACAGTTCAGCTAAAGTTTGAACCATTAGAGGCGCTTCCCTCCCTCCCTCCCCGGCGGGAACAAACCACTCTTTGTGAGTTCCTGTCTATGGAAAACGAAGCCAGAGTTTCGTCTCATCAGTTACAAACTGAATGCTACTTCGCAAAACTAAAAGCTTGACTTTCTTAAATTAAGCCTATGCTTCCCAAACTCTGCTGCACTATTGGAATCACCGAGGGAACTTTATAAACTACACACCGTGTTTTAATTGGTCTGGGGTGCAATTTTGAGCAGAGTTTTAAAAGTCTCCAATGATCCTTTTGTGCAGCCAGTTTTAGGAACTACAGTATTCTAAGAAAGGAAAAAAGAAAGCACAGTTATCTCCCTTTGTCTTTTTACGGCTAATAATAGAAATTAGCTGGCTTTCTCCAAGCACACACAGGACAATAGGTTTCTTGATAAATAGGAGTCCCCGGTATGCCCTAACAATACTTTCTTTGAGATTAAAAAAAAAAAAAAAAAAACTGGCAACATAAGCCCTTTCTTCCCAAGAGAGCAAATATCCTTCTTACCGAAACACCAAACTTACACATCTATTTTAAGAGCGAATTGGCAGTGAATACAGCTCAGAACTTGGAGGACGAGCTCCAGGACCAGAAGGAAACTGAACCCGCAGAAGCCCACCAGCATTCGCGGGGGTCCTGCGGCCACAGGGGCTGGGCGAAGGCCGGGGTGTCGGTCGGGCCCCATAGGCTGCGCCCCAGTAAAGTTGTTCCAGGGAACTTTGCTCCCGTTTCCAACCCGCGCCTCCCCGGGAGAGGGGCGCGGCCCCGCCACCTGCTCGACGCCTAGGCTGCTCGGCCGCGCCCCCTCCTTGGACCTCGGCCACCTTCGGGGGTCGCGCACTCAAAGAGCGCCCGTACTGCCGGCAGGAGCCTCGGGGGGTTCGCCTCGCCCCTCCCCGGCGTCCTCAGCTGCAGCTAGCCCTGCCTTCGGGCCCGGACGCCAGGACCTCCGCGCGGGGCCAGCACCATCCCGCCTGGAGCTCTTCCGGAACCCCACCCGCGCGGCCAGCGCCTCTCGAGCCGGGACGGGGGATCCGGGCGCCCCCCCAACCCCTGTCCCGACGCCGGCCGGCAGCCCCGTCTCTGCCCAGCCAAGCTCTGCCCCTCCGGCCCGCGGCCGGGAGCGCGCCCCTGGCCCGGCGGTCCGACGCTGCGCACGCGCGGAGGCGCCCGTCCGCTCGCTCACGGTCCCCTCACTCACCGCTCGCTGTCCTTGTCGCCTCAGGCAGCGCCCGCCGTCTGCTCTGCTTACTGCTCGCTGCCCCGGCTCGGTGCCCGTTCCTCAGGCCCCGGCCTGGGCACTCGGGGAACCAGCGCCCGGCGGGCTCGGCGGGCACCCGCACGCAGGGCACGCTCCGCGGGGCCGCGCACGCGCGCACCCGAGCGACGGGAGGGGCGGGGCCGAGCGAGCTGCGCGCCCGGAGGCGCCCCTGGATACCGGGCATGCGTAGTGCCTTTCCCTTCCTAGGGTCTGGTGGCGTAGTAGGCTGTGACCCCGAACCTGTGAAACGTAGGGAAGTGGAAGAGGGCCAAAAGTCAGCCTTCGCTGAGAAGCAAGTTCGCTCTTGTCCCACAAGTTGCAGTCTTCTTCTCTGTATCATTCGTTAATTAAGGTGTTAAATATTTATTGAGCACCTACTTTGGCAGAGCCTTTGTGCAGAACACAGGGCATCCTCAGGTAATGGTGAACCGATTGCATTTGGCTTTGGGATTCCTTTTCGGGCACTGAATCCAGCCCTCTCTTTGAACAGATGAGAAAAGTGCATAAATAGAGATCATCCAGTACCTGAAACTGCAAACCTTAACTACACTTTTAAGCAGTTTGGGGAAGGAGAGTTGCCTCTGGCTGGGGTGATGAGAAAACTTTGAGAAGCCTGGAAGGGTAAGAGATGGAGTCAGAAGATAAGCTCACCTGGGAGGAAGGTCAACACAAAGGCAGAAACTGCAAAAAAAAAAAAAAAAAAAATCAAGTAATATACGAGCTCATGAACCTTCTTGGGGACAAGTTTAATCTGAATGTGTTTTTCATAGTGAAGGGCAAAAACGGTGGCAGGAAGGGTACTTGAAGCTCGTCTGGGAAAGATTTTTGATGCTTCACTTCAAATTTTCAGCTTTTTTTAGTGGATAACTGATAAATACTAAAGGTGTGAGGGAGAAGGGTTTGGTGTTTCTGGCGGTCTGATTAGATGCAGAATTTTGGAATATAAGGTGAAGACTAGCAGTGAAATTCTGTAGAAGTAGAAGGGTCCTGAATTCAAGTGTTGGCATCAGAAATAGAATACATGGAAACGTTTTCAGAGATTGTGAGATTGTGAAGGACAGGATTCCCTAGTTTTTGTCACTGCCTGTTTGGGTGTAAAGAATTGTTTCTCATGACAGACACCTACTTCATTAGATTAGATCATCATCCTTGGTAGATATTTATTAGTGGATAAATTAGACCTTTAAAATGTACAGCTACAATCACTAAATGCTTCTTTTAACATGAGTTTGGTCCTGGGAGAATACATTTCTACTTAATTAAAAAAACATTAATTTGAGAGACAGTATATGTAGTGAAAAATATATGGACTTTGGAAAACAAAAACCCCTTTTATAAAGTCCAGATGCTCTGAAACAAACTGTCGGATGTCATGCAAATTACTCAATATCTGTGAGCCTTACTGTGTTCGTGTGTAATGTCAGGGAGGAAGAAATTTTCCTCTTCCCTTTTAGGTTCTTCTGGCTGGTGTAAGAATTCAATTGAGACAGATTAACAGAAGAAAATCAAACAACAGTTTAATAACATGTGCATGGCAGAGAGCCAGGAAAACAGAGTAACTCACCAAAATGACTGACACCCTTATCTTAAATATTATCTTCAGTTTAAAGGCAAAAGAAGATGTTGTGGGTCGTGGTTTGGGACTTGAAAGGGGGAGAAGGCAATTCATATAAATGTTTGGTAAATAACTGTTTGCTGGGTCAGGCAGAGACAATGGGACACAGAGTGGACTTTGATCTCTAAGCCCTATTCCCCTACCATCCCTAGCCCATATTTTTTGCAGGTATCTCTGGTGATAGCTCTATTCCTGGAATAGGCCCTATATCTAAAATTTTTAGGCAATTGGGGGGGAAGGTCAGAATTTCTTCCTGAGTCTTTTGGGCCTTGATTGTTTTCAGTTCTAAAAAAAATCTGCATACCAAAGAGACATTTTGGGGTGGCAAGTTTTGTTCCCCTACAGTAGCATGGAATCATAATATTTACCTTGTATGATGGTTAATTTTATGTGTCAGTTTGGCCAGACCACAGTACTCAGATATTTGGTCAAACATAGTCTAGATGTTTATGCGAAGGTATTTTTTTTCAGGTGAGATTAACATTTAAGTCAGTGGACTTTGGAGCGAAGCAGATTGCTTTCCATAATGTGCGTGGGCCTTATACAATCAGTTGAAGGCCCAAATAGAAAAAGACTGACCTCCCCTGAAAAAAAAAAGGAATTCTGCCAACATACTGCCTCTGGACTTGAACTGCAACTCTTCCCTGGGCCTCCAGCCTGCTGGTTCACCCTGCAGATTATGGATTTGCCAGCCGCCACAATCATGTGAGTGAATTCCTTAAAATAAGTCTTTCTCTCTCTCTCTCTCTCTCTCTCTCTAGTTGAAGAACCCTGACTAATATACCTTGCAAGGTTATGAAGATTACATGAGTTAATTATCATCTGAATCTGAAAAATGGGGATTATAATCTTTAACTTATAAGGTTATGACAAATTAAATAAAAATGGGTAAAGCACCCAGCACATGCTAGGGTCTGAATAAACGGCAACTGCTATTACTTGTAAATGAATACCAGAGGCAGAAACCAAAAGAGGAGAGAGTGTGGATATTGGCACTGTGAGATTTTCTCAGTTCACTGGGTAATACTATTAAATTTTAAAAATTGATATAGGAGGTAACACAATTTTGGTCTCCCTAGCTATGATATACCAAAAAGGTGATACGTATGAATATTTTAATTATTTTCAAATAAATGCCTAATGAGCCTAAAGATAGACTCTAGTTGTACTCTTAAAACACCAGACATGCAAAGCAGTGACGTGATTTCACGTCTGAACATTTTATTTCAATTTAAGTGCCAATTAACTACTTGCTGCTAGGATGGAGCAACCTAGGGAGAGTTTACACTGGAAATAATTTTTAGTCTCAGAGTAGATGCATGATGTAGCATTCAATCAGTGTGTTTATTGAATCCCTTTTGGGGCAATCCTGTAGCTATTGGGAGCATGCAAAAATGGATAAGATATTCCATTTAATCTACAGATATTGCCATTTGTTATGTACTAGGCAACCTCCTTGCCCTCGGGGAATTGATCAAAGAGCCTATGAGTCCATAGCTATAATGTAAGGCAGAATGTGGCAAGCGCCTTAGGAGGGGCATAAATGATTGAGCCAGTTGTACTTTGCACAGTTTGGTTTGGCACAAGCCAATGGGGTAGAGCAGCATCTTTTAAAAAAAGTTTGAACAAAGCTGGTAAGTGTTAAATAAAATAACATTCTCATTCCCCTGACTCACTTGCTTCAGTTCAGGGTTTACAGGGTATAATAAGAGAGGGCGAGGCAGGAGGGGCCTTTTCAAGCCATTCAGAGATAAAAACTCCTCTTTTCCTCGTTTCCTCTTTCTTTTTCCATCATGGCTGTTGTTTTGTTTAAAGGAGAATTAAACTTCAGAGTTAAAAAAAAAATACTTAGGTAAATTCCCCTGACCTCATGAAGATTTATGAGGAGAATACATAAAAATCTAACATGACAATAACAAACAGTGGGGATTGGAGTTCATAAGGACAAGGAATAATTGAGCTGGAAACCATGAGCCAGGTGGACAGAGATGGCCATCATGTTTGTTCTGTAGCCAGGGCTGTCATGATGTGACCCCCGTTTTCCTTTTGGCTGAGAATGAAATATTCCACTGTGGATGAGAGTAAGCCAACTGCAGGACTGACAAAAGCAAGTGATTTCGGGGAAATACACAGCATTTTAGTAATTTTTAAATAATCAGGATGTTATTTTATTATAAGAATTTGTGAATATATTCATTTCAGGAGCTTTGCCACAGTGAGTGGGAAATAAATTAATCTGGGATTGAAGGAAACTCTATACTAGAAAAGGAAGAGTTTTAATAAAATTGAAAGGAATAGCCTCCAGCCATGGATGTTAATTATCATCTGATGAATAATAATGATGATAATAGGAGATGTGAAATAAGTTAAAATAAATCCTGGGCCAAATTTTTTTTTAAAATTACCAACTCTGGAATGGTGCCTTGCAGAATTAACCAAAGTGCTCACATTAAATGGTTTAAAATTAGAACTAATACATAGCTCTGCACTACAGATATACACAGCATCCTCTCTCCATGATTTTTTTTTCTCCATGATTTTTTAAAATTAATACTATTCAAAAGAATTCAACCTGTTGAGTATCACAAGTAGAATGTTGCCTACTCAGTAAAGAGATTGGCAATATAAATATTTCTTATTATAAGAATATTTGATCATGAAAAATAAAAATATAAAATAAAATGGCTAGCAGGCACAATATCTATTATTTTTTCCAGTTCTACCTCCCTTTAATATTTTATGCCGCTGACAAAATGTCATTGACACACAACTTTTCAATAAGATGACTTTTGCACATTTTAATTATACCTGTAGTTTTAAATCCTAAGTAAATGTTCCATCAATATGACATTTAAAATATTAAATTGAGTATAATCATAAAAATTAAATGCATGTAAATTATTTTGCATAAGCAACGACAAAAACTGTGCGACAAACCCAGTACTGGGTTATAGAGGGTTGTTTCTTTAAAAATGAACCTCCTACACTACAGAAAATTATATCCAGTTTTCCAGAATGTAAACACATACTACATTAAGCAAGGTTTTGTAAAGTCACATGAATATTAAAATTATTTATATCCCTTATATTCTAGTTTAATGGGACAGTCTAGGTCAGTGCTAAGAAAGAAATGTTAGCCACAAATTTGAGCTAGATATGAAATTGAAAATTTTCTAGCAACATTTTAAAAAGTAAAACCAGGTGAAATTAACTTCAATAATGCATTAATCCAGATATTCAAAATATTATCATTTCATCATGTAATAAATATAAAAAATTATTAATGAAATATTTTACATTTGCTTTCATACTACATCTTCAAAATCTGGTTTGTATTTTCCTCTTACAGCTCATCCTAATTCAGACTGCAATTTCAAATAATTAGTAGCCACATGTGACTAGTTGCTATCGAGCTAGACAGCACAGATCTAGGACTAGGTTGTTGGTTCTCAAAAGTGGCTGCACATTGGAATCACCTGAGAAAAGATGAAAAAATGTTGATGCCTGTGTCATGGTCCCATGATTCTAGTGTATTTGCTCTAGGGCATCACCTGGGCATTGGGATGAAAAAAGAAATTCGGGTGATTCTAATATGCAACTAAGTTTGAGAATCACTAGTTTTATTTAAGGCATTATCAAAACTTAAATATTATGAGACCAGTGTCAGTTGTTCTTTACTTGAAACCAATAGCATTTAAAAATCATGCTGAAACATACTAGCGGTGTAGCATATATAGCATACGTGGCACATGTGCATCGCTAGTATTTCTTAATAAAATTAACAATTGCTAATAAAATTCCAAGCTTTGATTATTCAGGCCATGAGTTCTGATGTAACATGGACAATTCCAGGTAAAGATTTACTTCAGTGCTTGGTGAGAACTGTTGTGTGTTGGCACTTCTGTATTTGTTCTGTGGAATTTTTACTTTATGATTGTTTAGAAAATCTCCTAATAGAGAAACACCTCTGACAATGGGATCACAAAACTTTTCTATGATGCCTACATTTATTTAATATGTTTAACTCTTGCACTCAACATCCTACTGCCAGTATAAGAGCTAACTCACATTCATGACAAAAATTTCCCACCTTGTTTTCTACTCCAGTCATTGTTGATTATCTGTACCTAACATATCAGGTATATCTAATACCTCTCAGTAATAAACCACTCTAGGAATTAGTGGCTTTAAGACAACCTTTATTGCTTCCATCGAATCTCTGGGTCTGCTGTGCAGTTCTGCTTCTAGGCCAGGTGGGGTGCCTGGAACTAGTTGGTCTAGGATGGTCAACTGGAATATCTCAGCACTGCTCCTCGTGGTCTGTTCGTCTCCAGTAGGCTAGCCCAGGTGTGTTCTCAGAGCAGTGGCGGCCCTCCAGAAACTGTGAAAATACCCAAGCACATTTTAAAGCCTCTGATTACATCAAGTTGACACTGTTTCTTTAGCCAAAGTAAGCCACATTGGCAAGCCCAGAATGGATACAGGCATTACTTAATTTAATCTGCCATGCCTAGGTCTTATTTGGTTAGTCCTATCACATTTGATTCCATACATTTCCAGTTGTTCTTACTCTGCAAGGTTTCTTTTTCAATCTCTTCAGTAATTGCAGTGTTGACTATCTCTCCCTATTGTAAATGGGATCTCTCTCAAGTTTTATCAGTATCCTTCTGTCTTGTAGAACTTTTCTTTGAGGTTTAGTCATTTTTACACTTTTAAAACCTTTTTTAAATTGATTATATGGGTAAATAACAAAAATGAATACAGTCTTTGATTAACCCAACAATCAGTAAACAGGTATGTTTAAAACACTATGCAGTCTTGAATTCTAAAAAGGTTTTAAATGCTATGTATTTCATCAGAATTCTAAACCTGATTTCAAAAAGATTAAGTAACAAGTTCTCATATGCATACAGTTGTTGATAAACACTTCCTACTTGTCTGTTATCCATTTAACGTTTGTAGTTCACACGTGTGTTTTTCACCTCGTAATTGATGGCTCAATTCATCATGTAAAACCATTCCCGGTTGAATTTTGAGGAAAACATACTAAAGAGTTATATAGAGAGATTTTCTTAAACCCAGACATTAAAGTAAGAGGCCTTGTGTTTTATCACTTGATTATATGACTGAGCTATGTTTTTAAGAAATAAGCAAGTACATTTCCTTCTCTGGGTTTGCTTACTTGGCATCTGTGGAGGTTCAGAGTCCTATAGAAACCTTTTCTCTTTTTCCCTTTAAACAGGCATTGTAAATTGTTTGTTACTGGATTATAACCTTATAAGAGTAAATTACAGTTCATAGAGCTGTGAGTTACCATGCAACATTCTGTGCCTACATGAGTGAATGACAAAAAATCAGACGAATAAAACACCACCTACTTGTATCGTGCTGTTTGCCCTTCTAAAAAGGGTTATTACTGTGCAACTCCCCATAAAGCTGGAGAAGGTATTCTTTCTGATCAAATAAGTTGGACCCCGAGAAGCCCTGTGGAGTCTAATTCTCCCAAGGTTAGCTTTGTGGGTTTGGAATATTCCAGAATGTGACAGCAAAAAGTCATATCCCACCAGACCATTTAGCTTTGATTTTCCTCAGAACCAAACCTCCAAACAGGATTCAAGTGCAAGTAGTGTGTTTGGAGGTGATCCAAGGAAACACTGAGGGTGAAGCGGGGAAGTGAAACAATGAGTGGGATGCAGCCAGGTTACCAGCTGGAGCTCAGTCCTGTGGGGGACTGGGAGGACCGAGTGGGGAACACACACCAGGGATGTCCCAGTCGAGGCTGGAGGGAGCTGGGATTGTTATCCATCAATTCTCATCCAGTCCATCAAAGACTGAGGTTCTGCTCCCAGGGAAACTGATTTCCCTGCACTTCCATTCAACCTTTGCTTATGAGCTGAAAGTGGTTCAGTGGCCAGAAAAAAGGCAAAGAATCTCAGTTGCTGGCATCTGGAAGACAGGCGTTTTGCACCAGTAAGTGTGAAGGGATGTGAGCAGGGCAGCTCCACATGCACCAGGTAAACACAGACACGGAGAGGCGTCATCATGTCCCTTCCCAGGCAGACCTGAGTATTATCTTCATTCCCCTCAGTGATTGCCTCTTGTCCTCTGATTTCTAGTCCTCTCTGATCTTCTCAAAATGTGATGCTGTCAATGGAGGTATGCTCTAAAGATGTTCACAGGAGGCAGTGACCTACTGTGCCAGAGAACAACATGGGTTTGCCAAACCACCCGGTTACTTGCACACCTTAGCAGGGCACCTTACATCCAGACTGTTTCCAGAAAGTTTGGGAAAATTGTACAAAGGTGTCAACGTCTTGGAGAAGATCTGAAGACAAAGGCATTAGCAGATTTCCATTCAGAGCAGTTGTTCTCACCTGGAGGAAATTTTAACCCCTTCTCCCTTCCTGGAGATATTTGGCAATGGCTGGAGACCTTTTTGGTTGTCACAATGTGGGGGGAGGGGACTATTGGCATCAGGTGGTTAGAGGTCAGGGCTGCTGCTAAACATAATGTACAGGATAGCAGCTCCCACCCCACAAAGAATTAGCCATCCTAAAAGGTCAATTGTGGTACTGTTCAGGCACTCTGATCTAGAGAAGAAACATCAGCGGGAAAGGAAGAAGCTACATATCATTCATTCCGATTTCCTCTCCTAATGTTTTCTCCCAACTTTTGCTCTAACAAAGTTTCCATTGATTTCTAAAGGTGTTTCTAAGCATCTTGGGAAGCTCATTATGTTTGTGAAACTTTAGTAAATTGAATAAGGGAGTAGCAGTCTGACCTTTTAAAATGTTTCCAGATGCTGAGCACTGGATTGAAATGCTAAATCCAGAGAACCATCTAATGCTGATGAGTAGTGATATGGCAAAAAGGGCAGTTTTCTCTTGACAAACCAAGTCACAAAGGACAGAAAGACACTAGCACTCAGTGATTAATTTCTGGAAACGTGACTGAACGAATCAAATTATGTATCATTTGATGCCATTAAATTTGAGTTCCTGCATTATACGTGGACCTTTTACTTTTCAAGCATTCTCAGTGTGTGAAATTGAATGTGCCATTTACAAGCTGTCATGTAATTTTCTGTTTTCTGAAACAAAAGCAACAATCTGGGTACATTAAAGACCATTATATAATTGACAAACCTGCTTTTTAAAATTTGATCCAAAACATTTACAATTACTATCATTTGCCAAAGGGAGCTATTCCTTAACAGTGAAAAGTCATTTAAAAATTAAAATCAAAACCTCCCCTACCTTTTTCCAACAGGAATATCTTCCATGTGTATACATTTTCACAGCTTATGAAGTTTTTTTATATCCATTAACTCACTTGATTTTCAAATCAACCATATGAATAGAACAGATATCATTTTCCCCACTTTTAAAATGAGAAAGCTAAAATTCAGAGAGCATTATTTGCTGAAATAAAAATTTGGTTGTCGGAATTCCCTGGTGGTCCAGTGGTGAGGACTCCACACTTTCACTGCTGAGTGTGCAGGTTCAATCCTGCACCCTGCAAGCCAAAAAAAGAAAATTTGGTTGTCTTACAAATAGCCGACACTATCAACACTACACAGTGTCAGCTGTTTGTAAGACAACCAAATTTTTATCACATCATATTACTTCGACTTGATGTTTAATTCCAGGTTTTAAAATTTTTATCGAAGTATAACGTGCACATGGAAAACTATGCATAAGTGTGCAACTCAGTTAATTTTCACAACCTAAAAGCATCCATGTAACCAGCACTCTCACCAAGAAACAGGACATGACCATCATCCAAAAGCCCACCTCATGCCCCTTTTGGACACCACTACCCAATTCCCCAGGATAACAGCATCCTCATTTCTGACAGCGTTGACTCATTTTGGCTGTTTTCAAATTTTCTATAAATGGAATCATACACTATGTCTCTTTTGTGTCATCCTTTGCTCCGTATTAAGTTTGTGAGCTCCATTCAGATTATTGGGGGTGGTTGTAGGTCATTCTGATTGCTGTATAGTATCCCATGTGTGACTGTTTCAAAATTTAGTCATCCAGTGTGATTATCGATGGGCATTGTGGCTGTTTTCCAGTTTTTCCCTGTTCAAACAGTGGTGCTGTGAACTTTCTTATACATGTCTTTGGTGGACAGAGGGACATATTTCTGTTGGACTTATACCTAGAAGGAGGATTGCTGAGTCAGAGGATTTGAATAAGTCAGCCTTGGTAGACATTGCTCAACAGTAGCGGTTGTACAGATTTACACTCCCACCAGCATTGTGTGACAGTGCATGTTTCTTATCCTTGCCAACACTTCATATTATCTGTCTTTTTTCATCTGATTCCTTCCGTTAGGTGTGGTATTACATCATGGAAATACTACATTTCGATTTTAATTTAACTTAATTTTTTAAAACAGAATGTGTTTTATTTGAATACTGAATACGTTCTGTTGGTACAGAGTGTGCTGAGGCTGAAGTTTTTTAAGGAAAAAAAAAGGCAGTAATACAATTAAAATGGAAAAAAAATAATTTCAAATATAACACAAATGACAAATAGATAACATTAGCATTCTGTGAAGCCCACTTAAGGGGCATTCCATCATCTGATAAGTTGTAGTTTAATTTAAACTTATTTCAGACATGAGTATTTGGAACTATCAAAAAAAATACCACATCTATAAAACATGACAGCAAATCAAAGAGTGTATCACGATTTATTAAATATCTTTCATGAAACCAGTATGTGATAATTAGAAAACAGTTAAACCATTTGTTTAAAAAAAACCCTTAAACTATTGTCCATATTAGAGGTGACGGTATGTCTTTTATAGTTTGTAACATAAAATAAGACCATGTTGAACTTTCCATATTGAAATTTATGTTTTCAATACAAAGAATAGGCTCTGCCCGTTACATCAGAATGACACGAATTTAGGTTTCAGTTCCTCCAAATTCTCAGAGTGAGACAAGAGCAGCAATAAGACAAGTCTCAGAAGCATCATGAGGCTTAAACCTGCAGCCAGCCCAGCTGGCATGATTTTCTTGGATCTCTTAAACCTCACCCCCATTGTGGTGTCCAGGAAGAAAGCTGTAAACAGTGATCGTTTTACACCTTGCTTGTCATTGGAGACACAGTAAGCTCCATAACCAGCCAAAAATCCAACAAAAAGACCAGCAATCAAAGATGGAACACCACCTCTCTGCTTATATCCCAAAATGCTTACGGATGCCACCAGGGCTGCATAACGAAAACCAACCAGGTCCATTGGCAAGGTCAAGTCTGGTGTAGAGTTACTTCCGTTGAATTTCTCTCTCCTCTGGGCCAGTCCAACTCCTTGAGGACTAAGCTCAGGTTCAGTTCGTCCTGTCTTTCTCACAGCATCAACCTCACTGCCAAGCACTAGGCAGGTGCTCAGTAAATACTTGCTACGGTCTGGAAGCTGACCCCGCCGCCAGCGCCTTCTGACTCTGCATGCTACCTCTCGGCACTCTCAATTTTAATTTTAGTAGTTGGAAGCTGAGCCTCTTGGCATCCCTAGCCTCTAGATTAAACGCTGATTTTCACACTAAAATTGGCTTTGTTGTCCCTAGTTCCCACCTACATAAATGCAGGGCCTTAACACCCACTTCAGAGCCACCTGGTTATTTCTGATTTTCCATTTAGCCCGGAGGACACTGCTTCTGGATTTTGTCCCTGACCACTCGCTAGTGTTTGGTACCCACGAGACATGTGGTGAGGCATGAGGCGTGGTTCACTCAGAACCACGGATGCCGAGCCCCTAAGTGTACCATGTCTCCACCAAGAGCGGTTCTGCCCAGCACAACAAATGCTGCCAAGGTCCAGGGCTACTGAAGAGCATTCTGTTCTCCCTTCACGAGAGTCATATTCTGAGTTCCACTATAAGAGATTCTTTGTTACCTGGGCCCCAAAGCATTATCTCTGCCTCCACGTGCATCCTCTTGTCCTGACCCAGCTGGCCAAATCCCATGTTCCAGATCCTGTGTCATGACCTTCCTCTCTCCCTGGGTTAATTATACTTGATTGCTAGAGGGGCTTGGAAAAAACATCTCCTTCTGGCCTCTTCATCCGTCTCTTCCTTCCTCCCATTTCTGACCCAGGAACTGCCTCCCATGAGTGAGTGCCTTCATCTAACTCCAACTGGTCTCCAAATCACAATTTAGCATAGCCTGGGATATTACGCTATAAAAACATTGTTTTTCTGAGAGGAGGGATACTTTGGAAGTTAGAAAATTATGAGCTGTCCATGATATAAAGAAGTATATCTGCACTCTCTCACTGAGTCACAGGACTACACAAGGTCGATAGTCCCCAGGAAATGGAGAGGCACCTGGACTCTTGAAATTGGATATGTTCAACCTTCAATACCCAGGCACCTAATGTCTACAGATTTGCCAATCTCTGTAAAGAATGACTGCAATAAGAATCTTCTCTAGTCCTGGTTTTAATTTTATTAACTGGGTAGATTGTCATAATAATCCCTTATATATAACCACCTTCAAATTAAGTGGCTTAAAATAATAAGCATATAGTGAGTTCATGAATCTGAGGGTAATGACTTAGTCTGGGCCAAACTGAGCAGTTCTTCTAGCCTTGACCCAGTTCACTCACGTGTCTAGATTCTTAGCTGTCTATATAGTCATGGTTTGGATGGTTGAGGTGACTAGTCTCTGCTCTGGGTATTTTCCCACCTTCCTCTGGGACCAACAGGCTAGCCCGGGCAGGTGCTTCCCGTGGTGATGGCAGAGGGCAAGAGCAAGGAAGCCCAGGTGTGCATCAGCTTTTCAAACCTCTGCTGGTATTATGCTTGCTGACATCCCATTAGTCAAAGTAAGTTATGTAGGTAGAGCCAGAGTCTAAGTGGAAGAACTGCAAAGTTTGATAGCTAAAGGTATGTGTACAGGAAAGGGTAAAGAACTGGGCTACCACACGAAGTAAACTTAGACAAGCCATGTAATCTTTCTAAGTGTCATTTATGTTAGTAAATTAGAGATGATCGTAACCCAGAACCCCCCTCCCAAGTATTTCTAGTGATTTAAATTGTGATAACTGGGTTGCAAACATCTAAGTTCTTTATAAACTGTGAAGTGATGTACACATGTGAGATACCATTATGATGATGATGGTGGTGATGTGCATTATTCTCTTTATATTTACGTGTTGTCCCTAATAATTGGCCTACATTGTCCCTGAGCAAAACTCTGAAGTGTGTTAGCTTGGCTTTCAGTGCCTCTGGCCTGACAAGTGAAGTGGCCTCGTTTTTACTAAGCCTCTCAGGAGTGTCCATTACAATAATCTACCCATTTTTAGGAAGCAGTCAATAAATGGATGAATACAGAATATGAATAGATGAATGAATAGATGAATGAAGTTTTCAAGGAAATGACTAGTCAACCCTTGTCCTTTCTTGCATTCAATCAAGATGAATTGGAATTGAGTGCCTTCTCTGGTTAGAGCTCTCTCAACCTGTTAGTAACAAGTACCAAGGATTCAAATAAGAAGAGAGACAGCTGCTTCCCTGGAGGAATTCACAGTCTATGAGTGAGAAACACTTCCAAACAAATTCAATTACAATGTGAGGCGTACTCTATTGGAGGTGTGCTCCAGGTGAAGTGAGATCAACTGTGTCTTGTTAGGGAAGTAAGGGGAAGGTTTCAGAGGAGGCTGTTTGGAGCAGAGAGGAATGAGTGGCAGTTGCCCAGGCCCACAGGTAGGGGTGCACATTCCAGGCCAAGGAAACAGCCTACCTAAAGAAAGGATCTCAGAGAGGTGGCATGTTGGAACATTGTTTGGTTATACCGGAATTTACAGTAGGATCCTTGGTTTAACGGGAAATGTAAGTTAGACAGATGGACAGGTGGGCAGACCTTTTATATTATCCCGAGAATTTTCATTTTGCAGGGAGGGGAGGGCACTGAAGAGTTGGAAAGGGAGTGTCATGTTCAGAATTTAGTATTAGAAGGACGACAGTGTCAGGGAGGACAATAGGAATGAGATTGCAAGAGTCCAAGTGAGAGGTAGCCCATCCCTGATCCTGGGCCAAGGAGGGAGGGATGAAGAGAGAAGGGTATATCGGACAGAAAGTCACTAGAGCTAATGGGACACAGGAATCAACTTGATGGAGGAAAGAGATGTACCTGCCCAGAGCAGGAGCATAAAGAGTATTCAGTTAGGCACTGTGTGAGTCAGTCAGTGGATTGCTGGCATTTACTGAAGGCTTGCTTTGGGCAGACCAAGGAGCTAGTTACTGCGGTGCATCTAAAGATGCTGAAGATACAGGCCTCTGACAATTAGTACACGAGTGGCTGTAGTAAGTCACAGAATAGAAAAAGAGCTTTTATTGAGGAACAGTCCTTGTGCCATGAGATCATCCAGAAAGGGGTGAATGACCTTGATTAATTAGTTTTTATTTTAGGGGGCTGGGAAGTCTCATTCTAAGCTTGCATTGTTCGTATCTCTTATTAATTGTCCTAATGGATTCTATTCCTCACATGGAAAACCAGCTAAATGCCTTTCTCTCTTTCTAACGTGTGAAAAATGAATAAGACTCGAATGTAGAGTTCTTCTAGAATCTTTTTATAGAAATGGCAGAGCCAGCACAGTGCCCGTCTTGCTTGGTGATGGTTGTTTTGAAGAACATACAGTAAGTAACTAAGTAAATTGACTTACTTATCTGAAACATGTATTTTGAGAATTTTGTCATAGCCCAGTCAATTCGGAAGCAAATCATTTACAGTTAGAGTAGAAGAGCCTAACCCTTCACAGAGGACGTTGAAACTTTCCCACAAAGTATTGAGAGTGACTTCAAGCAGATTATACACTTTTCTTAGGGAAAAGTGGACTAGTATTAGTGGGGATACTACATGAAAGGACTAGGTTTCTCAGCCACAGTGCAGATCACACTGGCATCAAGTCTGATAAGTGCTTGCATCAGGGCCATGGAAGATTTGGTAGAAATCTATGTAACCCCTAGATACTGTGTTAACTCACAGTGTTTAAGCGTTAGGTCATCTGATTGGGCAGCTAGTCAGAAAGAACTCAATGGAAAAATATTAAAGAAAAAAAATCATTTCCCTGAAATAAAATGTCTAAAGAGAGTGATAAACTTACTTGCTGCCCCTTTCAAGTATAATGGCTACACTAATCAGAGTTCATTATAAGTTTTCATTTCTTTCCCCTAGTATTATAAATCATAAGGAAATTCAAGATTGGTTTACTCTCTTGAGCAAAAGGTAGGCAGGGAATATAAATGAATAAAGAAAGTGAGCTAAAAACTATGGACCTTGTCCCTTTGTAAGGGAAGCACCTACATTTCCAGCCCCTGTCTACAGTTGCCATGTGGGAATGAGAGGTCTCATGTTATCAGACCTTCTGAGGATTCAAGAATAATTGGAAATTTAAACACTTCTAATATTAAATTTTTTTCAATTATTAAAAAACGACTCTGCTAGCCAAATATCATAAATTGCAAGGACATTATTTCACAACAGAATAAACTATGAAGTTATTGCTTACCTTTGAAGTTATTATTATATTTTAAAGTTTATAATTAACCTTTTGATATTGAAATAAATTTGATTTATTGCTTAGTTTTAACTTACACCTACTTTTGTTCTCACCCCTTTGCATTCTCAGTGTTATGTTTAGAGTCTTAAATGTAAAACCAGTCCCTTAACCAATATCTACTTATCCCTACTCTCTTTTCTGGGGATTCCAATGTTAGAAGCATCTTTAGTATACATAGATACCCATATGGACCACTGTGAACTTCTAAACATCTGTAGCCAACAGGCCAGTGAAAAGAACAATAAACAGAATCCAAAACTGGTATTCTGTTCCCGTGTAACCTCTATTTTCTAGTCCATGAAGACAGAGGTATCACTGATTGCTATACAACAGTTAAGGTCTTTGGAGAACTACAAAAAGGCCTCTTCGAGTATATGTATCTCTAAACTATCTGACCTAAACATTTATACTTTCTAATGTGAAATAGAAATTTGCCATGGTGTCGTGTTTTGCTCCAACACAAATTTAATTTAGTCCAACAATTTGAAAAAATGAAAAGAAATATTTCGCTGATTGGGTTAGCAAATATTAGAAAGATTACAAATACCAACTTTTGATGTGGTTCTCTTTCACTCCAGGAGGAAGTGTAAACTGGTGTAACTCTCAGAAACTCAGTTCAGTATTGTGTTATCTAATTAAAAAATACACACACCTACCCTTTGATTTAGCAATTCTACTTTTAGGCAGCGTATTGTAGCACTTTTCATAATCATAAAGCAAAAGCAATAATTCAAATGTTGTCTTAATAAATCACTGTATGAATGATGCCAGAGCCAGTGGTATGTTTTGCATTCACTGAATGCCAAATGGTGTTGACATGGAAATAATATATGTGAAGCAAAAAAGTAGGATTCACAACATTTCTATTATGGTACCATTTTTATTACAGTGCATGTACTGATATGAGAGAGAAACAGAGAGAGAAGAGAAGAGAGAGAATGGATGAGAGAACAGGCAGCCCTTGCTTTGCATGGTAGTGCAGCCTGTAAAATGGATTATGCAAGCTGTTCCCTACAACCTGTTTTAATTGTATAAAGAAATGAAAATATAGTAAAATTAATCTCTATTTAGTATACTGTAATTTAAAACATTAGAAGCACTGGGAATTAAAGTGTTTCATTTCTTTAAAAAATTATCAGTAGTAGTTTGAATATCACTTGCCTTCTTGTCATAGAACGTATGATATGGAACAAGCATCTTTTCTATGTCTTGGTGAATTGTTATCCTCCTTTTAAAGTCTGGGTCACCTTCCAGCATTTTATTCTTTGCACCGTCAAAGTCATGACATGTGTCTGAGAGTTTCCTTAATGGAGAGACTTGGTGGCATCACGTCCTTTGGGACATCTTCATCCTTTCATTAGAACTACATTCCACATTTGTGTCTATAAATGTACCTTCACTTAGTTCCTCTTCAATGGCAGCAGTGTCAACATTCCAGTGGTCCGCTATTTCTTTCATAATCCAGTTACATTCATTCTATCCTTATTTCACTTCCAACATCATCCCTTAAAAAGTTTTTTTTTTTTTGGCTGAAGTTTCACGTTTTGGGCCAATTTCCTCTTTCAGTTATTCATTTTTGAAAAAAGTAACAAAGGTTTTATCCCTGGGAGATAGGGAGGCAACACAGGTACAAAGTTTGCTGTCTGTGTGAATGGAATAACAAATGCACAGAGACCCACCACTGACAGACTTTGAAGGAAATAATATCTTTGGCCACTGATCATGATGCATATCTATTATTTGTGAAGTGGTTGCTGGGCCCAAGAGCGAGAAGCAAAGTTTGCCCTTTATGCAATTACAGTTAATACAACAAGAAAACTGAAATTTGAACCATGTTGTTGGTTATAATTAAACCACGGTAGCTGGAAGTTTTGCATGTCAACGCCATGCAGATCAAGGACCGTAAACAAAGAAAGAGCCAGGAAGAGCTTGCAGCAAGATATTAAGGAGGAGTGGCTGTCTCTAGTTATTGCATTTGTATATGGTTTTATATTATTCAAAAAAATACATCCTTATGTGTATTCTAAATTTTTCTACAATTAATACATATTATTTGTATAATACAAAAATAAACATTATTAAGAAAAAACGTAGTGCTTATTTTTCACTCTTATAAAACCCAATTAGGCTTTGATGTGAACAACAGATAGAAGGAGACAGTCCAGAGCGTATGGTGGCAAATGGAAACTGTTCTTTAAGAATTCTAGGAAGCGCACAGGAGGGAGAGGGATGCAAGCTGGAGGGGAGATGTTGGTTGAAGGAGAGTTATGTTTTCAGTGGAACAGACTCTCAAGCATGTTTAAAAGCTGTTGGAAAGAGTGTGGTTTAGACTATGAATAAGAGAAACAGGATAACTGATAATGTAAGACCCCTGAGAAGCTGGGAGGGGCAGGAGTTCAAGCATGGGGAGAAGACTTGGTCTTGGTTGCGAAGAGGGCCACTGCTTTCACTGAATCAGAAGAGGGTGGTGAGAGAATGAGTTTGAATGGGTGGGGACGTGCATACCTGGTATCCACTTGCTCCTCTAATGAATTTTGAGCAATAACTTTGAGCCAAGCACCGTCTTAGGTGCTTGAGATGCCTGAGTGAATGACACAGACAGAGAGCTTGTGGAGTTAGAGTCAATTTTGCTTACTTTTTCCTTATTATACTTTTTGGTTTTATTTCATGTTAAAGGGTAATGTGGCTGTAATTTTTCTGAGAAGGTAAAGGTCAGGCTATTGCTGTAAGGAAGCTGGCAGGGAGTTGGGGAGGCCCAAACGGAAAGTGTAAAAACCTTGTCATCGAGGGCTGGACAGAGAAACTTACTCCATTTGGGGGGGCACTGGGGAGATCCTTTTGAAGCTGAACCTTTGCCTTTATGAAAAACCATTGTGTGGACTGTTGCACAGCTCTCTCCAGTCGAGCTTGGCTCCTAGGCAAAGAACTAGAGAAAGCAAAAAAAAGAAGGTTTAGCTAAAAGAAGACTCTTAAATTAATTTTCTCCCTGTGCATTTGTGCCCAATTTTATCTCTCCTTGTTTATGCTTTATCTCCTTTACCTTGAGTGCACTTGACAAAAGTTTGTCTATTTTATTAATATGTTCAAATAATTTTCTTTTTTCCCCTTTTGTCTCCAATATATTGTTTTTACCTTGATTAATTTAACTCTCATTTATCTTTGTTCATTTCAATGCTTTTTTTTCTCAGCTTTTTTCCCATGAACACATAGTTAATTTATTATTTTTCTTGCTTAATAACAAGAGCATTTAAGACTATACATTTTTCTGAAGATAGTTTTGGATCCATGCAGTTGATTTTGATATATAGTGTTCTTTAATTTCTAAAATGTTTGTCATTTAGTTGTAATCTTTCATTTTATCTTTTTCTTCCCCAAGAGTTACTGAAAATAGAGTTTTTTAGATTTCCAGTGGGTTAGAGTCAATTATTATATATTTGATTTTATTACATTGTGGTGAAAGAATTGGATGGTATAATTTATACTATTACTGAATTAAGGTATATTTATGTCCTTATATGTTATCAAATTTTGTAATCATTCCACAGACAGACACTTGGAAATAATGTACATTGTTAATAGGCTTAGAAAATTTGCTAATCATTCCTTTGTACAACCATTCCTTATTGAGTTTCTAATATGTGCAAGGAATCACGGTAGGTACTGGGAATGTAGGGAGAACAAGATAGTCAGGGTCCCTGTCCTGATAGAACTTATGTTTTAGTGCAAGAGACAGGGAGAAAAGAGTACACCTCAAATAAAATATAAGTTGCTATGAGTGCTATGAAAGAAGCAAGGAAAAGGAATTGAGCTAGAGATAGCAGACTGCACTCTGCATGGGGTGGTCAGGAAAGGCCACCAGAAGAACTTACACTCAAGCAAAGTCCTAGAGGATCATAAGCTACTGGCCAAATAAAGCCTTGGAGGGAGATCTTTCCCTGGAGAGAGACTGGAAGAGAACCAGGGAGCTGGCGGTACTTGCAAGGGAATGATTACAATGAGAGGTCATGGACTTTGGGCTAGACAGGGAAGGGAGGAAGAAATAAGCAATCAGAAAGTTACAGGGCCAGTATTTTGGCAGCCTCCAAAGAGCTGAAGAATTGGGGGCCATGGGGGTTTGTGATTTAGTGATGTAGGTAGAACAAGGGTGGCAGACAGAGAGTGGGGTGTTTAAACTCAAGATTTTAGAGACAGTGCAGTTTTTGGTGATGACTATCTAAAATGTAACCAGGGGAGGGGGTGACTGAGTTGGACATAGTTGTTGAAGGGGTAAGGATCCAGGGGTCTGGAGCGTTGGAAAGTTCATCTCTATGGACGTTATTGTATGACTTTGGGCAGAGAAGAAAGCTAGAGGCCAAAATCAGTTTATTGTACTTTATTGTTAGATTCTCTATATTTTAAATAAATTTAATCTAATTGATTTGTTGACGTCTCAGATTCCTGTTAAATCCTCCTGCTGGGATTATGATTTTTTGCTTTATATGGTTGATTCTCATTATTTGCAGTAGTTACGTTCTAAAAGTACCCGGGAGACTGAATTAGCAAATACTAAGTCATTGCTCCGAGGGGAATGTTAAGTTAGGTTCCTGCAAGCCTCTGATCACAACATTTTTGTCCATCAATCAATATATAAGCTTGTTTTATGTGTGTTTCTGTTTAAAGACACCTTATTGAATATGCATTTTTGATTCATTAGCATTGAGCCCATGGCCCACAGTACCATAACTTACATCTGAATGAAGCGTGTCTAACCCCTGTTTCCTCCATAAGGCACATTCAGCCTTCTTGCACTTAGGGATGTTACTCACACTTCGGCTCTTTGTTTATAGAGTAATTTTAAATGGGGAGATCACCAACAAAAGCATTAAAAAAATGTGAAAAACATGGCACTAAATAGACCATGGAAAGGACACTGGTTTACAGCCTGAGAGCTGAAACAGGTGAAACCCTGTTTGACCTCAGCGGTTAACTGCACATTGGGAGACCCAGTTTTTATGCCACTCTGCACACGTCTGTGAATGACTGCAAAAGTGCCACAAGTATTGATTTGGGGGTTATAAATAAAGTTTTGCAAGTAGGCAAATTCGCAAATATGGGCTCTGTGAATAATAAGGAACGGCTGTATATTGTGAGATTATTAATTGGCTGATTCATAACTATACTCTTTTCAATGAAGTTTTTATAATTTTGGAAAATTAAATGAACCCCTTTGCCCAAATTAAAACTTTCTGTCTCAAAAGCTTTATTTTGGCTAGTGCTTATATTGCTATTCTTTGTTTTGTTCTGTTCATTTGTATTTTCCTGGAATACACTTCTTTATATAGCTGAATTTTGTTTTTTGAAACAATCTGAGAACCATTGCCTTATGATAAGCAAGTTTAATGAACATTAGTTGTTATAACTGTTTTGGCCAATTTTATTTGTGCCACCTTCTGTTTTGACTTTAGAACTCCCAGGTTTTGGGGGATTTCTTTATTTTCTTTCTCCTGCCCTTTGCTACATGATCAAAATCTGTTTGTTCCTTTTTTCCTTCTGTGGTCACTTGAAAGTTACATCATAATTCTCCACAACTAGTGATAACTTTAGCATGGATTGCTATTGTTTTATCAAAAATTGAGTAGATACAATAAATATGGTATAAAGCATATGAGCAGATAAAGAATAATCATGCAATGAACACCCTAGTACCAGTAATGCAATTTGATAGATGGAACAGAACGTTTCTATTAGAATTGAAGTGCCCCATTTCCTATGCTATTCCCATACCTACCATTTCCCTCAGAGGTAACTAGCTTGAATGTTGTGTTGTATCATTCTTCTGGTTTTCTTTTTTGTTTTACCACTTATGTTTATAACCTAAACAACATGTTGTTTTCATATTGCTTGTTTTTAACTTTATATCAATGGACTCAAACTGCATTAATTTTTCTGTGACTTGCTTTTTGGGGCTTAATATTGTGTTTTTGAGATTCATCCAGGTTGATAGATTTAACTGTTCATTTTCTAAAAATTGAATTACACAACTTATTTACCCAATCTACTGTTGATGGGAATTTGCATTGTTTTTGTTTGTTTGTTTTAGTGTTGTATTGGCAGTGCCATAAGCATTCTTGTATAAATCACCTGACATGCAAGAATAATGGTTTCTTCAGGGTATATTCTAAAGAGTGAAGTTGCTGGGTCATAAGATCAGAGCATCTTTAGCTTTCCTAAACAATGACAAATTTTCCTCAAAGTCTTTGTTTCCTTCTGTGTGAAGTGCCTGTTATGTCTCTTGCTCAATGTCTTTTAATTTTGAGTTGTAGGAAGAGAATGGATGGACGGATGGGTGGATGGATGGAGATAAACAGATAAATATCCTAACACTTTGGGTCAGTTATTAAGTGCTGCAAATATCTTCTCCCAGTTTTTAGCTTGACTTTTAACTCTCATTGATGTCTTACTTAAAACTTTATCTTACAGACATTTACATAATGACATAACACTTACTATCCTATTATAACTCACTTAATCCTCAAATCAACTCTATGATGTAGGAACTATTATCAACCTTACCTTACTTTTGAGAAAAGAGAGGCAGGGGATGTAAGTAATGTGCCGAAGTTCACAATGGTAGTAAGTGGCAGAGCCAGGATTCAAACCCAGGGCATTAATCTCTCAAGTGTGAGATCCCAGCTCCTATTCAGTGCTGCTTCTCTGTGCACTGAAAATCCGAAAATTCTAATTTTACTATATGCAAATTCATTAACCTTGTTCTTCTCAACTGAATTTTCTGTATCTTCTTGAAGAAATTCTTCCTTATCCCAATATCATAAATATGATTGTCCAGACCATTTCCTGAGAATATTATAGTTTGGCCTTTCAAACTAAAGTTTTTAATCCAGTGGAAATTGTGAGTGTGTGTGTGTGTGTGTGTGTGTAGTAAAGGATCCAATTTCATTCTTTTTCCATAAGGATAACCAGTTGTTAAAATATTGATCTCTCTTTGCTGATGTACTATAATGTTATCTTTGTGATAACCATAGGGTAAAAACTACTAGAAATAAGTGAATTTAGTGATCAACCATTTGGAAAAAATCTACCACTTACAATAGCATGAATGATAACTGAACAAAATAATATGTGATAGACCTGTACAATGAAATCTCCAAAATTGCTGAGGGAAAAAGAGAAGACAAATGAAAGGAGAGCTATACCATTTTTAAGGATCAGAGGACTCAATATTGTTAAGATGTCGATTCTGACCAAAATAGATGCATAGATTCAAAGTAAATTCAATCAATATTTCAGCTAGTGGTTTTATGGAAAGTCACAAGCTAGTACTCAATTTTATTTTAAGTCGGTTTTTGGCTAATCATTATTTCTCTACTGTTGATGATTTACAGAAGTAAATTTAAATTCTCCATATTGATTTTGTTCCAGCAAACTTGCTAAACTCTCTTATTCATTATAATAATATGCCTGTAGCTTTTTTGGAGGAATTTTTTTTACTAGACAGTCATATTAACTCTGAATTATGACAGCTTTATTTCTTTCCTTCCAATCCTTATGTTTTATAGTTCTTGCCTTATTTCACTGGATAATACCGAATAGAAGTGGTGACAGCAGGCTTTTTTCTTGTCTTTACTTTTTCCTGTTCTTAAACACATTAGAATTTTCACATAAAATTAGATGCTTGTCACAGTCCTTCCTTCTTTCCTCTTAAGATACAGTTTATCAAATTAACACAATTTCTTTCCATTCCTAATTTGTTCAGAAGTCTTTCTTAAACACATAATAAATGTAAGCTTAATTTCATGAAACATCCTTCCTAACTCTATTGAGATTATTTTAATATTTTTTTCTCTTTTAATCTGTTATCCTTTTTAACCTTTACTTATTCCTTCCCTAATGCTCTTCCTTTCTTTATGTAGATCTGAGTTTCTGACCTATATCATTTTCCTTCTCTCTAAAGAACTTCTTTTAACATTTCTTGCAAGGCAGTCCTACAGGCAACAAATTTCCTCAATTTTTGTTTGAGAAATTTTAAATTTCTCCTTCACTTTCAAAGGATAATTTTGCAGGGTAAGGAATTCTAGCTTGGTAGGGTTTTCCTCTCAACACTTTAAATATTTCACTGCACTCTCTTCTTGCTTGAATGGTTTCTGAGAAGTCATGTAATTCTTATCTCCTCTGTAGATAAGGTGTTTTCCTCTGGCTTCTTTCAAATGTTTTTCTTTTCTTTGATTGTTTGCAGTTTGAATATGCTGTGTCCAGCTGTAGGTTTTTGTTTTGTTTTGTTCACACTTTTCCTGTTTGTTGTTCTCTGAGCTTCCTAATTCTGTGGTCTGATGTCTGAAATTTGGGGAAATTCTCAGTCCTTATTTGTTCAAATATTTATCCCGTTCCTTTCTCTCTTCTCTTTCTGGTGTATCCATCGTGGGTATGTTATACCTTTTGTAATTGTCTCACATTTCTTGGATATTCTGTTCTGTTTTTTTTATTTTCAGTCTTTTTTCTCTCAACTTTTTGGTTTCTATTCACATATCCTCAAGCTCAAAGATTCTTTCCTTAGCCATGTCCATTCTACTAACTAGCCCATCAAAGACATTCTTCATTTCTGTTACAGTGTTTTAGTCTCTAGCATTTCTTTTTGATTCTTTCTTAGAATATCCATCTCCCTGCATATATTACCCATCTGTTCTTGCATGTTGTCCACTTTTCCCATTAAAGCTCTTAGTATGTTAATCATAGTTATTTTTAATTGCTAATCTGGTTATTACAACATTCCTCCCATATCTGACCCTGGTTCTGATACTTGCTCTTTTTTTTTGCCTTTAGTATGCCTTGTCATTTTTGTTGAAAGCAGGACATGATATACTAGGTAAAAGGAACTGTAGTAAACAGGCTTTTGTAATGTGGTGGTGAGGGGTAGGGGAGAGGAAATGTCCCATGGTCCTGTGATAGGTCTTGGTCTTTTAATGAGCCTGTGCCTCTGGACTATGGACTTTACAAGGGCCTCTTTGTTCCCCCCCACACACACACTTAGATGGGGCAGGATGGCTAGAGGGAACTGGAGCTGGGTATTTCCCTTTCTCCAGGTCAGTTAGACTCTGGTAAAACCACGATAGTTTAGGCTGTGGTTAAATAGTTTACCCTGAGGGCAGGCTTTGTTAAGAATAGAATGCTCTGGCATATTTCAAAATAGCTACTTTTTCCCTCCCCCTGCTGGAAGCATGAAGGGATTTTTCTCCTACCTTCACTATGAGAACCTGGTAGAGCTCCAGGAGGTAAAACTCACAAATGTGGTGTCCCTCTTCCCCCAAGACTGCATACCCTGGAGTTTTTAACTCTCAGACTTATCCACGCTGAGGCTCCAACAATTCATCAGTTACAGTTGAGATTTTCTTACCCCCCAACTGATTCTCGCAGAGGTTTCTGCTCCTGTAAGTTGCAATTCTCTTTACCTGCCTGTCTGTGTCTCTAATATTTAGGGCAGCAGTTTGCCCTGCTGGATGGATGAATTCTCTGATAGATCTAAGAAGAGTTGTTGGTTTTCAGTTTGTTCAACATTTTACTTGTTAGGGCAGAGTAATGACTTCCGATCTCCTTACATGCCAGACCAGAAACCAGAGTCTTTTAATGTGTCAATATAGTGAATTTTATTAAATTAATTTAATATGTAAATTATAGGTATATAATTACATATATAATTTAATGTATAAATATGAAATATAAATATAATTTAATTATATATAATTTTGAACCAACATCCTATTCCTAGAATAAATCCAACGTGGTCATGATGTGTTAGCTTTTCTATACTCTGCTCAATTCAGTTTGCTAAAATTTTCTTTCAGATTTTTAGACATATGTTACAGAATATCCTGTAAATTTCCATTCCCTGAGCTTCTTGTTTGGTTTTCGTGACATCATTATACACACCTCATAAAATGTTAGGGGATAGTCTTTCTCTTGCTGTTCTTCAGAAGAGTATGAGTAATATTTAAATTATCATTTCTTTGAATGTTTAGTACAACTTTGCCCACAGATCTGTCAGAATCTGGGATTTTCTTCATGGAGAAGCTTTTAAGTGCTTATTCCTTACCTTCAGTGGTTATAGGGCCACTCAGATTTCCTGTTACTCTTGAATCAGTGTTGATACATCATATTTTGGGGAACTGGTTTATATTCAGTTTTTTTTTTGGTTTTTTTTTGGCATTACATTATTTTAGGTTCTTTTTAAATAGCTATAATAGCCAGAGTTATGTCTCCTTCATCTTTCAGCTTATTTCAAACTTTATTCTGATTCTTTGAAGTCTGAAGTATAGGTAAATTTCTTCAGGCACTATCTGTTTCTGCCTATGCTAAGTGCTTGGCAACTGTGAAACAGGGATCATTTCTGTTTTAGAAACAAGCTAGTTGTCTACCAAAACATTTTCTTCCTCATCCTAGGTACATAACGAGACTGTTACGTACTGGATGAGACTGGATACTGCTCCAGTCATCCTTGGAGCTGACTATGGTCTTGAGCCTGAGTTCTTGTCCATGGAATATGAGTGGAGTGATGTACCCATCTCCAAACCTGGCCTGCAGAAACCTTGCAACTGAATGAACACCCATTTCAGTTATCTGTTGCTGTGTCACAAACAACCCCCAAGATCTAGTGCCTTAAGACAGCAACTGTTTTATCATTTCTCATGAACCTGTCAGTTGACTGGACAGTATTTTGCTCGTCCTACCTGGGCTCAGTTATGCAACTACATTAAGCTGTAAGTTAACTTGGGCTGGAAAGTCCAAGATAGTCTCTTTCGCACATAAGGGGCCTTGTTACCACTGTGAGCTGGGGGCGTCATGATTCTCCCCTTTGTGGCCTGTCTCTCCGTGTGATGTCCCAACCCTCATGGCCTCTATGTGGCCTTTCTTTCCAGCGGGACCCGGACATCCTTTCAACATGGCAGTTGGGCTCCAAGAGGGAAAATGTGGATACTGCCAGCACCCTCACAGCTTGAGCTCAGAAGCCCCAGGAAGTCGCGTCCCCTGCATTCTACTGGCCGACACATGTCTCAAGTCCAGCTCAGCTTCAAGGGGTGGGGAAGTAGATTCCCACCTTTTATGGGAAGAGCTTCAAAGTCACAATAAGATGGGCACAGGGAGACATGATTCATTGGGGCCATTTTTCCTATTCTGACACATCACCCCTGAGCGTCCCCACACAGCATCCTCTCCCTCTCCCCGTGACAGGTAGATGCACATGCTCAGGGAGCCCTTCTGAGCCCTGTGATGAAGACAGAGGGGCTTCTGTTAGAGAGCACCTCACCTCCAGCTCCTGTTCTCTGGCAACTGGATGTGGTATAAGCAAGAAATAAACATGGGTTGTGTTAAGCCACTGATATTACAGGGTTTATTTATTAAAGCAGCTAATCTTACCCTAAAAATAGAACTTGAAGCTAAATTCACAGCTTGAGGTTTTTCAGACCATACAGGTAATATGAATTGGATTGCAAACCTGAAAGAGGAATATCTTGTGACTGTAGACTCTCAGGGGATGTTTTGTCCTTTCCACTCAATGCCAGGGTTTGAGGTAATCCACTTGCCTTGCTGATCCATGTGGTGTGAAGCATGGGAGAGTTTGGAAAGGGTAGGCAGTGAGGACAATTTATTTCTTTGTTTATCTTTACGCTGAGGACCCCATTCTATGTGGGTGAGCTCTGGCCTTGTCTCCTGATCCCAGCCAACGCTACCCCCAAATCAGGCTGTGAAAACCACCAGATCTCAAGTGCCCTTGGACTTGCAAATGGCCTCAGTCTGAAGCTGGCCTTGACTCTCCACTGGACTGTATGGATTCCTGCCCCCAATCAGTGTTTGGCCTCTGAGAACTCCAGACTTTCTCACCCACTCGTGCTTGCATTTAAAAATATGTTATTTATATTTTAGTTAGCATTGTAAATTGTTTTCACTAAGAGGGTCAGTCTGGTTCTGTAAATTTCAACACTGCCAGAAAGATAATCAGACATTTGTTTGTAGTGGTATTTAAATTTATGATAAATGTATGTGTTTCTCATGACTTCTACAGATGAACTCATCTCAGTCTACTTGTGTGAATTTCCTATTCACATCCCCTGCTTTTTTAAAACTGGACAATAGTACCAAGTGTGCTCCAAGAAAAGTCCTGATGATATTTCCACTCGCTGTGATCTCTGGTGGCTAGTTTACATCCCAGAACCACTAGTAACATGAAAATCGACACCACCCCACCTTTTCCTGCACACAGGGACTTATTGAACAGCTCATTCTTGCCTTCAAGTCCTGCTTTTCAGAGTTAGGTAGTGTTTGTTTCATTCCACTGAACTCTCTCCTCTTTCCCGGGTAGTCTGCTATGAATTTTAGGTTTATCCGTGTTTCCTTCAGTTTAGCATTCTCAGCATTAAATCTATGTCTCATTCTGAGTTCTCCCAGAAGCAGATCCTGAGACAAGCATTCAAAGATACGTATTTATTTGGGCGGTGATCCCATAAAGCTGGATCATCCATCAAACCAAACTCCCCGTTTGCATTATGAAAAGAAGATAAATGGGAATGTCCAGGAGGCAGAATCAGTAAGAAAAGAGGGTTAAATGAATAGCACCCTGTTCTATAATCACCTAAAGCAACCAAAATGATCACGATGATGATTAACACTTATTGAGTATTTTCCATGAGCTTTTCACGAAGTTTAATTCATTTGAATCTCAAAACATCCAGTGAGGTAGGATACTTCTTATATTCCCATTTTACAGAATGACAAATTAAGGCATGGATGGATTACTTAGTTGCCTAATGTCACGCAACTAGTAAGCAGTGGAGCAAAGTGTGAACCCAGGCACCGTGAGGAGTTCCACACTCCTAAATACTGAGCTATGTATTGCCTCTCAAGTTTATTCTAGAAATGGATGTCCACTGTAGAAAATTTGGGAAATGTAGAAAAGCAGAAAGGAAAGAATAAAATTTCAGACAATTGTTTCAGTCAAATCTTGATCCCAAAAGAACTTGTGAAATTTATGAGGTAGGAATTTTTAATCTGCTTTAAAAGTGAAAGAGCTAACACATTAGGAAAGCTACTCAAGGAATTGCAGCAAAAGGAAGAGGAGGGAAGAGAGGGAAGGAGGGGGGAAGGGAGGGAAGAAAGGGGGAGGTAGAACCAGGATATAGGGACTTTCTTGGAGGTCCAGTGGTTAAGACTCTGTGCTCCCAATGCAGGCGGCGTGGGTTCAATCCCTTGTCAGGGAACTAGAGCCCGCATGCTGCAGCTAAGACCCGGTGCAGCCAAGTAAATATTAAATGAGATAAAATAAAATAAAATAAAATAAAATAAAATAAAATAAAATAAAATAATAAAATAAAAAGAACCAGGATGTAAACCAGGTTCTTCTCCATCCAAAGCACTTTATTTTAATACTCCAGTTGGCATGGGAATTTATTTCAGGAACACATTATGAGATCTAAGGACAATTCCGTTAGACTGTGTGGGTGCATGTTTAGTTGTAAGACTTCATAAATCTTTGAATCTGCACATGGAGTTTGAAGGATTTTGGTTTCAGGTAGCTCCTCTAAGGTCTGACATCACAGAAACTAGCGTTTACTTTTAACTTTATACCTTTGGGCTGGACATGAAAGTGACTGTATACTCTCCCATAGCCTTTTAAGAGCCTTGTGCTTTTTGAGGCTTATTGCATATTTAAAATCGACTCAAAATAGTATTCAGGTCATTTTCCTACTAATAAAAGGGGTATGATCTAAATGATCAAAATAAAACGAAGGTATATTATGCAATTTTAAAGGGAAGTGATTTGCTCTTTTTTATTTTAAGCACTGAAGTAGAAAGATGGATAGAAGAAAGAAATCATTAAAGGAAATTAAATTAGGAGTCAAGGAAGGGCAGGCTAATAACAACCAGCTTAATTATAATAATTTATAAAGACTCATTACAGGATGGTTTCCAAATATCATTCATTGGATCACAACAGATCTGACCTGGTACATCTTAAGTAAGCTGCTTCGTTAGCAATCAGTCTGGAATCTTGAGGACTGCCAGGCAAGCATCTGCACTCTGTTATTAGTGGGGAAAAATATAAATTATTTCAAGCCATGAAGTATGTGGTTGTCACTTAATGCACCATTATTAGATATTTTTGAGAGTATTGGACAAATGGCACAGTTAGGAGGAGCCAAACCTTCTAATTTAAGAAAACCTTGAGATGGATTTTTCATTTTGTGCCCAGGCTAATAATTAAAGCCTACTTTACATTCTTTATTTTGTCTTTGTGTTTTGATTTCCGACTTTGGCTGATGGTTACTGTCTCTGGCCTAGATTAACTTTTTCCTTTTGTGAATAAACATGAATTATCTATAAGGAACCTTGTACTTAAAATGTCTTATAGTTGTTAATTGCTCAATTCCTAAGGCTTTCTGAGCTTTTTCACAAAGTGGCTTCAGTTTGTATGGGTTTTCAATGTGCTAATAGCTCGCCATTTAAAAACTAGGGATTTTAATACAATTAAGTTATCTCAGATGGTTAGTGCAGCGTGACTTAAAGCGTGGTCCCCAAGCTGGCAGCATCAGCATCACTTGGTGCTTGTTAGAAATACAGCTTCTCAGGCCTCACCCAGATGTACTGATTCAGAATCTCTGGCAGGCGGGACCCAAGAATCTGTGTTTTAAATAAGATTTCCAGGTACTTTTTTTTTTTTTTTTTTTTGCGGTATGCGGGCCTCTCACTGTTGTGGCCTCTCCCATTGCGGAGCACAGGCTCCGGACGCGCAGGCTCAGCGGCCATGGCTCACGGGCCCACCTGCTCTGCGGCATGTGGGATCTTCCCAGACCGGGACACGAACCCGTGTCCCCTGCTTCGGCAGGCGGACTCTCAACCACTGCGCCACCAGGGAAGCCCCCAGGTACTTTTTATGTGCAATAAAAACATGAGGTACAGGAGGTTATGGCTGGGGTCAGCAAGTTTTTTCTCTAAAGGGCCAGCCAGATCGTTAAGTATTTTAGGCTTTGTTGGGCCATCTCTGTCACTACACAGCAGAAGCAGCCATAGACATGGGTATGGCTGTGTTTGAATAACATTTTATTTATAAAACACAAAATGGGCCAGACTTCACCCAGGGGCCATAGTTCGCCAACCCCCTGGGTTAGAGCATGGAGTGCTGGTTGTCCCAGGGTTTAATAGTATGTCTGGAAATTGGGAGACAGAAGGAAGGAGAGCTAAATTTGTAAATGACTGCTATGTACAAGGCATCTCTTATTTACCCCCAAAACATAGGCCTGCCATGTCTAGCCATGAAGATCACGTGCTGAGAGCAGCAGTTGGTGACATTTGGATTTGTATAGTACACAGCCTGGATAGCTTTATGTGGGGGTCCTAGGTTTGCATCATCTTCACGTGATGGGTAAAGAAACTTGCCCAAAGATATACTACCAGCCGGTGTCAGAACCAGGATTAATCCTGGGTCTGTCTGGTTGCAGAGGCTGCACCCTGCCCATTGATTCTGCTGAAAAATAGGTAACATAGCTGACCCTAGCTGCGGGCTATATATATTCCCCTTTCAAAAAGCATGAAGGCAAAAACTTGCCATTGGACATTGGAAGAACGAGAAAGAAAGAGAGGACTGTGTGTGTCAGTGAGAGACTCCAGGAAATACTGTTGACAATACATGAAAAACAACAGCAACTGAAAGATTACTTTGGAACAACGTCGATATTAGCGTTCTGGCAGGTTGGTGATAAGTTATCTATCAGTTAGCTATCACCACATAACAAACCACAGCCAAACTGAAAATAAGAGTTTATGATTGCACTTGTGGTCTTGACTCAGCTCACTCGTGTATCTGTGGTCCCCTGTGGGTTGGGCAGCAACCCTGCTGGCCTTTGCTGCACTCTCCGTCACGTGTGAGAATTGGCAAAGTGTAGGCTAGTCTAGGATGGTCTCAGCAGGGACCACTGGGCTCTCTTCCACGTGGTTAACCTCTCCCGCAGGTTAACACTGGCTTTCTCTTGTGGTAAGATCTCAAGAAAGAGGGTGAGCAGGAGTGTGCAAGCCCTTTTGAGGCTAAGACTTAGAACTGGCAACCCCGTCATCAGGACTGAATCTCCTCTCAGCAAAAGATGGGGTCATTTCCCCACTTCTTGAGTTTTGTCTGCCTTTGTGATTTGCTTTGGCCGATAGATTGCAGCAGAAGTGATGGTGAACCACTGTAAGCATAGCCCTCCAGTGGTCTTGAGCCCTGCCCAGTATCTGTGCCCAAGCTAGCCTGCTAGAGGTGAGTGCCATATGGAACACAGACAAGTTACCCTAGACTAGCAGCTCCTCACCTACCCACAGCTGACCAGAGAGGTGTGGGCGAGCCTAGTGAGACAAGAAGAACCAGCCACCCGAGCTCAGCCGAAACTGTGGACACACAGAGTGCTGAGCTGACCACAAAGTGGTTTTTTTATGGCACAAAAACTAATTGATAACAGATGTCATACATGCAAAATGACCACATTCTATGGATGAGGTGGGTAGTATTGAATCTTTCACTCCAATTTGAACTTCAAAAAATCGTCTAAAAACCAGTGCGGATCTCCTGGCTTATCTGTGGCTGCTATCAATTCCACCAACATCTTTAGAGGTGTGCTGAGAAGTCTTCAGAACATAATTCTTATCTGCAAGAAATTCGTAGTCCTGTGGGTGAGCCAGCTCTGTAAGTAGGTACATGGCAATGCAATATGATACACATTGACATAGAGCTTTGGAAGCACAAGGCTGTCAAAGAAGAGGGTGTGATTTACTGTGCTTGGAGAACTTGAGAGTGGCTTTCCAGAACTATTTCCTGTGCAGAGGGAGTGAAATTCCAGCGTAAATGACCTGTGCAAAGGTGACTAGGTTCCAAAAAACACAATGGGTTCAGGGAATAATAAGGCTGGAATCTAGGACATTCAGCTCTCTCTAAGCTCTTATGTTCTGGGATCCCTACTTTTCCCTCTGTTTATTCCAGCCTTCGGGGTAGTAACCGCATCTTTCTCATATTCATGATCTAGATTGCCTCAACCCTAGAAGTGACAATGGCATTGACATTGCTAATAACTGGTTTTATCTCTGTTTTTCCTCTGTGCTCTGAGTAAAAAGTTCCCTTTATTAAATCCTGTCCGACAATACTTAGTGTGCCTTCTTGTTTCCTAACCGGAGCATGACCGATCCAATTCTTCAGGGAAATGATTCTGAGATTTACAGGCTAATATAGAGGATAATTTTGCAGAGGATTGGGTGGGGAGAATGGGAGACAGGAAAACATGAAGATCAGGACAGGACTGCAGTTTCTTCCAGGCTAGAGTTATAGGGAACCTTACCTAAAGCAGGGGCCATGGGAAGGAGAACATTTGCTCAGCGCAAGATAAAAGAGTCACCCTTGATTCTCCTTTTTCTCTCTCTGCACCCTCAACCCCACCCCAGCACACGCACAGACAGCAATTCCATTAGCAAGTACACTCAGTTCTCCACGCGGGAATGTTCCAAACCTGGCAGTGCTTCACTACATCTGCTGCAGAAATTCTAGTCTAAGCTGATGCCTTTCCTGCCTTGATGATGACGATAGCCTCCAACTTTCTCCCCTTCTCACTCTTATTTCCCAGATAAGGCAAATCCACAGAAATAGAGTATAGATTAGTGGTTGCCTTATTCAGAGAACAGCCAGGGGCATTCTTGAAAAACCATAATCCAGACCATATGGGTCCGTGCTTAAAACTCTCTAATAGATTCCCCTGGTAAGAGAGAGAATTGAAAGCTTTCCAGGTGCTGGTTCCTCCCTTCTCTCTGGTGTCATCCTACACCTCTCAACCCCTTAGTCATCGTCCTCCATCAGCACTGGTTTTCCTCCTCCCTGAATTCACCGAGCAACATCCTCCTCTGAGCTTTGCTCTGGCTGTATCCTGTGCAGAGAACATTCTCCTACCGGCTGCCCCTCGGCTGCCTTTTTTCATCCTTCCAGTCTCAGTTCAGAGGTCATCTATTCAGAGGGACCTTTCTTCTCTTTCCTTTCTGATGTAGAGCTTACCTTATCTCCTCATGTTCATCACCTCACTGTTTAATTTTCTTTGCAGCATTTATCTGAATACATTTTATCTCCTTTCCTTCCTCCCTCCTTCGTTTCCCCCTCCCTCCTTACCCCCCTTCCTTCCTTCCTTCCTTTTTCTGTAGTTTATTTTCTGGCTTCTCTCATTACAGTGTAATCCGCACATAAACACAAGGGCAGGGACCTAGTACACACTCAATAAGCAGTTTTTAGAGGGATGAATGCTAAGTTTAAGGAAACATTTCTGAGGTCAGTTCTATAGGCTGTGGTGACCATTTGAGCATGGGAGAAAGGGAAAAGGGAGGAATGGAGAAAAACTCCTAGATTTTTTTTTTTTACATCTTTATTGGAGTATAATTGCTTTACAATGGTGTGTTAGTTTCTGCTTTATAACAAAGTGAATCAGTTATACATATACATATGTTCCCATATCTCTTCCCTCTTGCGTCTCCTTCCCTCCCACCCTCCCTATCCCACCCCTCTAGGTGGTCACAAAGCACCCAGCTGATCTCCCTGTGCTATGTGGCTGCTTCCCACTAGCTATCTATTTTACGTTTGGAAGTGTGTATATGTCCATGCCACTCTCTCACTTTGTCCCAACTTCCCCTTCCCCCTCCCCATATCCTCAAGTCCATTCTCTAGTAGGTCTGTGTCTTTATTCCTGTCTTACCCCTAGGTTCTTCTTGACATTTTTTTTCTTAAATTCCATATATATGTGTTAGCATACAGTATTTGTCTTTCTCTTTCTGACTTACTTCACTCTGTATGACAGACTCTAGGTCCATCCACCTCACTACAAATAACTCAATTTCGTTTCTTTTTATGGCTGAGTAATATTCCATTGTATATATGTGCAACATCTTTATCCATTCATCCGATGATGGACACTTAGGTTGTTTCTAGATTTCTTGTTAAAATTAGGCTACTGGGTGATGACAACACTATCAACCAGATCAGGACTATCCTTAGAAGAGTGCATTTTGGAGAGAAAATGATGAAGTTGATTTGGGACTATGAGAGTTATATGCTATAGAATACTTCAGGAGAGGTCTACTGCACAGTAAAAATCTGGGTCTGGAACTCAGGGAAGTGGGGGCTCTGGAGGCAGAGCATTCATCATCATCATTATAGATAGATAGACATTTATGCAAATATTTATAATTTGGCAACCCAAATTATAACATATACACTTATAAGTATAAGCATTTAAGAGAGAAATATACTCACAGATTTGAAGGATCACATATACATTCATAAGTATAAAATATATAAATATATTCATAGGCATGAAGATATATGCAAATGCCTACTTCATAAATGTAAATGTAAAAGGCCTTTACATTCTAGGACAAGTGCAAATGGATATAAGCCAGGTAGATGGGAAAAAAAGATGGGATTTGTGAATTTTAGAGGCTTTAGAATCATTCAGAATCATTTTAGAAGCATATTACTTTGGGCCAGTCCAGGATATATTTAGGCCAGACTTCTGGCATTTGGTATTGTAGTAAGCAAACAGTTTGTATTTCTGTTTCTTTGGTTTTATGTCCATTTCTTGGTCCTCCTGAGTATCTGTAGTTTTACACCAGGGGAATTAGAGTGGGATTGTTTATTGCAGTCATCCTACTCTTCTCTGCTGGTTTTCCCACAAACAAATCTCACCAGATTATGTGTAAACTGGTGAGAAATCCAAAGTGAAATGTGTATAGTTGTTCTATTTTAATGCTCTTATGGTGGAGATAAAAGGGTTCCCTCTACATTATGACCTTGAGTGTTAGAGAAAGAAAACCTTCTTTATTTCACTGCTTGGAGGGGACACTGAACTTGTAAAATAACCATATCTATCATTAAGTAAATCACTCTTTCACAGGTCTTTACTGTGTTTTGATATTTCCAATGTAACCTAAGTTTCTTCCTGATAAACTTGTTACAAGGAGGTACCACCTGGCAGGTGTAAACAAATAGGTAAGAGCCCGTTAGCTTGTGTACATTCTGTGTCAAAAGGATGCTTTCTGAATGTTTTTAAGTGATTCATCTTTTCAAGTAGATTGAATATTTTCTCTGAAATATATTTGATATAACTAATTTGTTTAGAAAATTCCATCTTCTACGTTTAATTCAGCAATTGTTTGTTACCTGTATATTAAACAGTACATAAGTATGGGAAGAGGTGGAAAGGGAGTGTTACCAGACCCCAGCCTCCCAGACTCGGAATAGAAGTATCTGAGTCACCACAATATAAGGTATGCTGTGAACATATAAATACCACACTTATATTATCTCCATGAATCTTGGAGTCATTCAATAATCCCAGTGGTATTATTCAGAAAAGGAGGGGGAAGGAATGACATTGCAGTGAGGGGCACAGACCCTAGAGCCAGATTTCCTAGGCTTGAACTTTGGTATATTCATCAAAGTTAAGTGGTATTTGTGGCTATAACAAAGATCCCTGAAATCCCAGTGACATAATACAATGTGATTTAACTCACATGCCACTGCCCAGGGTGAGTCAGGAGGAACTCCTGCCTCCCCCTGCCTGCTGCAAGAGGTGATTCAGAGGCCTAGGCTCTTCATGGGGTGGCTTTCCATCTTGGGGTCATTTGCTTCCAGCCAGAGAGAGAGAGAGCATAGACAACCATGCCACATATTGGCGGGACCAGACCGGAAAAGTGGCCTTCACCACTTTTGCCCACATTCCAGTGGCCAGAATCAGTCACATGGCCCTGCCTCGATGCAGGGGCAGTTGGAAGTGAAGCCTTCCTGCATCATTGGAAGAAAACTTGGTTTAGCGCCCACATAGCATCAACTTTGCCATGCCTGGCTCTACCATTTGTCAGCTTATGAGTCTCCCTGTGTCTCTGTTTCCTCATCTGTAAAATGGAGATAGTAATAGCACTCAAATGGTTGTTACAAAGAATAAGTGTGTCAATATATGTGAAGTGCTTAGAAGAGTGCCTGGTAAGCACAATTGAAGTAAGTTAGCTATTCCTACTTTATATGTGAGAAAAATTACCATAAGGGAGATAGGAAGGGCTATAGCATTTCAGAGTGGTAAGAGACTATTTTTATCGAGGTGGGGTGTGGCTAGCAGAATAGCCACCCGCAAAGATGTTTACACTGTAAACCATGGAACCTATGAATATGTTTTGTTGCCTGGCAAAAGGGACTATGCAGATGTAATTAAGGTTATGGACCTTGAGATGGGGAGATTATCCTGGATTATCTGAGTGGGCTCAATCTAACCACATGATCCATTAGGAGCGGAGAACTTTCTCAGTCGGAGGCAGAGGGGATGTGACAGAAACGGAAATCAAAGAATCTAAGCTTGACAAAGTCTGCCTTTGACAACAGAAAGGCCAGGGATCTCAGTACTACAACCACAAGGAGCTGAATTCTGCTAACAACCCAAGGAGTTTTACAGTAGATTTTTTCCCCAAGAACCTCCAGGTAAGAGCCCAGCTGGTCAACACCTTGACTTCGTCCTTGTGTGTGTTTAGCAGAGGACCAAGGCGAGCCTGCCTAGATATCTTACCTACAGAACTGTGAGATAATCAGTGTGTGTTGTTTTAAGCCATTAAGTTTGTGGTAATTTGTTATGACAACAACAGGAAACTAATAAAAAGGAGGGTCAATAAAGTATTCATAATAGAAAAGACACTTGAGATGAATTTGATTGACAGGCAGGATTTTGTTACTTGGATAAAGTGAGAGGACATTTCAGATGGACCAAACAGCTTTGAGCAAAGGAGGGGACTGGGGGTTGGGGGTTGTCAGCGTCGAGTTTCATACAGTATCAGGGATTATCTGCAGGGGTTGGTGCTTAATTCCACAGCAAATGAGGAACGATTGCTGGATTTTGATCAGAGAAATGATGTGCTCAGGGGCATACATTAGGAGGATGTGGAACAGTAGGTAAATGGGAAGAGTCACGAGCTGAGATGGTGATCCAAGTACTTACACAATAGATCACGAACTAAGGTGGTAGCTTTCAGGGCAAGCCCCAGCCTCAGCCTCATCCTACAGGGAGCTCTGGAGCATAAATGTCCCTGCAGAGTTGGTTTTGTTTGAAGGTAAGGAACTGGGCTTTCATCCTTCTGCCCTGGTCACTCTTTGGCTGTGGGCCACCCCAGGGTGATATGAACTCCCAGGCATCGGGAGTAAAGAGTTCCAGTAGTCTCAGGGCAGCTCTCTGAAGCAGACCTCAGGTACGAACCATTGGAAGCAAAGCGACACAGGCTGGTAGATGGACGTGGAGAGCTGGTGAGAGGGACGCCCTGGGTCTGGGAGCTCACCTACAGTGCCAGCTGTGGAGATTTGTGCAGCTTAAGGATGGGGCAGTTGATGGGATGTGAAGGTGAGCGAGATGGAAGGGAATTGAGGGCGGCACCAATTCCACAGCCCTTTGCCCTGGGAGAATGATGGTGCCAGGGACAAGAATAGGAACATCAGGAAGGAAAGTTAGGCCAGATGTAGAAAGACAGGGAAGACGGCGGCATCCCTTTGGGGTACAGAATGTGCAAAACTCTCTTTTCCGTGAACACATTATTTAGAACACCAGAGGCTCAGCTCAATTTCCAAGTGATGCAAAGACCCTAAAACTTTCTGAGTTCTATGAACTCCAAGCTCCTGTGATGGTGGGGCTCCATTTCCTACCTCAATGCCTTGATGTCTTTCCACTTTCCAAAAATATCTAACTAATTTTCACATGGTCAGAATGAAGCATTATTAAATGCTTTCACTTACTCTGAGGAAACATAATTGGATGGCAACGTTTCATTGCTACTAAGGGTGAAAGTTGAACTAGATATTGATGACATTAGTATATTGCTCAAGTTAAACAGAAATGAACAAGAAACCATTATGCATTTTCTCTGGGCTCCAGGGTTAGTCTAAATGAAAAAAAAATAAGTGCTGTCGGTTATAGTATACACAGAAGCACACTGTGGCAAACAAACTAAATTGTGATAAATGAAAGAAAGGACCAGGCACTCAAAGAAAAAAAGTATTTCCTAATCTAACAAATTACTGAATCGTTACTCCAGCAAGAAGAGTGGGGAGAATACCCTGTTCTAACTTCAGTTCCATTTAGCAAATGATTCCTGGGTGCTCTTTATATGCAGGAAGCTATTCTAGGTCTTCTGGGAGATAGAGAATGCCTGCGTTGGCTCCTTGGACAGCCTCCTGGTCTAATACGTGAGAGGTACATCCTTGAAAAGCAACCTGGAGAGTCCCTACAAGCTTTGTCTCTGGAATGACAGTGTAAATTTAATTCTTATGGTGCCATTAAGCTACGTGATCCTGTGCAAGTCATTTCACTGCTTTATTCAAGATTCATTGATTGACACCTGCCGTGTACCATGCATTGCAGATAATGTAACCTTTAAGCCTCCCTGGAGCACAGGGGGGTGATAGCATCTTCCTCAGAGGGATGCTTCAAGGATAAAATGACCTCCCCTCAAAGTGTGGTTCCTGGATGGGCAGCATCCACAAAACCTGGACACTTGCTCCAAATTCAGATTCTTGATTCTGTCCCACACCTGCTGAATCCCAGGCTCTAGGGAGGGTGTCCTCAAATCTGTATAACAAGCCCCCTCACCCCACATGCTTCCCAGGCAGGCTCAAGTTTGGAAAGTACTGGATCCAATGAGGGAGCGTGTAAGAGCTGGCATGACGTGGTGACTAGGACTGCAGGTGTGGAGCCGGGCTGCCTCCCCATCTGCACGTTGGATAACCTTGGAACAACATACCCTGAAGCACAGTGTCTCTGTTTCTTCATTTGTTCAGTGGTGAATAGTGAAATAGGGTGTATGTAAGCACTTAGAAGAGGCTCTGGAACCTTGTTTCAAGAAATACCACCCATTGTCATTATTAAAGGACTTAGCTTGATAAATATTGGCTATTTTTTAATGCGCGGGGATGCTCAGTGTATTAAGACCTTTGGGTTCAAATGAAGATTCCAATTCAAGTTAGCTCTAAGGCCTCAGGCAAGTGCTTAGCTTCAGCATCTCTGAAATGGGAATGATACTAGCAACTGTCTACTGGAGTGAATTCTAAAGGTAGTGTGCAGATGGTCCCCAAAAGTATGACCTTGGCCTTGGTCTTGCAAACTCTTATCACTAAACAAAGTGCACAAATTTCCAATTTGCAAAAACCCAGTCTTATGGCCCAGGGATCCTGGAATATAAGAGAAAGATGAATCATAAGGTCTAAAGTCAGGAAAAATTTTGAATGAATAACAACATAGGAAACAGCTAGATACCAATATCATAAGGAATTTGTGCAAACCCAGTTTCTGTGTAATGGAAAGCATAGAAATCAACCAGGAGGAAAAAATAAATCAGAAATAGAAGAAGAATGGTTTGGAAGGTTGATTGATATATCAGTCAGCATGGGCTAGGTTATTCTGGATAACAAATAGACCCTGTATCTCAGTGTCTTACAATCAAAAAAGATTAGTTTCTTGTTCATACTTTGTGCCATTTGTATGCTACCTGTAGCTTTGTTCCACATCATCTGCACCTTGAGGTGCAGGCTGACTAATCTGTGCACTATTTATCTCTGAACACATTAATGTGGCAATTTCAAACCACCACAAAACTTCAGCAGTATTCAGGAATAAACATTTACACTTTTTGCTGAGTGTAATGCCTGCTGGACAGTTCTGCTGATCTGGGTTAGGCTCAGTTGGTCTCAGCTTGGCTCCCTTACATATTTGGTGGTTGACTTGCAATAGACTGGTCTAGGATGGTCTCAGTTGGGACATCTCATCTGTGGGCCCCTCATTCTTCATCCTCATTCTTCAACAAGCTTAAGCCAAGCTTTTTCACATGACAGTATCTGGGTACCAAAACAGTGAGTGAAGCCCTCCTGCAAATTAGATTATGAAATAGCACGTCATTGCTTCTACAACATTCTATTGGCCAAATCATGTCATGGACCAGCCCAGATTCTAGGAAAGAAGAACTCCGCCTTTGATGGAAGTTGCTACAAAATCACATTATCAAGGCAGAGATGAAGAGTTGCAATCATTTTTGTCATCAGGTCTTAAAATCTAGAACATTGTTGGTCAAAAAAGAAGTGAACATAGGAAATATCCTCTTGTAAGTGACACACATCACTTCTCTCATATTTCTTTGTCAGAGCAAGTCATATGGCCAAGCCTGAGGCCAACGGGGTAGGGAAATAGAATACTGTATCACAGAAAGGGCAGTGAATATTTGTAAAAATAATAGTCTTCTCAAAAGAGAGAGAGGGAAAAATACAGGTTTCTTCAAGTGTGTTGGTGCCTCACAGACATCATACTGGCAGGAGAATGTTTCCCAGATGTTAGACATGACATGGAAATGTTAATAATACCCTTTTATGCTTCCAAAGGGTTGTCCCTTAAAAGTCCCTGAAGCATTTAGGGACTCCCACTGTCATAATCTCCAGTTCAGTCAATACAGCCTATTATCAATCTGACCCTTGGAAGCAGCAGGCGTACCCTTTGTGCCTGATGTGGCAAATAGTACAACATACCCCAAAAGAACCCTGAAAATAGGTATGTTTTCAAAAGTTGATTCCCATTCAGTCAAGGTGCAGCAGGTATTAATCCAAGTTCACAAACTCAGGTGTGTAAGAAATTCAGCTCTTTTTATTTCCTGTAACTCTAGTTAATTTCTATTATGAGACTCTGTGCCACAATGGAGTACGAATTTGATTTTAATTAATTCAGGGTTTCCACATGCTTGCCTAGGACTCGATGTCAGCCCTGGGGCTTTCATTGTGCCGTGGCTTGAGTGGTGTGCGATCAGGGATATGGAGTCCTCTGTCACGTTGGCATCTGTTGAGCCATCCTTCATCCTGGTTCTCATCTTTGGTCCTACAGACCAAAGATGCCAATCCTACAGTCTGTCTGTAAGATCAGACAGACAATCCTACAGTCTGTCTGTAAGATCTCAGAGGGGGCTCTCTCTCCCCCACCTCAGGCTTGCTGGACACCTGGGCTCTGGGCCACATCAGCTGTGGGCAGCCTGGGGGTCTATGTGAATCCCTTCACGATTGTCATGCCATCCTGGGTCTTCAGGAGGCATTCTACAGACCCTACCATGATGGGGTTGAAGGCAGGGTCTTTGTGAGTTTGATCAGGGCCAACTGTCTAGACACAATCTGCTTCCCTTTCCATCCCAGGCTCTTACTGACCACCTAGGATTTTTACCAAAGGAGATCTAACCCCTTCCTCACTTCACTCCTCCAAATCTATCCTGTTGTTGTTTATCAATCCTGTCCCAAGAAGTTGAGTCTGAGATTTCATGGTTTCCTCTCTTAGGCAACCATCCCCATGCTCCTCCCTGCCCTCAAGTTCCTTTCTTTTGTTTGAGGGGTGGGTAAGCTGGTGAGCTTTGCTTTTGCACATCTTACCTTGTCCCAAATCTATTTTATTATGTGTGTGTGCTCTTTTTTTCCTACAGGACCTAAGCTTTTAAAACTCAAAAGCCTGGAAAGCAGTTGTTGTTTCTCCCCTTTTATCTTCCATTCCTTGAGGTAATAAACATAAAGATGATGCTGCTGGAATGGGGGTGAGGGGAAGAGATAGGAGTTAACAGGAATTAGCAGGAATAAAAATAACAAAAGCAAAAATGATTTTTTGATTGTTGGTGTGCTGGTAGATGCCTAATAACCATTCTTACACACACACACACACACACACACACACACACACACACACACACACA
>NW_020837962.1:24006805-24279712 GCF_003676395.1 Aethalodelphis obliquidens
ACACACACACACACACACACACACACACACACACACACACACACACACACACACACACACACACAAAGCCTGGATTTGTAGTGTTTGTTGGTTGCCATGGCATAAATACCCCTACCATGGTTGATTTCAAGTTACCAATATGACATTACTGAATATAGAATTGGGAAGAGATGAGCAGTAGTGCACCATTTTGTAGCATTTTTGCCATATAGGTAAAAAAGACAATCTCGAGAGCTTACATAAGAGCAAATGTAGTAAACTAATTAGAAAGTGAAGAATTGTGAGTGCTAATTAACTTTTGTTTTTTAATATAATTTATTTAAATGTAAGTTTATATAATTTAATTTTTAGTAACAGTTTTCTTTAACCAGCTAACAAAATTCCTGAAAATTTAACAACAGGCTCCCAGCACACCGCAGTTGTTAATATTTTGAATACAATTGTTAACATTTTATAACCATATTCCTGACACAGAGGAAAGTAGCCTTTTATTGCTGAGTGTTGAATGGGTCACTTATCATTATGAACTGTTTTGGGTGCCTCTGAGCCCTACCTCACACCCTTTCAGACTCACTTGTGACGCATCTGTTGCCATCAAGCTCATGCTTGTTTTGTCTTTTGATTTATGCTCAGCACACTTTTTGTTTGTTTGTTTTTGGTTTTTTTTGCGGTACACGGGCCTCTCACTGTTGTGGCCTCTCCCGTTGCAGAGCACAGGCTCCGGACGCACAGGCTCAGCGGCCATAGCTCACGGGCCCAGCCTCTCCGCGGCATGTGGGATCTTCCCGGATCGGGGCACGAACCCGCGTCCCCTACATCGGTAGGCGGACTCTCGACCACTGCACCAGCAGAGAAGCCCCACACTTTTTTTTTTTTTTTTTTTGCCTAATGTGGAAGTGTGGGGATAGTTTATACCCACTGGAGCAACCCTTGACTGATGGGGAAAGAAGGTGATGGGTCACTACTCCTATCTGTCCATCCTCACTTACAACAAAGCCTCAATTTCCCACAGTTTTGGTAACTCCATAATGGACAGTTCCATTGACTATCCCCCATACTTCTTACATTCTCTGTTTCCTTCATTTCTGGTCTCTGAGAGAACCTCCCAACAAACTACCTATACCTAAGCCCATGTCAGGTTCTGTTTTCAAGAGAACTCTCGATAATGTCACACTACTAGTTTAGAAGAGCTTATGTGATTCAAGGGTATCTGTAGTAATTTAAACCATGCACATGTACTTTTTAAACAGAAAGACTATGATATTTGGACTAGCAATTTAGATTTCGTAGAAACAAAACAGATCAAAAAGCAGTGGTTTAGGCACTCTCTGGTATAGAGACAGATAACTTTCTCTCTCTACATGCCTTGGGACTTCAGATGACCTAAGGATAGGCCTTAACTTTCTGGGAAACAGCCTATGAGACCATCTGTAATCATCTGGCTTTACAAACATGTATTAGATGTGACAGATTGTAGTTTTCAAGATGACCATAATAAGATCTCTCATCCTACTTGTTCTTCTTACAGTGTGAGTTTGACACACTTGCCATCAAAAGTGGGGTCTGTGTTTCCTCCCCTTCATCTGGACAGGCTTGCAATTACGTCAGAAGGAATGAATGCTGTGGATTTCCAAGGCTGTTCAATAAATGGCAATGTAGCTGCCACTTGGTTTTCTTAGGACACTTTCTTAGAATTTCTTACAGCCACCATGTAAGCAGTTCAACTGCCTTAAGGCCACCATGTTGTGAGGAAGCCCAGTTTAGCCCATGTGGAAAGATCACAGGGAAAGTCACTGAAACAGTTTTGAGAGAGGCCCATCCAATCCCCAGCTGCTCCAGTCTCTTGCTGTTCCAGAGGCCCCAAGCCAGAAACACCCCGGTGAGTCCTTTCTGAATTCCTGTCCACATAAACCATGAGAGATAATAAATTGGTTGTTATTGTTTTAAAATTACTAAATTTTCAGTGTAATGAACAATAATAATTAAAATGAAAGAGTTGCTCAATTCATGTACCTCTCTTCACTTTGGCGGATAGCCAGACTTACCTCCTATTGTGAGAGTAAGGGGCAGGATTGCAGCTCAGCTGGGGAACAGTTAATTACTATAAATATATATGGTTTTAAGTTTGGAGATAATAGTTGCAGCTCTTGACGACTGAAACAACTAAGTAGTAGATGGGTATATAATGCTGAAGGCGTCTTGGGTTCTATATTTTTAAGTAGAGATATTCTTTCTTTTAACTTTATAATTTTTATATAATTATAAATTTACAGAAAGTTACAAGAATAGTACAAATAAATCCCATATACCATTCATCCAAATTTACCAATTATTATTTTACCACATTTGCTTTATCATTCCCTCTCTCTCTTTCTCTCCCACCGCACAGGCACAAATACACACAGATGCTTTTTTTCTGAACTACTGAGAATAAGTTACAGAAGCTAGGCCCGTTTGCCTCTAAGTGTGTATTTTCTGAGAACAAGGATATTCACTTCAATAATCAAAGCACATTATCAAATTCAGAAAATTTAATATTGATAGAATACTAATATCCAACCAACAGATATTATCTGAATTTCTGCAATCATATCAATAAAGTCCTTTTTACTTTTTTTCCCACTCTGGTCCAGGATCCAATTCTGGTTCAGACATTGCATTTAGTTTTTGTGTTTCTTCATTCTCAAAAAGAAAGTTACTCTATTTTTCAGCTTTCTAGAAAAAGATGTCACTTTCTTTGTCATTACTATTAAAGAGATACAGGAAGCTCATCTGGCCTTCTTATGCTTTTGCAAGACTGTTTTGGAGACTGCACTCCAATACTGTCTATATCTCTGGCTTTACAAAGTTAGAATATAGAAAAGCTTTTGCACAGCCAGAGAAGGTCTAGACGTGGCTGCTGCACTGTTAGCAGCTACCCAAGTAAACCCAGCGTGTCTGTGGAATTGAAAAGCACCTGCGATCTGACATTTAAGAATCTAAAGAATAAATCAGAATCTGTAGGATTGGCATTGCTTATGAATAAGTAATTAGTAATTACTACTGTTTCTTGAAATTGGAAATATTTGTTTGTGAGGCTCTGAGAGGGTTATGTAATGTATTTGGGTTTGAAAACACAGAAGTACTGGATCCTTATTCTCTCTCCATCCATCTGACTCTTTGAGGCACTGGCCTGTTTTCTTTCTGACTTGTGAATTGAGAGTGGTGTAAGGTCACTGGTTTCTTTTCTTCCCTTTTTTTTTTTTAAACTTTATTGAGAATAGTTGGTAAATATAATTGTATATATTTAAAGTGTACAATCTGATGGTTTGACATACATATACATTGTGCAGCGATTACCAAGATCAACATGATTAACACATCCATTACTTACTAACATTTTTTTGGAGGTGAGAATACTTGAGATTTATTCTCAGCAGCTTTCAAGTGTACAGTAACATATTATTAACTAGAGTCACCACACTGTATATTAAAGCCTCAGAACTTATTCTTCTTATAACTGAAAATTTATACCCTTTGACCTACATCACCCCATTTCCCCTTCTCCCTCCCCCAGCAACCACCATTCTATTCTGTATGTCTCTAAAATCACTTTTTTTAAAAAAGATTCTATATATGAATGATGCAGTATATTGTCTTCTCTGTCTGACTTATTTCACTTAGCATAATGCCCTCCAAGTTCATCCATGCTGCTGCAAATGGCAGATTTTCTTTCTTCTAAGGCTGGATAATATAAGATATATAAATAAATAATAAATATATATAAATAAGTATATTATACAATATATATTACATTTTCTTTTTTTAATTTATTTTAATTTATTTTATTATTTTTTAACATCTTTATTGGAGTATAATTGCTTTACAGTGGTGTGTTGGTTTCTGCTTTATAACAAAGTGAATCAGCCATACATATACGTATATCCCCATATCTCCTCCCTCTTGCGTCTCCCTCCTACCCTCCCTATCCCACCCCTCTAGGTGGTCACAAAGCACCCAGCTGATCTCGCTGTGCTATGTGGCTGATTCCCACTAGCTATCTATTTTACATTTGGTAGTATATATATGGCAATACCACTCTCTCACTTCGTCCCACCTTACCCTTCCCCCTGCCCGTGTCCTCAAGTCCACCCTCTATGTCTGCATCTTTATTGCTGTCCGCCCGTAGGTTCTTCACAACCTTTTTTTTTTTTTTTAGATTCCATATATATGTGTTAGCATACAGTATTTGTTTTTCTCTTTCTGACTTACCTCACTCTGTATGACAGACTCTAGGGCCATCCACCTCACTACAAATAACTCAATTTCATTTCTTTTTATGGCTGAGAAATATTCCATTGTATACATATGCCACATCTTCTTTATCCATTCATGTGTCGATGGACACTTAGGTTGCTTCCATGTCCTGGCTATTGTAAATAGAGCTGCAGTGAACATTGTGGTACATGACTCTTTTTGAATTATGGTTTTCTCAGGGTATATGCCCAGTAGTGGGATTGCTGGGTCATATAGTAGTTCTGTTTTTAGTTTCTAAAGGAACCTCCATACTGTTCTCCATGGTGGTTGTATCAATTTACATTCCCACCAACAGTGCAAGAGGGTTCCCTTTTCTCCACACCCTCTCCAGCATTTATTGTTTCTAGATTTTTTGATGATGGCCATTCTGACTGGTATGAGGTGATACCTCATAGTAGTTTTGATTTGCATTTCTCTAATGATTAATGATGTTGAGCATTCCTTCATGTGTTTGTTGGCAATCTGTATATCTTCTTAGGAGAAATGTCTATTTAGGTCTTCTGCCCATTTTTGGATTGGGTTGTTTGTTTTTTTGATATTGAGCTGCATGAGCTGCTTGTATATTTTGGAGATAAATCCTTTGTCAGTTGCTTTGTTTGCAAATATTTTCTCCCATTCTGAGGGTTGTCTTTTTGTCTTGTTTATGGTTTCCTATGCTGTGCAAAAGCTTTGAAGTTTCATTAGGTCCCATTTGTTTATTTTTGTTTTTATTTCCATTTCTCTAGGAGGTGGGTCAAAAAGGATCTTGCTGTGATTTCTGTCATAGAGTGTTCTGCCTATGTTTTTCTCTAAGAGTTTGATAGTTTCTGGGCTTACATTTAGGTCTTTAATCCATTTTGAGTTTGTTTCTGTGTATGGTGTTAGGAAGTGTCCTAATTTCATTCTTTTACATGTAGCTGTCCAGTTTTCCCAGCATCACTTATTGAAGAGGCTGTCTTTTCTCCACTGTGTATTCTTGCCTCCTTTATCAAAGATAAGTTGACCATATGTGCGTGGGTTTATCTCTGGGCTTTCTATCCTGTTCCACTGATCTATATTTGTTTTTGTGCCAGTATCATACTGTCTTGATTACTGTAGCTTTGTCGTATAGTCTGAAATCAGAGATCCTGATTCCTCCAGCTCCATTTTTCTTTCTCAAGATTGCTTTGGCTCTTCAGGGTCTTTTGTGTTTCCATACAAATTGTAAAATATTTTGTTCTAGTTCTGTGAAAAATGCCACTGCTAGTTTGATAGGGATTGCATTGAATCTGTAGATTGCTTTGGGTATTGTAATCATTTTCACAGTGTTGATCCTTCCAATCCAAGAACATGGCATATCTCCCCATCTGTTGGTATCATCTTTAATTTCTTTCATTAATGTCTTATAGGTTTCTGCATACAGGTCTTTTGTCTCCCTAGGTAGGTTTATTCCTAGGTATTTTATTCTTTTTGTTGCAATGGTAAATGGGAGTGTTTCCTTAGTTTCTCTTTCAAATTTTTCATCATTATTGTATAGGAATGCAAGAGATTTCTGTGCATTAATTTTGTATCCTGCCACTTTACCAAATTCATTGATTAGCTCTAGTAGTTTTCTGGTAGCATCTTTAGGATTCTCTATGTCGAGTATCATGTCATCTGCAAACAGTGACAGCTTTACCTCTTTTTTTCCAATTTGTATTCCTTTTATTTCTTTTTCTTCTCTGATTGCTGTGGCTAAAACTTCCAAAACTATGTTGAATAATAGTGTGAGAGTGGGCAACCTTGTCTTGTTCCTGACCTTAGTGGAAATGGTTTCAGTTTTTCAGCATTGAGAATGATGTTGGCTGTGGGTTTGTCCATGTGGCCTTTATTATGTTGAGATAAGTTATCTCTATGCCTACTTTCTGGAAGGTGTTTATCATAAATGGGTGTTGAATTTTGTTGAAAGTTTTTCTGCATCTATTGATGTTATATGGTTTTTATCCTTGTTACAGGATTATTAACTTGTTAATATGGTGTATCACATGAATTGATTTGTGTATATTGAAGGATCCTTGCTTTCCTGGGATAAACCTGACTTGATCATGGTGTATGATCCGTTTAATGTGCTGTTGGATTCTGTTTGCTAGTGTTTTGTTGAGGATTTTTGCATCTATGTTCATCAGTGATATTGGCCTGTAGTTTTCTTTCTTTGTGAAGTCTTTGCCTGGTTTTGTTATCAGGGTGATGGTGGTCTCGTAGAATGAGTTTGGGAGTGTTCCTCTCTCTGTTATATTTTGGAAGAGTTTGAGAAGGATAGGTGTTAGCTCTTCTCTAAATGTTTGATAGAATTCGCCTGTGAAGCCATCTGGTCCTGGGCTTTTGTTTTTTGGGAAACTTTTAATCACAGTTTCAATTTCAGTGCTTGTGATTTGTCTGTTCATATTTTCTGTTTCTTCCTGGTTCAGTCTCAGAAGGTTGTACCTTTCTAAGAATTTGTCCATTTCTTCCAAGTTGTCCATTTTATTGGCATATAGTTGCTTGTAGTAATCTCTCATGATCCTTTGTATTTCTGCAGTGTCCGTTGTTACTTCTCCTTTTTCATTTCTAATTCTATTTATTTGAGTCTTCTCCCATTTTTCTTGATGAGTCTGGCTAATGGTTTATCAATTTCATTTATGTTCTCAAAGAACCAGCTTTTAGTTTTATTGATCTCTGCTATCATTTCCTTCATTTTTTTTTCATTTATTTCTGATCTGATCTTTATGATTTCTTTCCTTCTGTTAACTTTGGGGTTTTTTCTGTCTTCTTTCTCGAATTGCTTTAGGTTGTTTCTTTGAGATTTTTCTTGTTTCTTGAGGTAGGCTTGTATTGCTATAAACTTCCCTCTTAGAACTGCTTTTGCTGCATCCCGTAGGTTTTGCGTCATCATGTTTTCATTGCCATTTGTTTCTAGGTATTTTTTAAATTTCCTTTTTGATTTCTTCTGTAATCTCTTGGTTACTAAGTAGTGTATTGTATGGCCCCCATTTGTTTGTAATTTTTAAATTTTTTCCTGTAATTGATATCTAGTCTCATAGCATTGTGGTCAGGAAAGATAATTGATATGATTTCAATTTTCTTAAATGTACCAAGGCTTGATTTGTCACCCAATATTTGATCTATCCTGGACAATGTTCCACGAGCACTTGAGAAGAAAGTACATTCTGTTGTTTTTGGATGGAATGTCCTATGAATATGAATTAAGTCCATCATGTCTAATGTGTCATTTCAGGCTTGTGTTTCCTTATTTATTTTCATTTTGGATGATCTGTCCATTGGTGAAAGTGGGGTGTTAAAGTTCCCTACTATGATTGTTTTACTGTCGATTTCCCCTTTTATGGCTGTTAGCATTTGCCTTATGTACAGGGGTGCTCCTATGTAGGGTGCATAAATACTTACAATTGTTATATCTTCTTCTTGGATTGATCCCTTGATCGTTATGTAGTGTCCTTCTTTGTCTCTTGTAATAGTCTTTATTTTAAAGTCTATTTGTCTGATATGAGAATTGCTACTCCAGCTGTCTTTTGATTTCCATTTGCATGGAGTATCTTTTTTCATCCCCTCACTTTCAGTCTGTAGTTGTCCCTAGGTCTGAAGTGGGTCTCTTGTAGACAGCATATATATGTGTCTTGTTTTTGTATCCATTCAGCCAGTCTATGTCTTTTGGTTGCAGCATTTAATCCATTTACATTGAAAGTAATTATCGATATGTATGTTAGTATTACCGTTTTCTTAAGTATTTTGGGTTTGTTATTGTAGGTCTTTTCCTTCTCTTGCGTTTCCTGCCTGAGAAGTTCCTTTAGCATTTGTTGTAAAGCTGGTTTGGTGGTGCTGAATTCTCTTAGCTTTTGCTTGTGTGTAAAGGTTTTAATTTCTCCATCAAATATGAATGAGATCCTTGCTGGGTAAAGTAATCTTCGTTGTAGTTTCTTCCCTTTCATCACTTTGATTATGTCCTGCCACTCCCTTCTGGCTTGCAGAGTTTCTGCTGAAAGATCAGCTGTTAACCCTATGGGGATTCCCTTATATGTTATTTGTTCTTTTTCCCTTGCTGCTTTTAATATTTTTTCTTTATATTTAATTTTTGATAGTTTGATTAATATGTGTGGTGATGTGTTTCTCCTTAGATTTATCCTGTATGGGACTCTCTGTGCTTTCTGGACTTCATTATTTCCTTTCCCATATTAGGGAAGTTTTCAACTATAATCTCTTCAAATATTTTCTCAGTCCCTTTCTTTTCCTCTTCTTCTTCTGGGACCCCTATAATTTGAATGTTGGTGTGTTTAATGTTGTCCCAGAGGTCTCTGGGACTGTCTTCATTTCTTTTCATTCTTTTTTCTTTATTCTGCTCTGCAGTAGTTATTTCCACTATTTTATCTTCCAGGTCACTTATCCGTTCTTCTGCCTCAGTTATTCTATTGATTCCTTGTAGAGAATTTTTAATTTCATTTATTGTGTTGTTCATCATCGTTTGTTTACTCTTTAGTTCTTCTAGGTCCTTGTTAAATGTTTCTTGTATTTTCTCCATTCTATTTCCAAGATTTTGAATCATCTTTACTATCATTACTCTGAATTCTTTTTCCAGTAGACTGCCTATTTCCTCTTCACTTGTTTGTTCTGGTGGGTTTTTTTACCTTGCTCCTTCATGTGCTGTGTATCTCTGTCTTCTCATTTTGCTTAACTTACTCTGTTTGGGGTCTCCTTTTCGCACGCTGCAGGTTCGTAGTTCCTGTTGTTTTTGGTGTCTGCCCCCAATGGCTAAGGTTGGTTCAGTGGGTTGTGTAGGCTTCCTGGTGGAGGGGACTAGTGCCTGTGTTCTGGTGGATGAGGCTGGATCTTGTCTTTCTGATGGGCAGGTCTGCATCCAGTGGTGTTTTTGGTTGTGTCTGTGACCTTATTATGATTTTAGGCAGCCTCTCTGCCAATGGGTGTGTTTGTGTTCCTGTCTTGCTAGTTGTTTGGCATAGGGTGTCCAACACTCTATCTTGCTTGTCGTTGAGTGGAGCTGGGTCTTAGGTTTGAGATGGATATCTCTGGGAGAGCTTTCACCATTTGATATTACGTGGAGCTGGAGGCCTTGGTGGACCAACGTCCTGAACTAGGTTCTCCCACCTCAGAGGCACAGGCCTGACACCCAGGCGGAGCACCAAAACCCTGTCAGCCACACAGCTTAGAAGAAAAGGGGGAAAGAAAGAAAGAAAGTAAAAAAATAAAGTTATTAAAATAAATAAATTAAAAATAAAAAAATTAAAAGTAATAAAAAAAAGAAAAAAATAGAAATAAAGAAAGAAGAGAGCAACAAAACCAAAAAAGAAATCTACCAATGATAACAAACTCTAAAAACTATACTAAAAAAACGGACAGACAGACCCCTAGGACAAATGGTAAAAACAAAGCTATACAGACAAAATCACTCACAGAAGCATACACATACACCATCACAAAAAGAGAAAAAGGAAAATATATATATATATCATGGCTCCCAAAGTCCACCTCCTCAATTTGGGGTGATTCGTTGTCTATTCAGGTATTGCACAGATGCAGCATACATCAAGTTGATTGTGGAGATTTAATCCGCCGCTCCTGAGGCTGCTTGGAGAAATTTCCCTTTCTCTTCTTTGTTTGCACATCTCCTGGGAATCAGCTTTGGATTTGACCCTGCTTCTGCTTGTAGGTCACCTGAGGGCGTCTGTTCTTCGCTCAGACAGGACGGGGTTAAAGGAGCAGCTGATGAGGGGACTGGCTCATTCAGGCTGGGAGGAGGGAGGGGTACGGATGCAGGGCGAGCCTGCGGTGGCAGAGGCCGGCATGACATTGCACTAGCCTGAGGCGCGCCGTGTGTTCTCCTGGGGAGGTTGTCCCTGGATCACGGGACCCTGGCACTGGCGGGGTGCACAGGCTTGCACACAGCTTCCTTGGTGGCTGCAGTAGCAGCCTTAGCGTCTCATGCCTGTCCCTGGTGTCTGCGCTGATAGCCACGGCTCGCACTGATAGCCACGGCTCGCACCCGTCTCTGGAGCTTGTTTAGCGGTGCACTGAATCCCCTCTCCTCGTGCACTCCAAAACAATGGTCTCTTGCCTCTGAGCAGTGGTTCACTAGCCCCCTTCAGGCTGTGTTCACGCAGCCAACCCCAGTCCTCTCCCTGGGGTCTGAGTTCCAAATCCGGAGCCTCAGCTCCCAGCCCCCACCAGCCCCAGCGGGTGAGCAGACAAGCCTCTCGGGCTGGTGAGTGCTGGTCCACACCGATCCCCGTCTCTGCCAGTGAAGGGGCTTCCTAGTGTATGGAAACCTTTCCTCCTTCACAGCTCCCTCCCACTGGTACAGGTCCCATCCCTATTCTTTTGTCTCTGTTTTTCCTTTTTTCTTTTGCCCTACCCAGGTACGTGGAGAGTTTCTTGCCTTTTGGGAGGTCTGAGGTCTTCTGACGGCGTTCAGTAGGTGTTCTGTAGGAGCAGTTCCACGTGTAGATGTATTTCTGATGTATTTGTGGGGAGGAAGGTGATCTCCATGTCTTACTCTTCCGCCATCTTGAAGGTCTCCTTCTATATTACATTTTCTTTATCCACTCATTCGTCAAAGTACATTTACGTCATTCTATATAGCTTGGCTATTGTGAATAATGCTGCAATGCACACGAGGTTGCAGGTATTTCTTTGAGACACTGATTCCAATTATTTCGTGTATATGGTCAGAAGTGGGATTGCTGCATCATATGGAAGTTCTATTTTTAATCACTTGTTTCTTCTTAACCTAGTAGCTCCCCACATTTCTAATGTGTCTATGTTTATAGTAACATGTCAGAGTCATACATCGGGATGGATTCTAGACAAAATGGGAAAAGAAAAGTTTGATCATGTTTGCAGAGGTTGAGTACCACAAACGTTGTTTGTGAAATGAATAAACAATACCACTTGCGTGTTAGACTTCAAAATTATGCTTTTGTGATGAGTAAAACAGAAATTATTTTGTTGAATAATATATTATTGTCATCGTTGATTTTATCAATCAATAAATGTTAAAGTATAACGCTGTCAGGTCCAAGACACTCCACTGATTTTTCTTTAAAAGGAGCGTCTATTGCACAAATAATTATTGGCATTATTAAGTAGTTAATGGACTATCTCCATTAAACGAGTCCCAGTCAATATTCTACTTCCCACCTGCTTCACCAAAAAGCAGCATATTCCTTGAGTTGGAACATTTTAGTTCTATAGAAAAAAAGTAATGAAAAAATTTTGACATATGGTTTGGTGATGGAGTTAGTAAAGAAATATCATCGTGCATGCTTAAAAAAATAAGTGTAGATTATGAAATGATTTTAAATGTTAAGAACATTGTAATAGTCATATAAGGCTGGGGCATAAAATCTTGACTTCAGCTCAGTTTCACATATTATGTACTGTCCTAACATAACCTCCAAAAGAAAGACTTCAAATTCAGTGCCACACAAAGAAGAGTAAGAATGTTTGCAAAATCTTGTCAGAAATAAGATAAACCTGTATATACAGTTTAAAAGTAGAAGAGCTATTTTAAGCTCATCTGTGTGTTACAAAGCTCAGGACTTCGATTTCCTTTCATGTCACTAAGTGGAACAGTCCAATAATCCATAGCAAAATGCAGGGAAAGGGGAAAGAAAAGTTGAAAAGTTACCAAAACATTAATTATGCTTTTGAGAAACCTGCCAATGCAGTAGTGTTAAGCCCAGTAGCCTTTCAGGGCTGTGTGGGAGGGTTATGGCTCTCTCCTTTGTATACAAGAGGAGCCACCGCTGGATCCAGCTTTTTTTACTGTGATTCTTTTGTTCTCACTGCTCTGCATAAGAAAGAGAAAATGTTCTTAAGTAGTGTAAATAAGGTCTAAGAGCTAATGGGTTAAAATGAAGCTGTTGAAACCATAAAATTTGAGATGAAACTCTGAAGCCTTACTCTGACATTATCTAAAAATACAATAGTTTTTCCTGATAAAATATTTCATACACATAAATTATTTCTGTCTCTGTCTCTCACACACACTTTTTGGTGATGGCTAGATTAGCATAAAATTTTTCCTTCAGATACTTATAAAAATGCAAGCCTTTGGAAAAGTAATTTGAATTTATATTTGAACAGATACTTAATGAAACCAAACTATCAGCCAAACATGTTGTGAGGTGCACTAATTGAATCTCAAACAAAATTCAAACATATTTAACTGTGCTGAAAACACTGGAACAAAGTATATAGTCTCTAAACCTATTGAACAGAAACAAAACCAAACCATCAGTATCTTTTTTGATCCAAACCAGTAATTCATTTGGAATTTCTATTCCTGCTTTTAACTGAAAATTTATTCTGAAAGTGTGTCGGGTTTTATGTGGCTGTTTGGCCAGGTTGCTTACTCCTTACAGGGAGCCCCGGTATTCCTTGGAGCTCCGTCATAGGGAAGCAGCTATGAGGACCCTGGAGAAGGTGCACAATTTTTTTTCCAAAGCAAAGATTAAGTATAGTTGTCATAGATAATAATAATTCCCACTGTTTTCTCAATTATTCCTAGGTTTTCTCTGTTGGAGAACCTTTTGAACAAATATCCATCCCACTGGCAATCATTTTAATTGGAATTTAGGAGATGGCTAATATACACAATAATACATCCAGATAAAATCAATGGTCCTAAAAGGCCAAGTTGTTTTTGCCACTGCTCCAATTAAAGTGCAGCAGTAAAGAGCAGAACCGACATTGATTTTCCTTTTGCTTTTTTTGAACATAGATCTTTTCCTTGATAAGCAATGAGAAAATGTATTCTACAGGACCTTTTTTTCTTTGTGCTGTATAAAGTCGCTTCTAATGTACTCTTGGTTATCTACTTGATAATGAGCAAAGTTTATACCAATTAATCCACTGCTATGGTATTTCCTTTTGCTTGTTTTCATTCAATTCATTTCAAAATACCAAGGTGGAAAAAAGCAAAGACAGGAATTTAAGCTTGTCAGCTGCATTGAATATGTCACTCAAAGGCAGATTAACCATAGCAGTTTTTCACACGATGCGGGGAGAGCATGCCCAAAATTATATTCAGGACAATAAATGAAATATACCAAGGTATTAAAGATTTTTAAAGAGGCTGTAAATTACAGGGCTTCCCTGGTGGCACAGTGGTTGAGAGTCTTCCTGGCGATGCAGGGGACACGGGTTCGTGCCCCGGTCCGGGAAGATCCCACATGCCGCGGAGCGGCTGGGCCCGTGAGCCATGGCCGCTGAGCCTGTGCTCCACAACGGGAGAGGCCACAACAGTGAGAGGCCCGTGTGCCGCAAAAAAAAAAAAAATTAAAAGAGGCTGTAAATTACAAAAGGGAAGTACTGTTTATTTTATCTGAGTATATCACGCCAAAGTGATAACCTAAAATTTAAAATCAGAATGTAAGTTTGACTTTGGAATACTCCCTTTCAACACTGTCATACACAACTGTGTCTATTTATAACATGAGTGCTGGAGGTGGGGCAGGGAGAGGAAGTGAATCATCAAAGATGTTTTGATTTCATGACAAAGATTCAATTGGAAGCTTATCACCCTGAGGCACAGTACTATACCATATGAGTGCATACCTTGAGTTACAATTTCCTGTTATTCTTTATTCCTGTAAAACAAATGCAGCCCAAACGTGGAAGAAGAGTATAGTGGGTATAAAATGTATCTATCACTACAGGCTATGACAGAAAAAGCCATCCAAACCTCCATCCTGTTTCAATAATATCTATTTGCACGCATCAAGGAAACACAGGATTCTTTGTGAAAACCTCCAATGTGCTCGGAAATGTTTTATGGTCATAAAAGTCACTCCTTTCCTGATTTAATATTAGCTCCAAGGGAGAAGATTTTTTTCTGCTGAATGGTGGCACCCTTCAGACCAATAAGGATCCTTGGAGGGTCTTTCTTCTCAAAATGAGTTATGCCCGGACCTAGTGAAGGCTGACGGGAACACGTAACCGAGGGTGTTTACAACCCTGGGTCACTGGGTCAGATAAGGGACCACACCGTTAGCCTCCACTTTCCTTTGAGAGATACACAAAACATTCTCTCCTGTCAAATTGGGAAACTTCCATGAGTACTCATTTCTCAAAAAGGAATTATGTCTGCATCTAGAATATACACATTACCAAGATGAGCTTGGAATTGGATCTTGTTTAGGCAATCAAAACATCTTTGGTGATTCATTTCCCATCACTGAACTAAAAAAGTGAAGGCACAAATAACCACACTTCACACATAATTAACTCAAAAGGCAGCATTTCGCTGATCTGAAAGTCATTTCTAGATCCCAACTTCATAGAATTCCCTCCTCCTCTATCCCACAATGGCCCTATCCCCATCCACCTTCCCCCGTTATTGCCCACGTGGGAAGTGTATAAGATGCATTTGACATGCATTAGGGGGTGCAAATGACTTTTACATCATTAAGTGCAACTGAATGCTCAATCCTGGAGTAGGCATCTTGTTTATTTTATAAGATACGGGTTTAGGATTAGGAGGAAGGTTCACTGTGTTAGCGGAAATGCAATCAGCATATTGAAAAGAATTGGGATCCTCAAAAAAAAATAAGTTGGCCCGTTTATACAAAATACAAAAATAGTCAAAGCTTATCTGTGCTGTTAGAAGTAAGGACAGAGGTATCGCTGGTGGGGATAGTTACAGGAAGGGAACAGATAACGTTCTGTTTTTTGGTTGGGGTACAAAAAGATGGAGCAAGCTCTACACTCCACGTGCACTTCTAGAAACTTTGTTTCTATTCAATAATGAGAGTAGAAAATTTACAGGCATGTCTAAGCAATGCCGTTTGCTTTTAGATCCAGTCATAGAACTGCTGATGACCCTTGGTATTATGATTTTTAAACCTTTCATTTTGAAATAATTATAAATTCACAGGAAGTTGCAAAAGATAGTACAGGGAGTCTCATGTAACCTTTACCTCGTTTTCCTAAGTGGTTCAATTTTACATGACTATGTTATAACACCAAAACCAGGAAATGGACATGGGTACCATGTGTATGTATATAGTTCCAGTCATTTTAATCATGTAAGTAGATTCCTGTGATGACCACCAACCAGAGACAGAACCATTCCACTCCCACAGAAATCTCTCCTGCTGCCCAGGGTCAGGTTCCACCCCTTCCTCGCCACCATTCCTAACCCCTGGTAGCCACTAATCTGTTTCCTATCTCTATAAGTTTGCCTTTTTGAGATTTTTATGAATGGAATCATACTGTATATTACCTTCTCAGATTGGCTTTTTTTTTTTAAAACTTAGCATAATGCCCCTGAGATTCATCCAAGTTGTTACGTATATTAGTAGTTCACTCCTTTTTATTGCTGAGGCTTTCACAGTATGATGTACATAGTTTGTTTAACCATTTACTTATTGAGGGATATCTTGGTTGTTTCTAGTTTGGAAATATTATAAGCAAAGCGGCTGTGAACTATCATGTATAGGTTTTTGTTCAGACTTAAATCTTCATTTCTCTGAGAGAAATGCCCAGGAATGCAATTGCTAGGTTGTACGGTAGATATATGTTTTGTTTTTTAAAAGAAATTGCCGAACACTTTTCCAGAGTGGCTGTACCATTTTACATTCCCACCAGCAACACATGAGAGATCCAGTTTCTCTGCATCCTCGCCAGCATTTATATTATCATTATTTTTACATTTTAGTTCTTCTAATAGGTGTGTTGTGATAGCTCATTGTGGTCTTAATTTTAATTTCCCTAATGGCTCGTGATGTGGAACAACTTTTCATGTGCTTATTTGCCATTCATATATCCTCTTCAGTGAAACATCTCTTCATACTCTTCAACTTCATTTTGTTTTCTTTATTTTTGCTATCTTGCCTAATTATGTCCCTCAATATTTTTAGCTCCTTCTTAAGATAACTAAAAATCTTTCCCTATTCCAGTATCTACAGGTTGTTACTTCTGCTAGTGATGACTCATTCTTCCCACTTGTTTCCAGAGTGCCTCTGCTTTCTCACCCCCTTTACATTGCTCATCCTCTTCATTCTGTCCAGAAAGTCACTTTCTAGACTCTTTGCCTCTCTTATACTCTGGTTACTGATGGAACTTCAAAGTCCTAGTGGATTCACATCAAATGACAGCATTTCCAGGAAGCCTTGACTTTTCTTACCAAATAAACATAATCATGAATCCCTTAAATTGGCAGCGTACTTTAAAAGATAGTTCCAAGTGGCACCCTGGCAAATGCCGTTAGCACCCTATCCATATGGCATTTGGCATATTTTCCACACTGACTTCTTTAGCAGCAGCCACTCCTTTCTGTGTTTTTCTGCCCAGAGGCTTTCTCTGGCTTCCAGGGGCTGCTCTGCTGGAGCAGAAGTGCTGGGAGTAGCCCTCGATCAACGTTGAAGCTTCCTTGCTCCTGACTTGAGATTATTGATTGCCCAGAGTCCCCAAGTGGGATTAAGCCCCCCGTTGCCCACGGTGTTAACTGGCTTGAAAACACGCCTCTTACTGACTGCCTTCCCTGTCTTACTTTCCTGATGATATTTTCTGAGGTCCCCTTCTGCATAAACTCAGATCATTGTCTCAGGTTCTTCTTTGGGGGAACCCCAAAGTAGGTGAGGGGGATCTGGTTGCAACATCTGTCACCCCACTGATTGCCAGGGTTGATTCGGCTAGGCGGGTGTCCCCTCCCTCCCTCACCACTCCATGTGCATCCCTCCCGAAGCTGCAAGCTCAGTCGAAGAGGACCACCTTCCCCGATAGAGGAGGACTGTTCTTCAGTCAAGGGTATACGAGTAGCTATGCTCCCCTGCTAGAACCTCCAAACAAGCTCTCAAGGTACCAGTCGGGCTGCTGTGGAGTAAGCAAGGATAAACGTGGCTGGAGTTGGAGATGAGCTCATGTAGAAAAGTTCTGACTTCCCCCTTCTTCAAATAGAGAATGAGAACAAGTGGCTGAAGAGTGTTTTATGGCCAAATTGCTTGGGAAATGTAATATTTCTCATTAATGTCATCAGTGTCTAAATCTTCAATATATCATCAATGCACACAGGCTATTTCTCCTGGTATTTTAATGACTAATACACATAGTTAAACTAATTAGAACCCTTAGGATATTCTTGTTATATGGAAAATTGGATGCACAAACAAGGTTACAGGTTATATATTTATTCACTAAACATATATGAAGGCAGCGCACATAGGTTACATCTTGCGGTGGAGTTAAAGTGACAGTCTGTGAAATGGGCAGAGATACTAGCCCTTTTCAGACTGGGATGTACCAGTCATTGAATTTTGGTTAGACCTTACTCATGCTATGTTCTCATGTTATTAATCTCAAAGATGAAACAACCTAAATCTTGACATAAATCCTTCCCAAACCAGGGGGTTAAAGCATTAATACCAACTAGCTATATCTGTGACCAGAGGTCATGAAACTTTTCTGCAGAGCTGAAAAATAGATTTCATTCTTGACGTGAGACATTGCCATTTATCAAAGAATTGATCAAAGTCTGTAAGATTCAGTGACTTTGAGGAGAAGAATGTTCCCTGGAGACCAGGCTGAGAGGTATCCACGAGCAGAAGAATGTTCCCTGGAGACCAGGCTGAGAGGTATCCAAATCCATTTCACTTCTGTTTGAAGGTAGACTTTCAGGATTTAAGTTACTCCATGAACATGAAAAGATGCCTGACATCACTAATCACTGGGGACCTGCAAATCAAACTACAACGAGATATTACCTCACACCTGTAAGAATGGCTATTATCAAAAGGACAAGAGATAGCAAATGCTGGTGAGGACGTGAAGAAAAGGGAACCCTGGTACACTGTTGCTGGGAATGTAAACTGGTGCAGCCACTATGGAAAACAGTATGGAAGTCCTTCAAACAATTAAAAATAGAACTACCATATGATCCAGCTATTCCACTTCTGGATATATATTTAAAGAAATGATATCAGGACTTCAAAGAGATATCTGCACTCCCATGTTCATTGCAGCATGACTCACGATAATCAAGACACGGAAACAGCCTAAGTGTCCATTGACAGATGAATGGATCTCTCTATATATGGAACAGATGAATGGATCTATACATATGGATCCATGTATATAATGGAATATTATTTAACCACAAAAAAGAAGGAAATCCTGCCCCTGTAACAAGATGGATGGACCCTGAGGGCTTATGCTGAGTGCAATTAGTCGGACAGAGAAAGACAAATACTATATGATATCAGTTATATGTGGAATCTAAAAACATAGAACTCGTAGAAACAGAGAGTAGGATGGTGGTTGCCAGATGCTAGGCTGGGGAAATGGGGAGATGTTGGTCAAAGAGTACACATTTTTAGTTATAGGATAAATAAGTTCTAAGGATCTTTAGTACAGGATGGCGACTATAGTTAACAATACTGTATTGTACACTTGAAAGTTTCTATGAGAATAGAGCCTTGATGTTCCTACCACAATAACAACAACAACAAAATGGTAATTATATGAAGAATGTGTTAACTAACCTCATTGTGGTAAATATTTCACAGTATATACGTGTATCTAATTATCACATTGTACACTTTAAACTTATACGATGTTATACATCAATCATATCTCAATAAAGCCAGGGTGGGGAAGAGTTATGCCATGAACAGGGAAAAGAAATATAAATACAGTAAGTCCATCTTGGCATCTTCCTTATATGTATTTTCAGGAATAAAATATTTAAGAAGGGATAATTTATTTACATTAGACTAGCTTTCTCTTAGTTGTGTACCTTCGTTTTGTCATCCTGTTATCATTTCTGCATAACAAATTAACCCCCAAACGTAGTGGTTTAAAACAACAGAAGGATTTATTTTGGGCAGAGTTCAATGGGGGATAGCTGTCTCTGCTTTACTTGGCTTCTGATAGAAAGGGGCTGGAATGCTATAATCATCTTAAGGTCTATTCCCTCATGTGTCTTGCTGAGAAGATGAAATAGTTGGGGCTGGCAAGGCCAGGGCTCCTGGGGGCAAGGCTGTCTATCTCTATGGGAGGTCTCCACATGGTCTCCCCTTCTTTGTAGCTTCATTGTAGCTGAACTTCTTGCGTATTGGCACTGGATTCTCAGAGTGCACATCCCAAAGGATTGCCATCAGGCAAAGCCATATTGACTTTTATCACCTAGTCTCAGAAATCGTATATCACATCTGCCAAAGCCTATTGACTGAGACATTTACAAGGTTTACTCAGGTTCAAGGGAGGAGACACAGCTGAAGGAGTGTCAGTGTCACATTGTAGGAAGATGTTTGGCCATCTTTGGAAAATACTGTCTGCCATATCTTGCCTTTTCTAATATGTGCTGAACCGCAGACCTGCAGGCAAAATAGCTCACAGCTTTTGAGATCTGAGTCTGGCTCCCTGAACTGAAGGACCGGAAATGATAAAAAGATTAAGAAAACACTCATGTTACATACATTTTTATACCTGGGCATTGCATTGGAGTCAGACAGAACTGAGCCTGAATCTCAGCTCTGCTATTTTCAACTCAGGTTTTTTCATCTGCAAAAACGTGTGGAATTCCTATCTCAGGGTAGTTATGCTGATTAAATGAGATAGTTCAGGTAAACCCTGAACATAATGCCTGCCCATATGGTTACTGGTTTCAGAGGGGAGTGTGAGTGATGGAGATAGAAATGAATAGTAGTAAAAGAAGTGAAATATTTTTTAAAATGTCTGTTTTGAATCATCTCTGTAGGTTTTCTTCTGTGGTTCCCCTAAATTACCCAATAAGTGAGCTTCCTCTAGTTTTATACCACTCAAGCTCATGACCATTAGTGCTGTGTATTTGATGAATGCACATGGATTTGAATTAAACAGAATCAAATCAAGCGCCCTCTAAAAAGAATACCTCAGTTCTGTTCTCGGTTCAACCCATGAATCACTGTGGAACTTGGCACTGGTAAGCTTTGTGCGTTTTGCACAACTATAACATTGCCTTAGGGTTGACCCTTTCCACTGTAGAAGATCTATCAGTTAGGATCGACAGTGAAACCCACAAATAGTGAGTGTGAGACATATGGCCTCCAAAGGGAGGCTGCTGCCCTTCAGAAAGCCTGTGAGCTCACCAGGGGCCCCCAGGCTCTCTCCTTCCATCCGAGGGCCCCATACTGCTTGCTGTCAGGGATCCTCATTCATCATGAAACCTCAAGCTCTGCTGGACGTCTTTCACTGCTCTCTTCAACTGTTCACCTGCTCTTACTTTCTAGCTCTGCATTTCATTGAAAGCCTTTAGAATCTTTGAGGGCAAGTAATGTGTGTACTACTTCTTTCATCCTTACAGGTATTTTTAACACCCACCACTGCCTAGACACTGTTCTCGGCCCTGGAAAGTCACAATGAGCTACAGAAGCTCCCTGTCTTAGACTGGGCTCCCCCAGAAGCACACCTGGAGACATGGATTCATGTGCAAGTAGCATATTTAGGAGGTGATCTCAGGAAACACCAGTAGGTGGGTGGGGAAGTGGAGCAGTAAAGGGAGGAGCTGCTAAGGGGTACGTTCTCCAGCAGGTTCAACACTGTAGACAAGTGGAGCTTGATCGTGCTGGGGAGCCCTGGGAAACAGTGCAGGTTACATTCCTCAGAGTGATCCTACCCAAGTGGGCAAGGGGCTGGGCTGTCTATACTCCCATCAACTCCCAACAGGGCAATTCCTGGGCCCCTCTGCAAAAGCTGGTCCCAGCAGCTAGAGAAAGCTCTTAGGCAAATAATTGTGTGTGATAAAAGGTGGTCCAGGGTGGACTGAAGTAATGAGTTGAGGGGATGTATTAGTTTTGTGGGGCTACTGTAACAAAATATCACAAACCGGGTGGCTTAGACAAGCAGAAATTTATTGCCTCACAGTTCTGGAGGCCTGAAGTCTGAAATTAAGGTGTAGGTAAGGCTATGCTTCCTCTAAAACTGCAGAGGACTCCATCCTTGCCTCTTTCTAGCTTCTGGTGGACCGCTGGCAATCATCGACAGTGCTTGGCTTGTAGGTGCAGCATTCCAATCCTGTGTCCATATGTGGTGTTCTCCCCATGTCCTCATTTCATCTTCCTTCTCGGCGTGTCTATCTCTGTGTGCAAATCTCCCCTTTCTATAAGGATACCATTTAAATCAGGGTCCACCTCGTTTTTACTTGAATATCTTGGTAAAGAGCCTATTTCCAAAGAAAGATATGTTCTGAGGTACTAAGGGTTAGGATGTCAACATAACTTTTTGGGAAGACAATTCAACTGATAACAGGGGGTAGAAGTGGGGTGCTGGCATCATCTGATGTAGTTTCTGCTTTAAAGAGCCTATACTCTAGTGGGAGGAAACTAACAATAAAGAAAAAATATAAGTACAATATATAAGATATAGGATGGTCGAAAGTGCAATGGAGAAAAATATAAAGAGGAAGTAGGATATTTCTTTGTAATCCCTAAAAGCCTTAGCACAGTTCTACACACAATGCTGGGGTTAAATAAACGTTTTTGTCATGACTACATGTATAAATATAGAGAGCATTACTATTTTTTTAAAGGTATTTTTTAAATTATGTGTAACACAGACAAAGTTACTTAAGTCAATAAATTTTTAAGGAATTTCACATGTTCTGATTCTTTCCACTGCCAATCACCTTAGTTCCTCCAAACTCATAGCCCTTTCAAAAAGTAGTTATCATGTGAGTCAGCCCACAATTCTTTTTTTTTTCTTTCTTTTTTTTTTTTTTTTGCAGTACGCGGGTCTCTCACTGTTGTGGCCTCTCCCATTGCGGAGCACAGGCTCCGGATGCGCAGGCTCAGCGGCCATGGCTCATGGGCCCAGCCGCTTCGCGGCACATGGGATCCTCCCGGACCGGGGCACGAACCCGTGTCCCCTGTATTGGCAGGTGGACTCTCAACCACTGCGCCACCAGGGAAGCCCCAGCCCACAATTCTTTTAGTTAAGCTTCTTTGATCTCCAATGAAATATGGATACACTTCAAAATTCCCCACCTGTAATCTTTGGGATCCAATTTCCTCAAGCGATTTACTTTAGGACCATGTTTAGGGTCAGGAGATGGATCTGCCTGGTTCTGAATTTGACACCCTCTAAAAATGTATTAGGTTCAAATCATATTCACTCCTAAGCCATCACATATTCACTCCTAAGCCATCACACAGTACAGATCGTTGGGACATGCCAATACCTAAGATGAAAAGTTTGTTGGGTTTTTCATAGTTTACTTGGCAGAGAGCATTACTATTTACATTGTTATTCACTGGATGTTTAATATCCATCAGAGATCATACAATTAGTGTACTGGGTCTTTGTGGAGCTTTTGTGTCTCTTGTTATTTTAATGGTTTGTTTATTTACTTACTAAGGACTTTTAGCAACTCCAAATGTTGAAATGTTGAGATCACTAAAGTGATCAATTAGAAGAAAATTGTAATCTCCCTGCAGAATTACTTTGAGGAAGAAGGGTTAACATTTTGATATATATGTTGATATAAGGTGCCTCCAAAAAAAGCAGTTTTATAAAACATTAGCCTGAAAAAGGAATGTCGACACGGAAACAGTCTCCAGTTTACTTAAGGTGGTCACAGTGATACCTCTTTCTATCCATCTCATGAGGCTCTCATTTGGTGCATTTAATTTTATTATTATTATTATTTTTTTTTTAAAGAAGATGTTGGGGGTAGGAGTTTATTAATTTATTTTATTTATTTTTGCTCTGTTAGATCTTCGTTTCTGTGCGAGGGCTTTCTCTAGTTGTGGCAAGTGGGGGCCACTCTTCATTGCGGTGCGCGGGCCTCTCACTATCGCGGCCTCTCTTGTTGTGGAGCACAGGCTCCAGACGCGCAGGCTCAGTAGTTGTGGCTCACGGGCCTAGTTGCTCCGCGGCATGTGGGATCCTCCCAGACCAGGGCTCGAACCCGTGTCCCCTGAATTAGCAGGCAGATTCTCAACCACTGGACCACCAGGGAAGCCCTATTATTACTTTTAATGCAACTCCTTAGCAACTCAGAAAGGGACATTCTAAGCATTGAAGGTATAATTATATACCACAGTTTCACAGTGGTAGAAATTATAGCAATAAAACCCTTCTAACTCTGTGTATTGTGGGGAAAAGTGACATTAATGCTAAACAGTGGGTAATAAATGAGAGGTGTTGTGAAGCAGTACAGTGACAGAAAAGTCCCCTTGCAGATCTTCTTTGTTTTTTTGAATAATTTCCAGTTATAAAAAAAAGGGAACAGGTCCATACTATAATCCCTTTCTGTTATTAATTGGAAGACGGACAATTTTAATCTTATTTTGACAGTCCTTACCTAAACTGTTAACAGTTTCTTTACTCTACGTTGTTAGATTAAACCACCAATTGTAGTTGTTGGTGACCGGACATCCTCTCTCTGCTCTTTCAAATCTTGCTCCCTGGGCTCCATGCCCTGAGACCCAGGAGGTTCCACTCAATACTGGTCTTAAATATACACTTTTTTTTTTTTTTCCTGAAAGCTACTAAGCACAGTTTGAATGCCAGTGCTTTCAATTAAACCTTCTAGGTTTTGTACTGGTGTTAAATAGGCCACCACCAGGGTTGGTTGCTTCCAATAAATGTAGAACTAAGGGAAACGGTAGTGTGTAGAGACAGATGATCTTTTTAAACAGTATAATGGAGATAAAAGATTGAACAAACTGCTCTTTTTCTTGCTTGAGTTAGAATAGAAACGTTGTAAATGATACTCTTAAACAACTGAACCACAGTAAATATATCCACTGACAGAGGAAAAAGAAAGAAAGAAAAAGGGCCTTTAGTTAACTGTGTTAGTGATTGGCAACTCATATGTCAGAACAGAAAAGAGAGCCGATCCAATATTCAGGGTTGATTTCATATTTAACAAGATTACATAGTGAAGAGACATTTAAATGATTGTCTTTCCTCCCCTGTCCTTCTTTCTGTCTTTTTGTGGCACGTGTGGAGGACCAGGTCAGCTTCCTCTAATTGCCATGCACATTGGAAGGCCAAGAGGACAGTAGGCAAGCGCGTGTCCCCTGGCCCCCCTCACCCCCTGCACGCTCACTGTATGCAGTTATGAGTGTCTTCCTGAGCACTTTCTCTGTCAGTGGAAACCAGGCTTGGCCATTCACAGGGCAGGTGAGTGGTAGGGTGAAGTCCTTGTCCCTGGGGACAGTGCTTAATCTTCCCCCTTCAGATGAGGCAACTCCGAGTGAGGTGTGTCCTACACTCTCCCCAGATGTCCTCAGTTGGATGGAGCTCCAGTTGCTCACAGTGATAATCTGCCTGTAACGCACCCAGTATTTGCTTCCTTCCTTGCCTTGTCTTGTTTCCTGGAATCGCGCCTCCCCCCACCCCCACCCCCACCGCACCATAAACTACCATTACTCACATCCTCGTGTTACAATCACTATGAAGATTTTTGTGTTTTAGATATAAAGGAGCTCTTTGGCCTTTATAATTGCCCTTTTCTTCTTTTCTCAAAGCAATATTCACAGTCAGTCCAGATTTTTCCAGAAACCTTTTAATATTGCTTTTTTAAAAAACCAGATCAGATTGTTTATGTCAGCATGATTCTGTCCTCTAACCCTGTATGGTCTTCTTACGCTCTCCCTTCTACAGGATTAATTAAAGCACTTGCTTCACAATCCAAAGGTTAAATAAAGTAGCCTGGGTCATACAGATCGGTTTCAAGTTGAAGTTGTCCTGACCAAAACTTCCTTTCCAACCCCCAATGCACACCATCTCCCAATAGTTTAGAGTGCCAAGTAGCACAGTGGTCACTGGTTTGGTTGGAGGTTGTTAGCTTCTTCTTTTCCCTTAAACAGCACAAGAAAAGAAGGGAAACCAGGGCCAGGGTCCAGAAAGTTGCCTGAGACTATCGTGCTTACGCTTTTGTAGGCCACATGGCTTGGCCCATTACTTGTGTGTGGTTAATAATCTTTCTGCAGGCCTTCCTCAAAGGAGAGCAATAGTGCTTAAAATTATACCTTTTAAGGGAGGAGTCTCCATATGGTTTCCTAAATCTTAGAGAGGAAGGTATCACGTCTTCTGGAAATCCAGTAAGCTTACCCCTGGTCTAAAATATCCAGGACTTTGACACGTACATACTCTGGTTAAATAAATACATCAACAATTGTTTGAAAAATTGGTCTATGAGCAATAGTAGCAATAGTGGTTTTCTTTTTTCCTTCAAGGAGTTAATTATTGAGATCCTACTGTGTACATGTTTTAAAAGCTGGTCCCCTATGCATGATGGGGCCTCACCAAAACTCAGGGCTGGGGGTACTTACTGCATCATGGAAAAGAGTCTGTTCCCTTCTGCTATAAGTTTCCTTGCATTGTGATGTTTGCAGAAGTGATTGTGTCATACCCAAGGAAAAGAAGCTCGCAGGATGAATGGGAGGATTAATGGGGAGGTTAAGCTCTTAAACAAATGCAGCTCACATTTATTTCTTGTTTTTTTGACCAGGATCCCAAACAGGTTTGCCCAAGAAGCATTCCAAAATGAGTTTTGGTGATTAGCTATCATATAGAAAAAGAAGTAAGATAACTGACCTGTCCTTTGTGGAAACGCTTCGACAATAGGACAAGGATTCCTACAAAATCTAAATATTGGTTTGTTTCCTCCATCTAGTTATCAGTGTCCACAAAGGCCATAGAGATATAATTGTTAAAGATTAAAGATAGGCACCCATAGAAGTCATTTCTCGAATTTGTTCCTTCAGGAGTGTTTTATATGGTATAAAAAAAAGTACAAAAGTAAATACCATGGCCAATACCAAAGTAGTATATTTCCCATGATAGGGAATGCCTTAAAGTAGATAGAAATGTGATATGATCAGGGCAGAAATGTAGAAACAGAACCGTCATGTAGGATATATCCTATAGAACTATATAGGTAGCTGGAATATAGAATTAGTTCAAGAAGTAATGGTAACAGCCAGTATCATTAGAGTGACCTGCGTCTCTCCAGAGAGCTACTGAATCATAATCTGAATTTTAAGAAGATACCCTGCACAGCCTGAAGTTTAAGAAGCATTGCCATAGAGCCTAGACTTATGCTGTTCAATACAGTACCCACTATCCATGTGTGGCTACTGAGCATTTGAAATGTGGCTAGCCTAAATAGAAATATGCTATAAGTGAAAAATACACACCAAATTTCAAAGATGTAGTATAAGAAAAATAATGCAAAATATATTACCAGAGATAAAGAAGGCCACTTCATAGGGGTAAAGGGGTAACTCCCTCAAGAGGACATAATAGAACTTCAACATACACAAAGAAAAAAAAAAAACTGATAGAAATGAAAGAACAAATTGGCAAATTCACAATTATAGTCAGAAATTTCAATGCCCTGTCTCATCTCAATAACTGATAGTTGAGGTAGGCAGAAAATCAGTAAGTATAAAGAAATATTCTTTATAGCATTTAAAAAAACATTCTTTTCATGTGCACATGGAACATTTATCAAGACAGACCATATTCTGGATCATAATACAAGTATTAGTAAATTAAGGATTAAAATCCTTTATTTATTTAAGAATATTTATCACAATGGAATTAAAATAGAAATCAATAGCAGAAAGATCTCTGGAAAATTCTTATGTATTTGGAAACCAAATAACACATCTAAATAACCCAAGAGTTAAAGAAGAAATCAAAGAAAATTAGAAAGTATTTTGGATTGAATGAAAATAAGACCACATATCAAAATTTGTAGGATGTTGTTAAAGCAGAACTTAGGGAGAAATTTACAGTATGTTTAAGTACCTATTTCACGGAAGAAGGAAAGTCTCAAATCAATGACCTCAGCTTACATCTCAAGAAACTAGAAAAAAGAAAATAAATTAAAAATAAAGTAAGCAGAAGAAAGGAAATAATAAGATCAATGCTTACGTTCAAGAAGTCAAAAATAAGAAAACACTAATGACAATTTGTGAAATCAAAAGCTGGACCTTTTGTGACGATAAATAAAATTGATAAACCTCTAGCTAGAGTTAGCAGGAAAAAAAATAACATTAGGAATGAGAAAGATGATACTTATAAGGATACAGTAGGATAATCAAATAGTTAGCTTAGAAGGCCCATTAGGGGATTGTAGATAGAGAGGGAACTTCAGGGGACTTTGGGAGACCACAGTAAGATTAATGATCACTCAAGAAAGTAATGGGAAAATCCTGAAACAACGTGGGGTTGCTTGACTCATAAAGCAGAGCAAGTCACTTAGCATCAAAGCCAGATTGGCTTGCCTAACAACAAAACCAAGCTAATTTGCTTAGCAACAAAACCGTGCAACAGAAGCATGAGACTTGCCCCGAAACAATAAAACAATAGTGGAAAATAAGGCCTGCAACCTGCCCAGTGGTGTCAACAAGTTAATGACCCCCGGGACATGCTCTTTGCACACAAAAAAACAATCATTTATGGAAGGTGACATTTCAAAGAGAAAGACCCTCATTGTACTGAGACCTGAAGTAATTTTTCCATAGTGCCATGACAGTCCTGGCCTGACCATGTAGGGACAAAACTCCCCTGCCCAATTTGGAGGAAGGGCTGATGATGGAAGCGTGACATCTACTCAAGAATGAAAGTAACCATACCATTTTGCATTCCCACAAGCTTCTCCCCCTCCCCTTTCTTCCTCTGATTATAAAAATGTAACCTACTAAGTACTCAGGGCAGCACAGCACTCGCCTGCCTGCTTATAAGCCTCACAAGCATCCTATTCTAATAAATCACTTCTTACCGATCACTGCCTCTCACTGAATTCTTTTTGCGTTGAGACATAAAGGACCAGAGCTTTTCGGAGCCCCATGAAACGCCACCTAGCGGTTTCAATACCACTATATGTCCTACATATGTTTAAAATATAATAAGGGAAAATTATGAACAACTGTATGCCACTAAGTTTGATAACCTAGATGAAATGGACAAATTCCTCGAAAGTCCCAAACTACCAAGGCTGACCCAAGAAGAAACAGATAACCTGAACATCCCTACTTCCAGTGATTAGGATATATAACTAGTTTATCATGATAATTTAAAGAAATTGAATTCATAGTTAAAAGCCTTCCTCCAAGGATAAATCCAGGCCCAGATGTCTTCACTGGTGAATTCTGTCAAACATTTAAGGAAGAAATAATACCAGTTTTAGGCAAAATCTTCCAGAAAATTGAAGAGGAGGCAATACTTTCTGACCCTTTCTCTGAAGCAACCATAATCCTGATATCAAAATTAGACAAAGATATTACAAGAAAAAAAAAAGGACAGACCAATATCCCTCTCTCGGGAACATAGGTACAAAAATTCCAAACAAAATTTTAGCATTTCAAATCCAACAATTTGAAAAAGAGAGACTACCTCATGACCATGTGAGGTGTATTTCAAGAAAACAGGATTTATTTAACATTCAAGAGACAATCTATTTAATGCACCATATTAAAAAAACTAGTAAGCAAAAATCTTTGTGACTTTTGGTTAAGCAAAGAGTTCTCAACAAAAGCACAATCTATAAAAAAAATTGATAAATACTTTTTCAGAATTAAAACTTTTGTTCTTTGAAAGACAAAGAATGAAGAATTACAGACTAGGAGAAAATATTTGCAAATTGAGTATCTCACAAAGAACGTTTATCCACAATATATGAAGAACACTCAAAACTCATTAATAAGAAAACAAACAGCCCAATAATAAAATTTGCAAAATATTTGATCAGACACTTCACTAAAGAAGATATGTGAATGGCAAATACACACATGAAAAGATGTCTTAAGATCGTTAGCCATTAAGGATATGCAAATTAAAACCTCAAGAGGATAACACTACAAACCTATTAGGCTGCAGTAAAACAACAACAACAACAATGATAAGCGCTGATGAAGATGTTCCACAACTAGAAGAGATACGCTGCTTGTGAGAATGCAAAATGGTATAGCTATTTTGGAAAAGAGCCTGGAAGTTTCTTACAAAGTTAACCATACATTTGCTTTATGACCTACCTATCCCACAACTGGGTAGTTACTCAAGAGAAATGTAAATTTACATTTACACGTAAACCTATATACAGATGTTTATAAGCAACTTTATCTTCAAAATTGGACATGACTAAATGTCCTTCGATGGGTGAAAGGATTAAAGGTACATTCCTAAAAGAAAGAAGACTCATAAGAAAAAGAGAGGAGACTATTGTTACTTGCCACAAGATGTGTAAATAATTACGTTATTTTGCTAGTTTAAAGGAGCCAGACCCAAAAGGCTTCTACTGTATGATTCCATGTATATGACATCCAGAAAAGGCAAACAAAAGGGATGGACAGCCCATTGGTGTTTGCCAGGGTTAGACTGGGGGGAAAATTTGAATACAAGGGAGGAAAGAGAGGGAGTTGTTTTGGAGGCTGGAACTGTTCAGTGTCTTGACATTCATGGTGGATACATGACTCTGCATTTGTGAAGGCAGAATAATAGCCCCCAAAGATGTCCACCTCCTAATTTGCAGAACCAGTAAATAGATTACCATGATGAAGAGGAGTTAAAGTTGTGGACAGAGTTAAAGTTTCTAATCAGTTGATCTTAAAATAGGGAAATTATCCTGGATTATCCGGGTGGGCTCAGTATAATCACAAGTGTTCTTAAAAGTGGAGGAGGGAGGTGGAAAAGTAGGTCACCGTGATGTGATTTGAGAAGGACTCATCTTGCCTCTGCTGACTTTGGAGATGGAGCAAGGGGGCCACAAGCCAAGGAATGTGGGAAACCTGTAGCTGCAAAAAGCAGGAAAAGGGATTCTACCCAGAACCTTCAGAAAGGAATGCAGCCCTGTCAATGCCTCAGTTTTAACCAAGTGAAAATCATGTAAGACTTCTGTCCTACAGACTGTAAGATAACATATTTGTGTTATTTAATGCACTCAATTTGTGGTACTGTGTTATGATAGCAATAGAATACTAATACAGCATTCATTTGCCCAAACTTACAGAATTGTGTATCAGAAGTGGACTTGATGTTAATTAAAAAATAAATTGAGGGCTTCCCTGGTGGCACAGTGGTTGAGAGTCTGCCTGCTGAAGCAGGGGACACGGGTTTGTGCCCCGGTCCGGGAAGATCCCACATGCTGTGGAGCGGCTGGGCCCGTGAGCCATGGCCGCTGAGCCTGTGCGTCCGGAGCCTGTGCTCCACAACGGGAGAAGCCACAACAGTGAGAGGCCCACGTACCGCAAAAATAAATAAATAAATAAATTGAAAACCCTTAAAGTTACATAGGTGGTTCACAGTGTATTTCTGTTGGACAACACTAGTGTAAACCATCTCAAAAGCAGGGAGTTACCTTTTTATCCTGAGTATTTAGCACAGGGGCTGATGTGAAACATTGTAACTATCAAATATATGTTAGATGCACATGTGAATTAGAAAAGGTGACTGGCATTGTGCCCTGCTGCTCTTTTCAAGAGCTGCTCTTTTCTTATCCTCCATCCCCCAGAAACTCAAGGACCCCCCCCCAACATTCCCTCTGATACATTATCCTCTTCCTAACCTATTTCTGTTCCTTGTTAGAGCCAAGGAAGATGCATATAGATTAATCCTTTGTTTTAAAATGTATGTGAGTACAGGGACTCTGTTTTACAAGCAAAAGTTGAGTACATACAGGCAAATGCCTGTGTACTTGAGCTAGAGAATATTTAAAATAAAGATAATCACAGAAAATACAAGGCTTCGGTTATCTTCAAGGAGTATGTGGGCACCTTGGATGAAAAGATTCAAAATGTGATTACCCTGCATAGTCTTCTGAACTCAGACACTTCAGTATTACTGTGTATTATTTTTGATCATCAAATAATTTTTACAGTGTCTTATTCTCTAGAAGAGGCTTAGGAATTTCATATCTTTCTGTTTTCAAAAAAGGAGGCAAAGACTGCTCTTACTCAGATAATAACACTTTGTGTAAAACACTTTCATCCTTAATGTCTGGAATATAAACAAAAATGGAAGAAACCATGAAGATCTTTAATTTCCATGGCAAAAGTTAGCTCACATGGTTCAAGAAGATTCTTTACTTTTTGGAAGAATTGAAAACTAACTATTGTCCCTTAGATAGGGGCTGTAAACATCCTGAAATTACAAGTAAAATTTATGTGCGTTTTTTTCCTGGAGACAAGAAACATACCTTTCATCAGCATCACAAAGAGAACAGCCACTGCATTAGCAGATGCATAAGAGTCCACTTCTGGAGGAGAAAAGAAGAGTTATTTCATATATATTGCTCACATACCAATTTTCCTAAAATGTGTTTTGTAGAACAGTGGTCCCAAAAGCATCTTTAAGAGGAAAAGGATTCCACGGTGAAATCATGGGAAACATATTCTACTTTATGTATTTTTGGAGATTCTTAATACACAGCACTCATTTTTTACATCATAGGTCTTGAGAAAATTTACTTGAAAGTTAAACTCCAACTCTCACCATAGAGCAACATTGCTGGTGCATTGTATGCACACACTGTGACTCTAAAGCCATATATTTATTTGTTTTAAATCTTTATTGAAGTCCCATATATTTTTAAAATCTACAACTGAAAGTTCTTAACATCTGTTTATCTTAAAGAAAGCTGTTTTTATGAATGAAAGGTATTTTAGCTTGTGAATGATTTTGTCTAAATATCAGTCTTTAATATATACCGAAGGAAGATACTTTCTCATTTAAGAAGGAACTATGACTTTATTCTAATTGGATCCAACAGTAAAAAACAAAACAAGACATACCTACACAGTTGCTATTTCTTCCTTTTACATTTCCAAAGAATTTGGTAGAAAACTTGCTGGAAAAAAAAAAAAAATCACGTCTTGAGCTCTTTCGGGCACTCAATTCACAGATCTCATTGAATCCTCACTACACAGTGTAGTATTATACACATGTGGGATCCCAGGATCAGAGACGTTAAGGAAAAATTTTTTAACTAGCTTTATTGAGATACAATTTACATACCATAAAATTCTCCTGGTTATAACATACATACAATTCAGTAGTTTCCTTTTTTTAATTTTTAAATTTAATTTTATAATATTTTTTATACAGCAGATTCTTATTAGTCATCAATTTTATACACATCAGTGTATACATGTCAATCCCAATCGCCCAATTCATCACACCCCCACCCCCACCCACTGTGGCATTCCCCGCTTGGTGTCCATATGTTTGTTCTCTACATCTGTGTCTCAATTTCTGCCCTGCAAACCAGTTCATCTGTACCATTTTTCTAGGTTCCACATATATGCATTAATATACAATATTTGTTTTCTCTTTCTGACTTACTTCACTCTGTATGACAGTTTCTAGATCCATCCACATCACAACAAATGACCCAATTTTGTTCCTTTTTATGGCTGAGTAATATTCCACTGTATATATGTACCACTTCTTCTTTAACCATTAGTCTGTCGATGGGCATTTAGGTTACTTCCATGACCTGGCTACTGTAAATAGTGCTGCAATGAACATTGGGGTGCATGTATCTTTTTGAATTATGAATTTCTCTGGGTATATGCCCAGTAGTGAGATTGCTGGATCATAAGGTAATTCTATTTTTAGTTTCTTAAGGAACCTCCATACTGTTCTCCATAGTGGCTGTATCAATTTACATTCCCACCAGCAGTGCAAGAGGGTTCCCTTTTCTCCACACCCTCTCCAGCATTTGTTGCTTGTAGATTTTCTGATGATGCCCATTCTAAATGGTGTGAGGTGATACCTCATTGTAGTTTTGATTTACATTTCTCTAATAATCAGTGATGTTGAGCAGCTTTTCATGTGATTCTTGGCCATCTGTATGTCTTCTTTGGAAAAATGGCTATTTAGGTCTTCTGCCCATTTTTGGATTGGGTTGTTTGTTTATTTAATATTGAGCTGCATAAGCTGTTTATATATTTTGGAGATTAATCCTTTGTCTGTTGATTCGTTGCCAAATATTTTCTCCCATTCTGAGGGGGTGTCTTTTCATCTTGTTTATGGTTTCATTTGCCATGCAAAAGCTTTTAAGTTTCATTAGGTCCCATTTGTTTATTTTTGTTTTTATTTCTGTTCCTCTAGGAGGTGGGTCAAAAAAGATCTTGCTGTGATTTATGTCAAAGAGTGTTCTTCCTATGTTTTCCTCTAAGAGTTTTATAGTGTCTAGCCTTACTTTAATGGTCTTTAATCCATTTTGAGTTTCTTTTTGTGTATGGTGTTAGGGAGTGTTCTAATTTCATTCTTCTACATGTAGCTGTCCAGTTTTCCCAGCACCACTTATTGAAGTGACTGTCTTTTCTCCATTGTATATCCTTGCCTCCTTTATCATAGATTAGTTGACCATAGGTGCATGGGTTTATCTCTGGCCTTTCTATCTTGTTGCATTGATCTATGTTTCTGTTTTTGTGCCAGTATCATATTGTCTTGATTACTGTAGCTTTGTAGTATAGTCTGAAGTCAGGGAGTCTGATTCCTCCAGCTCCATTTTTTTCCCTCAAGACTGCTTTGGCTATTTGGGGTCTTTTGTGTCTCCATAAAAATTTTAAGATTTTTTGTTCTAGTTCCATAAAAAATGCCATTGGTAATTTGATAGGTATTGCATTGAATCTGTAGATTGCTTTGGGTAGTATAGTCATTTTCACAATGTTGATTCTTCCAATACAAGAACATGGTATATCTCTCCATCTGTTGGTATCATCTTTAATTTCTTTCATTAGTGTCTTATAGTTTTCTGTATACAGGTCTTTTGTCTCCCTAGGTAGGTTTATTCCTAGGTATTTTATTTTTTTTGTTACAGTGGTAAATGGCAGTGTTTCCTTAATTTCTCTTTCAGATTTTTCATCAATAATGTATAGGAATGCAAGAGATTTCTGTGCATTAATTTTGTATCCTGCAACTTTACCAAATTCATTGATTAGCTCTAGTAGTTTTCTGGTAGCATCTTTAAGATTCTCTATGTATAGTATCATGTCATCTGAAAACAGTGACAATTTTACTTCTTCTTTTCCAATTTGTATTCCTTTTATTTCTTTTCCTTCTCTGATTGCCGTGGCTAGGACTTCCAAAACTATGTTGAATAATAGTGGTGCGAGTGGACATCCTTGTCTTGTTCCTGACCTTAGAGGAAATGCTTTCAGTTGCTCACCATTGAGAATGATGTTTGCTGTGGGTTTGTCGTATATGGCCTTTATTATATTGAGGTAGGTTCCTTCTTTGCCCACTTTTTGGAGAGTTTTTATCATAAATGGGTGTTGAATTTTGTCAAAAGCTTTTTCTGTATCTATTGAGATGATCATATGGTTTTTATTCTTCAATTTGTTAATATGGTGTATCACATTGATTGATTTGCGTATATTGAAGAATCCTTGCATCCCTGGGATAAATCCCACTTGATCATGGTATATGATTCTTTTAATGTGTTGTTAGATTCTGTTTGCTAGTATTTTGTTGAGGATTTTTGCATCTATATTCATGAGTGATATTGGTCTGTAATTTTCTTTTTTTGTAGTATCTTTGTCTAGTTTTTGTATCAGGGTGATGGTGGCCTCATAGAATGAGTTTTGGAGTGCTCCTTCCTCCGCAATGTTTTGGGAGAGCTTGAGAAGGATGGGTGTTAGCTCTTCTCTAAATGTTTGATAGAATTCGCCTGTGAAGCCATCTGGTCCTGGACTTTTGTTTGTTGGAAAATTTTTAATCACAGTTTCAATTTCATTACTTGTGATTGGTCTGTTCATATTTTCTATTTCTTCCTGGTTCAGTCTTGGAAGGTTATACCTTTCTACGAATATGTCCATTTCTTCCAGGTTGTCCATTTTATTGGCATAGAGTTGCTTGTAGTAGTCTCTTAGGATGCTTTGTATATCTGCGGTGTCTGTTGTAACTTCTCCTTTTTCATTTCTAATTTTATTGATTTGAGTACTCTCCCTCTTTGTCTTGTAGAGTCTGGCTAAAGGTTTATCAATTTTGTTTATCTTCTCAAAGAACCAGCTTTTAGTTTTATTAATCTTTGCTATAGTTTTCTTTGTTTCTATTTCATTTATTTCTGCTCTGATCTTTATGATTTCTTTCCTTCTGCTAACTTTGGGTTTTGTTTGTCCTTCTTTCTCTAGTTCCTTTAGGTGTAAGGTTAGGTTGTTTATTTGAGATTTTTCTTGTTTCTTGAGGTAGGACTCTGTAGCTATAAACTTCCCTCTTAGAACAGCTTTTGCTGCATCCATAGGTTTTGGATCATCGTGTTTTCATTGTCATTTGTCTCTAGGTATTTTTTGATTTCCTCTTTGATTTCTTCAGTGATCTCTCAGTTATTTAGTAACGTATTGTTTAGCCTCCATGTGTTTGTATTTTTTATGTTTTTCCCCCTGTAATTGATTTCTAATTTCATAGCGTTGTGGTCAGAAAAGATGCTTGATATGATTTCAGTTTTTGTAAATTTCCTGAGGCTTGATTTGTGACGCAAGATGTGATCTATCCTGGAGAATGTTCCATGCGCACTTGAGATAATGTGTAATCTGCTGTTTTTGGATGGAATGTCCTATAAGTATCAATTAAATCTATCTGGTCTATTGTGTCATTTAAAGCTTCTGTTTCCCTGTTTATTTTCATTTTGGATGATCTTTCCATTGGTGTAAGTGAGGTGTTAAAGTCCCCCACTATTATTGTCTTACTGTCAATTTCCTCTTTTTTAGCCATTAGCAGTTGGGTGCATATATATTTATAATTGTTATATCTTCTTCTTGGATTGATCCCTTGATCATTATGTAGTGTCCTTCCTTGTCTCTTGTAACATTCTTTATTTTAAAGTCTATTTTATCTGATATAAGTATTGCTACTCCAGCTTTCTTTTGATTTCCATTTGCATGGAGTATCTTTTTTCATCCCCTCACTTTCAGTCTGTAGTTGTCCCTAGGTCTGAAGTGGGTCTCTTGTAGACAGCATATAGACGGGTCTTGTTTTTGTATCCATTCAGCAAGCCTGTGTCTTTTGTTTGGGGCATTTAATCCATTCATGTTTAAGGTAATTATCGGTATGTATGTTCTAATGACCATTTTCTTCATTGTTTTGGGTTTGTTTTTGTAGGTCCTTTTCTTCTCTTGTATTTCTCACTTAGAGAATTTCCTTTAGCATTTGTTGTAGAGCTGGTTTGGTGGTGCTGAATTCTCTTAGCTTTTACTTGTCTGTAACACTTTTGATTTCTCCATTGAATCTGAGTGAGATCCTTGCAGGGTAGAGTATTCTTGGTTGTAGGTTCTTCCCTTTCATCACTTTAAGTATTTCCTGCCATTCCTTTCTGGCTTGTAGAATTTCTGCTGAGAAATCAGCTGTTAAGCTTATGGGAGTTCCCTTGCATGTTATTTGTCGTTTTCCCCTTGCTGCTTTCAATAATATTTCTTTGTCTTTAATTTTTGCCAATTTGATTACTATGTGGTTTGGCGTGTTTCTCCTTGGGTTTATCCCGTATGGGACTTGCTGCACTTCCTGGGCTTGGGTGGCTATTTCCTTTCCCATGTTAGGGAAGTTTTCAACTACAATCTCTTCAAATATTTTCCCTGGTCCTTTCTCTCTCTCTTCTCCTTCTGGGACCCCTGTAATGCAAATGTTGTTGCATTTAATGTTGCCCCAGAAGCCTCTTAGGCTGTCTTCATTTCTTTTCATTCTTTTTTCTTTATTCTGTTCCTCAGCAGTGAATTCCACCATTCTGTCTTCCAGGTCACTTATCCATTCTTCTGCCTCAGTTATTCTGCTGTTGATTTCTTGTAGTGTAGTTTTCATTTCAGTTATTGTATTGTTCATCTCTGTTTGTTTGTTCTTTAATTCTTCTAGGTCTTTGTTAAATATTTCTTGCATCTTCTCGATCTTTGCCTCCATTCTTTTTCTGAGGTCCTGGATCATCTTCACTGTCATTATTCTGAATTCTTTTTCTGGAAGGTTGCCTATCTCCACTTCATTTAGTTGTTTTCCTGGGGTTTAATCTTGTTCCTTCATCTGGTACATAGCCCTCTGCCTTTTCATTTTGTCTATCTTTCTGTGAATGTGGTTTTTGTTCCACAGGCTGCAGGATTGTAGTTCTTCTTGCTTCTGCTGTCTGCCCTCTGGTGGATGAGGCTATCTAAGAGGCTTGTGCAAGTTTCCTGATAGGAGGGACTGGTGGTGGGTGAGCTGACTGTTGCTCTGGTGGGTAGAGCTCAGTAAAAATTTAATCCTCTTGACTGCTGATGGGTAAGGCTGGGTTCCCTCCCTGTTGGTTTTTTCGCCTGAGGCAACCCAACACTGGAGCCTATGTGGGCTCTTTGGTGGGGCTAATGGCAGACTCTGGGAGGGCTCACACCAAGGAGTACTTCCCAGAACTTCTTCTGCCAGTGTCCTTGTTCCCACAGTGAGCCACAGCCACCACCCCCCACCTCTGTAAGAGACCCTCCAACACTAGCAAGTAGGTCTGGTTCAGTCTCTCCTGGGGCCACTGCTCCTTCCCCTGGGTCCCAGTGCTCACACTACTTTGTGTGTTCCTTCGAAGAGTGGAGTCTCTGTTTCCCCCAGTCCTTTCAAAATCCTTCAATCAAATCCCAGTAGCCTTCAAAGTCTGATTATCTAGGAATTCCTCCTCCCATTGCCGGACCCCCACGTAGGGAATCTTGACGTTGGACTCAGAACCTTCAGTCCAGTGGGTGGACTTCTGTGGTATAAGTGTTCTGCCATCTGTGAGTCACCCACCCAGCTGTTATGGGATTTGATTTTACTGTGATTGTGCCCCCCTACCATCTCATTGTGGCTTCTCCTTTGTCTTTGGATGTGGGGTATCTTTTTTGGTGAGTTCCAGTGTCTTCCTGTTGATGATTGTCCAGCAGCTAGTTGTGATTCTTGTGTTCTCACAAGAGGGAGTGGGAGCACGTCCTTCTACTCCGCCATCTTGGTTCCCAGTCATTTCTAGTATATTCAGAAAGTTGCATAAGAATCAAACTTTAGAACACTTTTATCACCACCAAAAGAAACCCCATACCCATTAACAGTAAATCCTATCCCCACCTCACCTCTAGCCCTAAGCAAGCAGTAATCTACTTTCTGTCTCTATGGATCTGCCTATTCTGGATATTTCATATAAACAGGAGCTCACGGTATGTGTTTTTCTGTAACTGGCTTCTTAGCACAATGTTTCCAAGGTTCATCCATGTTGTGGCATGTGTGAGTACTTCATTCCTCTTTATGATGGAATAATATTCCACTGTAGGGCTGTGCCACATTTTATTCATCTATTCATCAGTTAGTGGACATTTGGGTTGTTCCACTTTTGGGTTATTTTGTGAACATTAGTATTCACATTTTTTTGTGGACATGTTCTCAATTCATTTGTGTATATACCTCAGGGTGGAATTGTTGGGTCATATTGTAACTCTGTGTTTGACTTTTGAGGAATTGCCAGACTATTTTTCTCACCCTGAATACTCTCAACTGAGCTCACATCTGCTTTTGAGCCCCTCTAATGAATTTTTAATTTCAGTTATTTAACTTTTCTACTAGACTTTCTATTTGATTCCTTTTTATAATTCTGTCTCTTTATTGATATGCTATGTTTGGAGACACACCATTGTCACACTTTCCTTTAATTCTTTAGACATGACTTCCTTTAGTTCTTTGAATATAGTTATAACAGTTGACTTAAAGTCCTTATCTAACTGGCCAACATCTGGGCCATTTCAGAGACATTTCCTATTGGCTGTTGTTTTCCTTTTGTAGAGGCAATACCTTCCTGTTTCTCTGTATGTCTCATAATTTGTGGTTGAAATCTGGACATCGTAGATAATATATTGCAACAACTCTGGTACCACATTTTTTCCCTCACCCTTCCACTCCTGTTTGTTTTTATTGCTGTTTGTTGTTGTTGTTGTTTCTTGTTACTGCTTTTTGTTCAGCAACTTCCCTAGACTTAATCTGTAGATTCTATATTCTCTACAGTGTGTTCTCTAAGTTCTCTGCTAGCTTTAAAAAAAAAAAAATCTTGTTTTTATTTTTAAGACTGGACCTAGGGTTCACCCTGTGTCAGTATACTTTAGTGGTTGCATGGATCCTGATGGTTCAGATTTCCTTAATTGCCTTGAGACAGTACATCTTCTTCCCACCTTTTGCACGAGGTTCTGTTTGAAGCATACCTTCAAACCTCAGGCAGTATAGGAGTTGGCCTTATCTTTCACCTCCTGCTTGCTTAGGACTTCAGGGTCAGTCAGAAGTGAATGGCTGGGCTTTCTCCTTACTCAGGTCTTCCTGGGCTCAGGGACATCCCTGGTCATGGGCATAGCCCTGCACATGTGAACAATCTTCTAGATCCTCGGGAATATGTCAGAGCTTTTCAAAGTTCCCTATGGTCATCTAATTCTCCAAATCTTCCTTTTGCATTTTGGTGAGGTTCTTTTTGGTCTCAACTGAAGCATACAGCCTTAGGCAGCTGTGATGTTAAGTGTTAGCAGTAGATTGCTGTTCTTTTCACTAATGCCCTGGGGATAGGACTTTTTCACCTGATTCACCTAAGCTTCAAGTCAAATCAAACAGAAACAACAACCTGGGCGTGGGGATTTTCCAGGGAGCTGCTAATTGGATCAAAAAATTGATTGTCCTCCGGAGATGGAGCTTTTACTGCAGCTCCAAAGTGGCCAGTGTCCTATTGAAGCTGCAGGCATTCCATGGCCACCTCATCCCTCAGCTTCGGAGGGAGGAGGATGGGAATATTGCCACGTGAAAATGACACAGACTTCACTGGTTTTTAATGAGATTCAGTAGCTTTTCTTGAATAGATATTTTTTGAATAGCTATTTTGTTCTGGGCCTTTGGTTAAACTCCAGAGTTACCAAATGGTTGAATCTGATCGTTTTGCTTGTATTTTCATTGTTTGTGGAGCAGTGCGTTCACTGAGGTGCATGCTTCACCATTTCATCTGGATAGTCTTAATCAAACTCAGGTATCTCAGAGTAAACAGCTATGCTGTTTATTGAGCATCCCTGTGCTTACTCAATAAATGACTTAATGAATATAAAATGCTCAGAAGAGTTTGGGGCATACATTGTAAGTATTATGAGATAGCTGTTATGATTGTTATTCTCCTGCCCTCTGCAAGAGCAGCTTCTCTCTTCTGCTTCAGTGTTTGTTGGAGCACAGTGAATGACAGACTGTTTGAAGCTGCAACTCTATGAAGCCACTGATAACTGAGGAACACATTTAAGATGTATTTTCAACACAACAGCTAATAACCAGTGCAGAGAGTTTCAAACCCCAAGCTAGCAACGCAGATGGATAGCATCTACTCAAGCCTGGGAGTAAAACTAGGGTCAGTGTGGGCAGTGACTGGAAAGAAATTCAGTGTGATGACAAAGGTACTAAATCATACTGAAGGTGTCTCCATTCTTCAATTTACCCTTTTTAAATAACGTTCTTTTACTTTTAAAAACCTAATTGAGTAGAAAAATACTATTTCTCTTTTTTTTTTCTAAACCCTATTTCTAAGGATTTTAGCTGTCCATGGTCAACCTGCTAAAGTGCTCTCATGTTGATTAGAAGTGAGATAGCTAGAAGGAAATTAGAAGCCTCCGGAATTAGGTTATTTTACCTAAACCTTATAAATGGAAAACAACTCCCCATTCTATATAGGACAGATATATTTGAACTGGGTAGCATGATCGCTGTGAGGGAAAACACCTTTCGGAGCACAATGTAGAAACAGAATGTCTTAACTTTTAAAAGAATAAAAAGTTACCTGATATTAGAAAAGCTTTAGATAATCCATGACATATTGACGTAAAATCTATGGGCGGTAGATCCAGTAGTCTTAAAGATGCAATAAGACAAGGCTAGGTATCTATATTTATCAGTGAAAAAAGGAAAGGCCTGCTTCTGAATGACACTGGAATTTAGACAGGAAGAGACAAATCTGAGAGAATGGTGCAAGGATCCAAATTTGAATACTGTGTTTTCATTTTATTTTTGTTTGGAGAGAGGCAAAAATCTATGTTTTTTTTTTGTTTTTTTTTTTAAGGATAGCTAGAGAAAAGGGGACAGGCCAAGATATTCTCTTGACCTAGGTGCCCTGCATAGGTGCCCAGGTACCCAGGTTTGGAAGGAATTTTTCCCTTCCCTCTGTAGGCTTCAGGTGCTCCAGGGAAGGCTGCATGGATCCACGATTGGAAGCTTTGGAAGCTCAAGGAAGCAGCTCAGCTGCAAAGTAGTCACTGCACTGCAGAGAATGGTGGCAGCTGCTTCTCAGATGGAGGCCATCAACCAGAGGGATTATCAGTGAAGATGTCAAGGGGTGGTGTGTGAATTCAAGTGAGATCCACCCCTAAGGAGTTCTGGAAATAACTATTTGAGGCTCAGGGGAGGAACCTGACCTACCATCATGCTCCAACCAGGGAAATCTGAATTATTGCTAAGAATATGATTGCTTTAGTATCTACACTGATGACGATTGAAAACACCCCTAATATATGCCCAACAATGTAGTATATATATATTTTTAACATCTTTATTGGAGTATAATCGCTTTACAATGTTGTGCTAGTTTGTGCTATATAACAAAGTGAATCAGCTATATGTATACACATATCCCCATATCCCCTCCCTCTTGCGTCTCCCTCCCATCCTCCCTATGCCACCCCTCTAGGTGGTCACAAAGCACCGAGATGATCTCCCTGTGCGAAGCAGCTGCTTCCAACTAGCTATCTATTTTACATTTGGTAGTGTATATATGTCACTGCTACTCTCTCACTTCATCCCAGCTTACCCTTCCCCCTGCCCCGTGTCCTCAAGTCCATGTCTCTACTTCTGCATCTTTATTCCTATCCTGTCCCTAGGTTGATCAGAACCAGTTTTTTTAAGATTCCATATATATGTATTAGCATACGGTATTTGTTTTTCTCTTTCTGACTTACTTCACTCTGTATGACAGACTCTAGGTCCATCCACCTCACTACAAATAACTCAATTTCGTTCCTTTTTATGGCTGAGTAATATTCCATTGTATATATGTGCCACATCTTCTTTATCCATTCATCTGTTGATGGACACTTAGTTGCTTCCATGTCCTGGCTATTGTAAGTATAGCTGCAGTGAACACTGTGGTACACGTCTCTTTTTGAATTATGGTTTTCTCTGGGTATATGCCCAGTAGTGGGATTTCTGGGTCATATGGTAGTTCTATTTTTACTTTTTAAGGAACCTCCATGCTGTTCTCCATAGTGGCTACATCACTAACAGTGCAAGAGGGTCCCCTCTCTACACCCTGTACAGCATTTATTGTTTGTAGATTTTTTGATGATGGCCATTCTGACTGGTGTGAAGTAATACCTCATTGTGGTTTTGATTTGCATTTCTCTAATGATTAGTGATGTTGAGCATCCTTTCATGTGTTTGTTGGCAATCTGTATATCTTCTTTGGAGAAATGTCTATTTAGGTCTTCTGCCCATATTTGGATTGGGTTGTTTGTTTTTTGTTTTTGTTTTTTTTTTTGATATTGAGCTGCATGAGCTTCTTGTATACTTTGGAGATTAATTCTGTATCAGTTGCTTCCTTTGCAAATATTTTCTCCCATTCTGAGGGTAGTCTTTTCATCTTGTTTATGGTTTCCTTTGCTGTGTAAAAGCTTTTAAGTTTCATTATGTCCCATTTGTTTATTTTTGTTTTTCTTTCCATTTCTCTAGAAGGTAGGTCAAAAAGGATCTTGCTGTGATTTCTGTCATAGAGTGTTCTGCCTATGTTTTCCTCTAAGAGTTTGTAAGTGTCTGGTCTCACATTTAGGTCTTTAATCCATTTTGAGTTTATTTTTGTGTATGGTGTTAGGAAATGTTCTAATTTAATTCTTTTACATGTAGCTGTCCAATTTTCCCAGCACCACTTATTGAAGAGGCTGTCTTTTCTCCACTGTATAGTTTTGCCTCCTTTATCAAAGATAAAGTGACCATATGTGCATGGGTTTATCTCTGGGATTTCTATCCTGTTCCATTGATCTATATTTGTTTTTGTGCCAGTATCATACTGTCTTGATTACTGTAGCTTTGTCGTATAGTCTGAAGGCAGGGAGCCTGCTTCCTCCAGCTCCATTTTTCTTTCTCAAGATTGCTTTGGCTATTTGGAGTCTTTTGTGTTTCCATACAAATTGTAAAGTTTTTTGTTCTAGTTCTGTGAAAAATGCCATTGGTAGTTTGATAGGGATTGCATTGAATCTGTAGATTGCTTTGGGTAGTATAGTCATTTTCACAATGTTGATTCTTCCAATCCAAGAATATGGTTTGTATCTCCATCTGTTTGTATCATCTTTAATTTCTTTCATCAGTGTCTTATAATTTTCTGCCTACAGGTCTTTTTTCTCCTTAGGTAGGTTTATTCCTAGGTATTTTATTCTTTTTCTTACAATGGTAAATGGGAGTGTTTCCTTAATTTCTCTTTGAGATTTTTCATCATTAGTGTATAGGAATGCAAGAGATTTCTGTGCATTAATTTTGTATCCTGCAACTTTACCAAATTCATTGATTAGCTCTAGTAGTTTTCTGGTGACATCTTCAGGATTGTCTATGTATAGTATCATGTCATCCACAAACAGTGACAGTTTTACTTCTTCTTTTCCAATTTGGATTCCTTTTATTTCTTTTTCTTCTCTGATTGCTGTAGCTAAAACTTCCAAAACTATATTGAATAATAGTGGTGAGAGTGGGCAACCTTGTCTTGTTCCTGATCTTAGAGTAAATGGTTTCAGTTTTTCACCATTGAGAACAATGCTGGCTGTGGGTTTGTCATATATCACCTTTATCATGTTGAGGTAGGTTCCCTCTATGCCCACTTTCTGGAGAGTTTTTATCATAAATGAATGTTGAATTTTGTTGTAAGTTTTACTGTATCTATTGACATTATCATATGGTTTTTATTCTTCAATTTGTTAATACGGTGTATCACATTGATTGATTTGCGTATATTGAAGAATCCTTGCATCCCTGGGATAAATCCCACTTGATCATGGTGTATGATCCTTTTAATGTGTTGTTGGATTCTGTTTGCTAATATTTTGTTGAGGATTTTTGCAACTATATTCATCAGTGATATTGGTCTGTAATTTTCTTTTTTTGTAATATCTTTGTCTGGTTTTGGTATCAGGGTCATGGTGGCCTCATAGAATGAGTTTGGGAGTATTCCTTCCTCTGCAATTCTTTGGAAGAATTTGAGAAGGATGAGTGTTAGCTCTTCTCTAAATGTTTGATAGAATTCACCTGTGAAGCCGTCTGATCCTTGACTTTTGTTTGTTGGAAGATTTTTAATCACAGTTTCAATTTTATTACTTGTGATCAGTCTGTTCATACTTTCTATTTCTTCCTGGTTCAGTCTTGGAAGGTTATACCTTTCTAAGAATTTGTCCATTTCTTCCAGGTTGTCCATTTTGTTGGCATAGGGTTGCTTGTAGTAATCTCTCATGATCCTTTGTATTTCTGCAGTGTCTGTTGTAACTTCTCCTTTTTCATTTCTAATTCTGTTGATTTGAGTCTTCTCCCTGTTTTTCTTGATGAGTCTGGCTAATGTTTTATCAATTTTGTTTATCTTCTCAAAGATCCAGATTTTAGTTTTATTGATCTTTGCTATCATTTCCTTCATTACTTTTCATTTATTTCTGATCTGAAATTTATTTCTTTCCTTTTGCTAACTTTGGGTTTTTTCTTTCTTCTTTCTCTAATTGCTTTAGGTTGTTTCTTTGACATTTTTCTTTTCTCTTGAGGTAGAAATGTATAGCTATAAACTTCCCTCTTAGAACTGCTTTTGCTGCATCCCATAGGTCTTGTGTCATCGTGTTTTCGTTGTCATTTGTTTCTAGGTATTTTTTGATTTCCTCTGATTTCTTCAGTGATCTCTTGGTTATTAAGTAGTGTATTATTTAGCCTCCATGTGTTTGTATTTTTTACAGATTTTTTCCTGTAATTGATATTTGGTCTCATAGCGTTGTGGTCAGAAAAGATACTTGATATGATTTCAATTTTCTTAAATTTACCAAGGCTTGATTTGTGACCCAAGATGTGATCTATCCTGGGGAATGTTCCAAAAGCAGTTGAGAAGAAAGTGTATTCTGTTGTTTTTGGATGGAATGTCCTATGAATATCAATTAAGTCCACCTTGTTTAATGTATCATTTAAAGCTTGTGTTTCCTTATTTATTTTCATTTTGGATGATCTGTCCATTGGTGAAAGTGGGGTTTTAAAGTCCCCAACTATGATTGTGTTACTGTCGATTTCCCCTTTCATGACTGTTAGCATTTGCCTTATGTACTGAGGTGCTCCTATGTTGGGTGCATAAATACTTACAATTGTTATATCTTCTTCTTGGATTGATCCCTTGGTCATCATGTAGTGTCCTTCTTTATCTCTTGCAATAGTCCTCATTTTAAAATGTATTTTGTCTGATATGAGAATTGCTACTTCAACTTTCTTTTCATTTCTATTTGCATGGGATATCTTTTTCCATCCCCTCACTTTCAGTCTGTATGTGTCCCTAGGTCAGAAGTGGGTCTCTTGTAGACAGCATATATACATGTCTTGTTTTTGTATCCATTCAGCCAGGCTGGGTCTTTTGGTTGGAGTATTTAATCCATTTACATTTAAGGTAATTATCAATATGTATGTTCCTATTACCATTTTCTTAATCGTTTTGTGTTCATTTTTGTAGGTCTTTCCCTTCTCTTGTGTTTCCTGCCTAGGGAAGTTTGTTTAGCATTTGTTGTAAGGCTGGTTTGGTGGTGCTGAATTCTTTTAGCTTTTGCTTGTCTGTAAAGGTTTTAATTTCTCCATCGAATCTGAATGAGATCCTTGCTGGGTAGAGTAATCTTCATTGTAGGTTTTTCCCTTTCATCACTTTAAATATGTCCTGCCACTCCCTTCTGGCTTGCAAAGTTTCTGCTGAAAGGTCAGCTGTTAACCTTATGGGGGTTCCCTTGTATGGTATTGGTTGCTTTTTTCTTACTACTTTTAACATTTTATATTTAATTTTTGATAGTTTGATTAATATTTGTGTTGGCATGTTCCTCCTTGGATTTATCCTGTATGGGACTCTGCACTTCCTGGACTTGTTTGAGTATTTCCTTTCCCATGTTAGGGAATTTTTCAACAATAATCTCTTCAAATATTTTCTCAGACCCTTTCTTTTTCTCTTCTTCTTCTGAGACCCCTATAATTTGAATGTTGGCACATTTAATGTTGTCCCAGAGGTCCCTGAGACTGTCTTCAATTCTTTTCTTTCTCTTTTTCTTCATTCTGCCTTGCAGCAGTTATTTCCACTATTCTGTCTTCCAGGTTACTTAGCCGTTCTTGGTCCCGAGAGATGGGCATGGACAGCTAACACTGATCCCGCTGCCACCACGAATCTTGTGTGGAAGCGCAGGTCAGTACCCACACACCACCCCCACCCCAGATGCCTCAGTTATTCTGCTATTGATTCCTTCTAGAGAATTTTTAATTTCATTTATTGTGTTGTTCGTCATTGTTTGTCCTTTAGTTCTTCTAGGTCCTTGTTAAATGTTTCCTGTATTTTCTCCATTCTATTTCTGAGATTTTGGATCATCTTTACTATCATTACTCTGAATTCTTTTTCAGGTAGACTACCTATTTCCTCTTCATTTGTTTGGTCTGGTGGGTTTTTACCTTCTCCTTCATCTGCTCCATATTTCTCTGTCTTCTCATTTTGTTTAACTTATTGTGTTTGGGGTCTCCTTCTCGCAGGCTGCAGGTTTTTAGTTCCTGTTATTTTTGGTGTCTGGCCCCAGTGGGTGAGGTTGGTTCAGTGGCTTGTGTACGCTTCCTGGTTGGGGGGACTAGTACCTGTGTTCTGGTGGGTGGGGCTGGATCTTGTCCTTCTGGTGGGCAGGACCACTTCCGGAGTTGTGTTTTGGTGTGTCTGTTAACTTAGTATGACTTTAGGCAGCCTCTCTGCTAATGGGTGTGTTTGTGTTCCTGTCTTGCTAGTTGTTTGGCATGGGGCATCCAGCACTGGAGTTTGCTGGCCGTTGAGTAGAGCTGGGTATTAGTGTTGAGTTGGAGATCTCTGGGAGAGCTCTCATCAATTAATATTACGTGGGGCTAGGAGGTCTGTAGTGTTCAAGTGTCCTGGACTCGGCTCTCCCACGTCAGAGGCTCAGGCCCAATACCCAGCCGGAGCACCAAGACCCTGCCAGCCACACGGGTTGGAAGAAAAGGAAGAAAACACAAATGCACCCCAAAACAAATGGTAAAAGAAAAACTAAACAAACATCTCCAAAGAAACATACACACACACACACACACACACACACACAAAAAGAGAAAAAAGAAAAAATAAAAAAAGGAAGAGAGCAATCAAACCAATAAAGAAATCCACCAATGATAACTAGCACTAAAAACTAAACTAAGATAAACATAAGACCAAAGACAAATCAGACGTAGAAAGCAAACCCCAAGTCTACTGTTGCTCCCAAAGTCCATCGCCTCAATTTGGGGAACATTCATTGTCTATTCAGGTATTCCACAGATGCTGGGTTTATCAAGTTGACTGTGGGGATTTAATGCACAGCTCCTGGGGTTCAGCTTTGGTTTTGGCCCTGCCTCTGTGTGTAGGCCACCCTCAGAGATCTGTTCCTGCCCAGACAGGAGGGGTTTAAAGGAGCGGCTTATTAGGGCTCTCTTGCTCACTGATGCTGGGGCGAGGGAGGGGTACTGTAGTCATAATTGGAAGGAGGGGTGAGCCTGCGGTGGCAGAGGCCAGCATGATGTTGCAACAGCCTGAAGCATGCCATGTGTTCTCCTGGGGAAGTTGTTCCTGGATCATGGGATCCTGGCCGTGGCGTGCTGCACAGGCTCCTGTGGGGGTGGGGTGGGTATGTGTGCAGGTAGTGACCTGCACTTGCACACAGGATTCTTGGTGGCAGCAAGAGCAATGTTAGCTGTCCATGCCCATCTCTCGGGTCCAACATGATAGCCGCAGTTCTTGCCTGTCTCTGGAGCTCACTTAGGTAGTGCTCTGTCATCTGTGGGCACACGGAACAGGAATCCCCTCTCCTCATGTACCCAATGCAGTGGTCTCTTGCCTCTCCAGTAGGTCTGGACTTTTTCCCGGGCTCCCTCCCAGCTAGCTGTAGCACACTAGCCCCCTTCAGGCTGTCTTCACGTGGCCAGCCCCAGCTCTCTCCCTGAGGTCTGACCTCGGAAGCCTGAGCCTCAGCTCCCAGCCCCCACCCGTCCCAGCGCATGAGCAGACAAGCATCTCAGGCTGGTGAGGGCTGGTCAGCACTGATCCTCTGTGAGGGAATCTCTCCCCTTGCCCTCAGTACCCCTGTTTTTGCACTCTCCTCCGTGGCTCCAAAGCTTCTCTCCGCCCCACCCCCACCAGTGAAGGGGCTTCCTAGTGTGTGGAAACTTTTCCTCCTTCACAGCTCCCTCCCTAGGAGGTACAGATCCCGTCCCTATTCTTTTGTCTCTTTTTTTCTTTTTTCTTTTGCTCTACCCAGGTACATGGGGATTTTCTTGACTTTTGGGAATTCTGAGGTCTTCTGCCAGCATTCAGTAGGTGTTCAGTAGGAATTGTTCCACATGTAGCTGTATTTTTGACGTATTTGTGGGGAGGAAGTTGATCTCCATGTCTTACTCCTCTGCCATCTTGAAGGTCTCTGTCTAGTATATTTTTAAATCTGTGGTGTTTACAGCAATTCTCTAAGACTGCTTTTATCCTCTACACTTAGTAGATGAGAAAGGTAAGATGTAAAAAGGTAAGCAGCTTTCCCAAGGGTGCACACTTAGTATTTGGCAGAGCCAGAATCAGAACTCAAATCTTCTTCACCCAAAATGTTATTATCATTCCAGGACATCATCTCTCATGCACCTGTGGAAGTATGCTTCTTACTTGCACCTTCAAAGTGTCTGGACACCCATGTAAAGTGAGCAAAGAAGGCCCATAAACATCAACAACAACAACAACAAACATCAAAGGAAAAAGGCAAAGAAATTCAAAAAGAACGTCTACTGTTAGTGTGTTTTTTGGTCCTACAAAATCACAGTGAGAAAACTGGGAGGATGGAAATTTTTCTGCAGGAAAAGGGCTCAAAAGAGTGCAAAATAAACCTGACTCATAAGCTATTACTGTGATAATTTAGTGTACAGTAGCTGAAGTAACAATTGCTTTCTATTCATTTACCCAAGTTGGGAAAAGAAAGTTTCTTTCAAAAGCTGAGATGCTGATAATTGCTTATGTGAGCTTCCATTTTAAAGAAAAAAGTGTTGCTGAAGCTGGCACTGTTCGAGGGGAAGGGTAGTCAGTGTTGGAACATTTTGGATGAATTTTAAGAATTGGATGATGAAGAAGAAAACTAATTATGTCTAAATATAAATTAAACTATTTCTCGAAGGATACAATAGTACAGAATTACGCAACAAATTAGCCAGCAAGATATTACTATTCCAATCGAAATTATGCTGGTACATGAGAGATGCTAACCTTTTGGATAGACAATGTTGATTAAAAAATTGCCAAGAATCTTGGGCAATTTATGTAGTTGATTTTCTAAGATGTTGGAGATTTCTGTGCTGACATTGATAGTGAGCCCCATTTTTATGGACTGAATTGTACCTCCCCCAATCCCTGTGTTGGAGCCCTAACTCTCAGTGTGACTATATTTGGAGATAGGATCTTTAAGTAATTAAGTTTAAATGAGGCCATAAGAGTGGGGCTCTAATCCAATAGAACCGGTGCCCTTATAAGAAGAGGGAGCAACAACAGCAGTGCCCACACAGAGGAAAGGCAAGGTGGTGACATCCATCTTTGAGGCAGAAAAAGAGTCTTCACAAGAAACCTGTGCTGCTGGCACCTTGAACTTGGCCTTCCAGCCTCCAGAACCATGAGAAAATAAATGTCTGTTGTTTAAGCCAGCCAATCTGAGTATTTTGTTATGGAAGTCTGACCAGACTAATACACTTGCACAGCAACAGTTCTCAAATTTGAGTGTGGCTATTTTATGTGGCTTATCATTTGTCAACATCATTTAGCATTCTTCTGTCAATCAATAGAGAATGTTTCAACATAAGTTAGTGATTTTAACTACCTTTGTGTCAATTTTAAAATGAGTGACGTGAATTAAGCCTGGCAGATATCTTTCTTCTCTCAGTTTACTTTCACTGCATATCATTTACATGGATCTCTATAAATTTTCTATCTGCCTGACTTTTCTTTCAACTAGAAATAATTTTGTTACCTTTTGAGTTGTCATTTAAATACCACTTCAAGTATTTTTACAAGGACTTTGCAATATCACAGGAAAAGTGTTGGTCTTTTAATTCCATAATGCCTTTGACATTCATCCAGGAAGAGGAAGTGATCTAAGGAAAGTACAGATGAAACATGCATAGTTTTTAGAGCTCATGAAAGGTATGGATGAAATAAAGTTATCTCCAGGTATTTATCATGCTGGCCATCCATTCTTTCAACATAGTTTTTGAGCACTAATGTTGAACTAAGTTAATAAAGACACAGTGGGCTTTATGCAAAATACTCATTTCATCAGTTCTAAGCCAACTCCTCTATGACCCTTTACTCGCTTTAACTAGCTTTCAAAATAACCCTATTCCTCTGTGGACTCTTTTAATGAAAGAGACCCTTTTTACCTTACTTCAATGTTCGAGAGACTCATATGTATTACATGCTCCAAAATATATATTGAATTGTGTTGAGGGCTACCTAAGCTAATTAATATCTTTTGTCCCTTAAAAACTGAATTCAGTAATAAAACTACAATAGAATTATAGCTATTTCATCCTAAGTGCCTTTTAAAGTCAAATTTTTCATTCTCTGAGACCCAAAGAATGCATATATTTCCCTGGAAAATGGGGCAACTCTACAAATTCATGACAACTCCTTCAAACAAAAGGATAAAAGTGGGTCAATTTAGCCAGACAATAAAAATTAAGTTACTTCTATTTTGACTAAAGAAAACATCTTCTTTTATGGAAGAATTTCAAAACTGCAAATTACAATTTAAAATGATAGCTGAAGGGCATAATCTACAGGAAGGCAATTTTTGTAAGATATATTAAACTTGAACTTTTATATTATATTTGATGAGATGTAAAATCATAGCATTTTAAAACCCAAAGAAGGGGCCTTGGAGAGCTCCCACTGAAAAGCAAATCACAAGAAAGAACTCTTCTATGTGTAAAATGCAAATTTGCCTTTGAAAGACGGAGCAGCATTTCCCCAGAGGTCCATGTGCAGAGTGATTTTCAAATAAAGACACCGATAATAAAAAACATTTTGTTCTCTTAATATCTGGTTAAAAAACCCCACACACTATAAACCAAAAAACAGGCATCCATCACCTAATGTGACTCTGCTAAGGATACTGCACGTTGCCATGGCACCACTGCAGGCTTGCTAGCTGGCCTGTCCACCTGGGAGAAACCTTGCATTGCATCCTCCACACCCACACGGTCTTAGGAGTCTCGACACTTTGTTATGCTTTGTTTTTTTCCTAATTTTCCATCCTGACACTAAATAAATAATCCCTGGGCTTTGAGATATAGCAGAACTAGCAAAAGGTTTGGAATCAAACATAGCCAGGCTTGGAATCAACCCCCACTCTGTTTACTAAGTAAGTGGTCTTGGTCAGCCACTTCATCGCTCTCATTTTCAGTTGAATAGTGAGACTAATGATGCCTGCTCACGGCATTGTAGGAGTTAGAGACAGTGCATCTAATCTAGATACTGTTTCTAGTACCCAGTGGGCACATTTATCATTATTCAGTTTGTACGTGGAATTGACCAATTTGTCATCCAGCTGTAGTTTCTCAGTTTCAGTCTGGATTGAGTTGTGACCTCAGTCATTTAGTTTACACCCTGTGTGGATCCAAACTGGTTTGGATCAAGTCAAGTGAAAAATAGCACTAGACATGTTCACCTTTATTCTAATTCAGAATCAGTGAAAGCCATGATATCACATGCTGTCACAAGCCATGATGTCCATTTACCAAAATAGTGGCACACACACACACACACACACACACACACACACACAGAGTTTCTTTGAGCAGCTTTTTGAGCAACTTTAAGACCTCTCGCCTAAATGCACAAGAGTCATGATGAATATTACGAGCAACTAGGTGCACAAGCGTTACTGAAAACTACTCTGTGTCAGGCACTTTACAAGATGTCTGGGTAGCAACCATGAACCAGATGTTCACAGTCATGGACTTCATGGTATCATAGAGAAAACAGAAATTTAAAAATACTTACAAACCCCTTTCCAGCAGATTTTTTTTTACTACTCTTACTTCCCATGAAAATTTAACAATCAATTTCCTCAGAACCCAGTTCTCAATTATGAGGCACTAGCTATTTCCTGCTAAAGTAATAAGGCTCCAAGACCACACATTTGTATTAGTACGTAGTGCTCTATTGCCAAAAAATAGTTCAATATCTGAACTGAAGATTTCTGAGCAAAGGAGGAAAAGTGAATAGGAATAGAAATTGGTGTCACCTGGTCTGGTCGACCCAGGTTAAATGTATGTAGTAAATAATCCACCACAAAATGTGTTCTCATCCTTCCTATTGATTTATTTACCTTTAGTGATAGAGAATGAATGAGCCCAGCCATAGTTATTATGTATCTTACACACTTGGTCGCCCAGGCTGGGTCTATTAGCAGGAATACACTGGTCCATCTGTACAATGAAAGTCTGGATTTTAAAAATTCAGGTTTGAAAAGGGATCGGGTGTGTGGTTATGAGAGGTGGGAGATAGGAGAGGCGGAATCAGGCAGGTGGTCAAAGGGTACAGACTCCTAGTTATACGTAAGTACTAGTAATGTACAGCAAGATGACTATAGGTAACGTTGCTGTATGATTTATAGGGAAGTTGTTAAGAGAGTAGATTCTAAGAGCTCTCATCACAAGGAGAATTTTTTTTCTTTTTACAATATATGTAAATCAAATCAACATGCTGTGAACCTTAAACTTATACAGAGTGTATGTCAATTATGCTCCATAAAACTGGAAAAAGTCAGGTTTGAATTGGTCATATTTCTTTGCAATACTCTTTGGCAGTATTTACAAAGCTAAATAGGCCTGTATTCTCTGATTACATGCATGAATTTTACATCTACTTGGGGATAGTTGTTGAAATTTTCCACTGATCACTTTGAAGCACAAGTTTTAAACCTTAATTTTGAAAAATAAATCAGATATGCAAAAAATTAGAATGAATAGTATAATGAATCCCATATACCTATTATTCTGAATCATTTTTTTAAAAAATTGGTTGCATTTGATTCATGTGTCCAATTTTTCTTTTATTTACTTTTTCATAATGTAATTTATTTTTAATGTGGATAGCTTTATTTTCTACCTAACAGTCTAGTAATTTGACAAAGACAGATGACCATCAAATACATTTATGCTGCATTAACGTAATGAATTGAACAGAAACGCATACTATGTTTACCAGATAATATGTATGAGAATTCTTGTGGCACCACTATCTTAATAGCCCCAAACTGAAAACAACCCAACTGCTCATCAATAAATAGCAGAGTGGCCAATCAGTCATGGCATAATTCATGCAATGGCTTGTGACATAGCAGTGACAATGAATAATGTGCAACTCTACACAACATCCTGCCTGAATCTCATGAACATACTGTTCAGTGAAAGAAGCCAGATAGAAAAGTGTACCCTGTATGACTCTCCTTCTTCCTAAGCAGGCTGGACTAATATACAGTGTTAGAAACCAGGATACTAGTAACCCTCGAGGGTAATGACTGAGAGGGAACCCAGGAAATTTCCGGCCTCCTGATGATGTTCTACTTCTTGATGTGTGTGCTGGTTTTATAGGTGTGCTCACTGAGTAAAAATTAATTTATGATTAATTATTAACTAATTAATTATGGTTTGTGTGCTTTTCAGGGTATGTGTCATACGTCTTTAAAAACTCCCACCTCAGAATTGGGTCTCTCTCATAACAAGTGGAAGTGGGGAAAACTGGTCAAAAAATCTATGAGAAGATAAGCAAGTTCATTTGGATCACTGTACCTAAAAAGATCTAAGAAGCAAAGGTGAGTCTGACTGCTACCTTTCAATATCCGCACCTTCTTTTTACCCCTTAGTTTTCAGTGTTTCCTTTTGGACATAATTGAATCCAGTGACTGATGCCAGTAATTGCATCAGCACTTGCTTGAATGTGGTCCTTTTATTGTCCTCGTTTAATTGTTGGTGTGCCCCACGCCAGTGAAATGGACAATGCAGTATTTTGGCTAAAAGCCTCCCAGGTTATGAGTAAACAGGCTGCTCAGACAGGACATTGCAGTGACACAGCTCACTGGATTGTCCGGTTGGAATAGAAAGCCAAAGCTGAATGAATGACTTTGTTCTTCTCCAGAGAAGACCATTGTTCTCATGTAGGCATCTATTTATTCACCAATCAGTCACAGAGCCACGACCCTACTCCAGGCCCCGTATTTCAATGTTGGGGATGGGAAAACAGCCACATGCAATCCCCGTCCTCATGGGACTGATGATTTAGCCAGGGGGTTAATGCATTTAACAAATATCTTAAATGATGGGCTATACCATAAGAGTGAATTATACAAAGGGCCTTGAAATAGAGAAAAATAAGTAACGGATCCTTTCTGGGGATCAAAGGGGACTTTGTTGAGAGGGTAACAATTGCACTTGATTACAAAGAATAAGGTGGAGCTTTGGAAGAGGAAAAAGAGGAAAGGGGAGTCCAGTGCGAGGCAACAGACTTTGTGAAATCATCGCTGTTAACGTGTACCTATGTGCCATGCTTGGGGGGAGTGGGGGAGAGGGGAGCTTAGGACAGCAAGGCTGTCCGGGCGGGATTACAGATGCATAGAAGATGCTGTTGGTGTCCCACCGAGACCCCTTTGCCTGGCCAGTGTGTTCTTCCTTTAGCTGCTGTGAGTGTTGGTTAATCTCTGCCACTTCTCCAGTCTCCCCATTCTGTAGGAGCCACCTCATCCAGAAATGCCTGAGAGGTTACAACCTCACCAGGGAAACCTGCAGCCAGTAGCGATCTGGGGGTGTAAGAGCCTGCTCCTTGCTTCATGACGAGGCAGCTCTGCGGTGCTGTTCATGCCTCAGAGCTCTTGTGGGATGGGGTGAGCCGAGACTCCAGCCCAGGCCACATTCTCGCTTGGCCCCTCGAACCCGTCCTGTCCTGCTTCCCTTACCTCCCTTCCTCTGAGGACACACCTCACCAAAGGATGGGCACAAACAGTCCCTGACTCTGCTTTTAGGGAGTCTCACCTAATACTTCAATTTCGATTCTGTAAATACTAGGGAGCCTCTGAGCATTTTCAGTCAGTGGATAGACCCAATCAGAACTGGGTTTTGTAAAGTTAACACTGTCATAACTTTGACTGCAACTTGGAGAATAATTTCTCCTGTTTTTCTTTAATGTATACTGCTTTTAAGCACTGTTCTGATATAACTTCTTGATACCCAGTGTGTGTGTGTGTGATTCTGTTTCTGTGAGGAAAATGTGATTATGTGATTGCGTCTGGGAACATGGAAAGGGCGTTTTCTCTTCTGTGTGTTTATTATTTTATTGTAATTGTGCTCCAGAATTTTCCCCTTTATTTAATTGTTTTCTGATAATGGTTTTATCAGTAGTACAGTTTTATTCTGTAGCAGTAATTCTCATTTCCGTGTACTTTGTTTGAAAAACATTCTTATCCTATAGTTCATTATTTCACAATATTATTAGAATTTGAACTTTAATAATTGAATCACGGGTGAGAGAGGTGATGAGCTCTCATTGGTGACCTTCTAGGGACCACTTGAATAATGTTATAGGGTTTCTTTCTTTTTCTTCCCTCCCTCTCTCCCTCTCTCCCTCTCTCTTTCTCTCTCTCCCTCTTTCTCTCTTTCTTCTTGGATAATTCAACATGTTAAATGTATAACAATTAGGTTTCTGTCTTAGAATAATTGCCTTTTAAATTCTGTTTTATAAAAACTCACTCTTGCTAATTAGTTGACCTTTATAAATAAAATATGCATGTTTTATTTAACAGGTGCTGGGGTGATGTAGGTGTTTGCTGTAGAGTGTCACTGGAAATACAATTGCCTTTCCAGAACTGTAATTCTAGTCTTGATTCTTGCTATGTGAGGAAAAGAAATTTATGTATCTATACAATTTCTTCTCAGTCACAGGGGAAAGGAATAAACCTTTTTTAAAAAATTATTTAATTAATTAATTTATTTTTGGCTGAGTTGGGTCTTTGTTGCTGCACGAGGGCTTTCTCTAGTTGCGGCGAGCAGGTGCTACTCTTTGTTGTAATGCGCGGGCTTCTCATTGCAGTGGCTTCTCTTGTTGCAGAGCACAGGCTCTAGGCACGCGGGCTTCAGTAGTTGTGGCACGTGGGCTCAGTGGTTGTGGCTCACGGGCTCTAGAGCGCAGACTCAGTAGTTGTGGCGCACAGGCTTTGTTGCTCCACGGCATGTGGTATCTTCCCGGACCAGGGCTTAAACCAGTGTCCCCTGCATTGGCAGGCGGATTCCTAACCACTGTGCCACCAGGGAAGCCCTAAACCTTTTTTAAAGATATTAAATACATTAGAAAGACATTGAAAACTTCAAATGAAGAATTACTCTTATTAAAAATAAAGATGTTATGCTGTCCTTTTATCTTTACCTGAGGAAATTCTTTTTAATCTGCAAAGCTAACTCACAATATCACTACCTCTATGAGAAGGGGACTGAGGACCATAATATTCATTCCTGTTTTTCTAATCCAGAAGCCAACTCTTCCTCTGAACTCCTGTAATATTTAGTTCTGGCCTTCTTTAACTGCCTTTGAATGCCCTGTTGGATTATAAATACATAAATTTCAGTTAGCTATTACTGCATAATAAACTCCCCCAAACTCAGTGGCTTAAAATAATAAAAATGTATTATTGATCATAAGACTATGGGTCAGCTGGGCTATCCTTCGGGTCTCCTGTGGGCTCACAGCTGTGTTTATGGTCAGCTGTAGACTGGGAGGTGGCCCTGCTCTTTGTTGCTGGGTCCTCATGCTTGGGACTCAGCAGCCTTGAGGTGGTCCAGGGTAGCTTTGGCTGGGACGGGTGGGCTGGAACTGGCACATGGGCCCTCCTGCTGCATTTATTAGTGAAAGTAGTTCTCGAGGCAGCCCGGGTGCGAGGAGCCAGAAACTGGCTCTGCCTCTTGATGGAAGGTGTCACAGAACCACGTTACAAAGAATGTGGTTCAGAGGGGAGTGAAGCACTGAGGGCTTTCTGTAGTGAATATATCACATATACACATGTTTGTATACGTGTCTTATCTCTCTCAGTCTAAAATCTTCTTGAAGATAAGGGAATATTTTTTCTTCTTGTATTCCAGCATTAACAGTGCTGTTCAGAATGAACCTCTGTTGGTTTTAAGATCACAGCATCTCTCCCTCTTTTCAACTGATAATAGCTCTATTTTTGTCCTTTGTTATCCCTATCCAGTGTGATCCTAGTGGGTTTCTGGGTTTCTCAATTGCGTGTCCTAACCCAAGAGCTAGTCGAGGGATCAGAATGAAACTAAGGCTGAAACAATGAGAGTCTTTGAGAAATTTGATCTGGAAGACCCATTTAAGGAGAGAGTGTGGTTGAAGCTGAGCTCCTCGCCTTCTCGAAGCCTTGTTCTTCCTTCAAGTTTGAAGCCTCCCGGTAAATATCCTTTATCTTTGGAAAAACATCTGTCATAGGGACCTTACACACTGCCAACTCTCAAAAGTTTGTTGAATGAAGGCAAGAGTCCTTTGATCACCAACTATCTTTATCATATAAGAGTATTTAGCATAAGCTCTCCTAGGGCATGGACACCTTTGGTTTGATCTGCCCTACAGTCTTTTCTCCAAGAACTGCCCCCCTCACATGCTTAATGAGGAACCAGCAAGTTACTGCAAGGGCACCTTAACTTGGGACCAAAGGATATTTGGTTGGGATAGCCAGCAAGTCCCTCAAATTTGTGAATGGGGATCCAAGACAGTCAGACAATCTAAAAACATAATATGTTAAATTGACAAGCTGTGGAGCATCTTTCCAGCCATAAACAGAGATTTTTTCTGTGAGTGTATGAATTTGGGCAAGTCACTGGACCTCTCTAAGCTTCAATTTCCTCATCTCTAAAATAGACCACAATAGGTTGTCCAAGGCGGTTTAAAATATTACATGTGATCCTGAGTGTGAAGAACCTTCTATAATTCTTTGTAGTGTGAAGTTTAGTTTCCTCTTATTCTCCCGTGTGGCTCTCCTTTCATAAAGTATCTGATTTTGGGGTTCCTGAATTCCTTTTACCACAGATCCCACACAAAACTCCTATTATGTGCCACATACTTTGTTAAGGTCCTTATTTAGTAGGAATAATACTGAATTCTTGTATACCACTAGATGAAGTGATTTGCACATATTGACTGATTCAGTTCTCATAGCAATATCCTGGATGGATACTTTTATCATTTTACAGGAGAGGAAACCAACCCAAGACCCTGGTCTTTGATTCAGTTTCTTCCATCTCCTTCATCTTCAGTCCTTTGCCCAGTACTTTCTTAGTTTTGTGCCCTTTGGCTCAGAGCAAAAATGCTGATATTTCCGTGGCCCCCAGGGGTAAAAAGATGAAGCTGCTCACAACTGGGGTTGACTGGGCTTTGGTGCTCTGCTTGGCTCACATCCCACCTAACACCCCCTTGTGGCTTAGAGTATAAAAATTTCAATTGTCTATTTGCAAAGGTACACAGTTTGGGGTGATTTTAGAATGACTTTTTTAACAATAAAGTTTGGGGGAGAAAAATAGTTTTCTGAAAAAGACTCTCAGGTAACCAGAACACACAGCCTTCCAAATTGTCCTTAGAAAATGGACAGAGGCAAAGTACAAAGCTGGTCTCTAGTGTTACGGTATTTTATAAATTAAGGCTGATTCTACTTGTTAAATGACTTCTTATTGCTGTCAACATGTTCCACTGTGTCATTTTCTAATGTAATGATCAAACGCCTAGGTTTCTAGATTAGCAATAAAGATAAAATTGTTTTAGAATCCATGCCCCCACTTCCTCACCTACTTTTTCTTTTCTTTGCCAAGAGTCAGGATTCTCCTAAGAAGACAAAATGTCTTTTATTTAATTTTTATTTTATATTGGAATATAGTTGATTAACAATGTTGTGATAGTTTCAGGTGTACAGCAAAGTGATTCAGTTATACATATACATGTATCTATTCTTTTTCAAAGTCTTTTTCCATTTAGGTTGTTACATAATATTGAGCAGAGTTCCCTGTGCTATACAGTAGGTCCTTGTTGGTTATCCATTTTAAATATAGCAGTGTGTACATGTCAATCCCAAACTCCCTATCTATGTCTTCCCCCAACTCTTCCCCTCTGGTAAACCATAAGTTGGTTCTCTAAGTCTGTGAGTCTGTTTCTGTTTTCTAAATAAGTTCATTTCTATCATTTCTTTTTAGATTCTGCATGTAAGCGATATCATACGATATTTTGGCACGTGAAAAAATGTCCAACATCGCTAATTGTTAGAGAACTGCAAATCAAAACTACAGTGAGATATCACCTCACACCAGTCAAAATGACTATCATCAAGAAATCCACAAACAATAAATGCTGGAGAGGGTGTGTAGAGAAGGAAACCTTCCTACACTGTTGGTGGGAATGTAAATTGGTACAGCCACTATGGAGACTAGTATGGAGGTTCCTTAAAAAACTAAAAATAGAGCTACCATATGATCCAGAAATCCCACTCCTGGGCATATATCCGGAGAAAAACATGGTCCGAAAGGGTACATGTACCCCAATGTTCATTGCAGCAGTGTTTACAGTAGCCAAGACAAGAAAGCAATCTAAATGTCCATTGACAGGGGAATGGATAAAGATGTGGTACATATATGCAATGGAATAATACTCAGCCATAAGAAGGATGAAATAATGCTATTTGCAGCAATATGGATGGATCTAGAGATTGTCATACTGAGTGGAGTAAGTCAGACAAAATGTTTTGATACGCAGATTCCGGAACTAAAGTGTTCTGCCCAGCATTTGTGGGGAGAGCACTTTTCCAGCATTTTTTATTCATAGTGCTTGTGAAAAAGAAACATGCTCACAGCCTCATTACTGAAGAAAAGGGTTGTGTTTTTAAATATGTGAATAATTAGCTCTACAAGGAAATTCTAATGGGAGGGAACAGCAATAGATCTCTATGTGATCAGAAGCACCTCTAGCAAACCATTCACTGAACAAGGGAGGAGGGAATACGGCTGTTGGTAAATATTCAGAATTGACACAAAGCTACAAGGAGGGACGATCAGAAACTTTCTCAGAAGACCTACTATGTGATAGTCACTATGCTCCCCTAAATTTCACAATAAACTTGAGTGGTGTTTATTATGACCCCCATGTCAGAGATGCTGTTGGTTCCCTTGCTTCAAGGCGGGACCAACTCTGGTGTAGTTCCAGCACCAGAACTGCCCATGGTATCAGACTGAAGCTTGACTTCAGCTGAAACCCCAGCCTTTCTTAGCTCCTTTCCCTGCCCTCTCCTGCTTTCCCCACTCCCTTTCTCCTGAGAGCACTCTCAATAAACCACTTACACAGAATTCTCCATCTCAGCCTCTGCTTCTTGGGAACCTGACTCAAGATGCTCCACTTTATTGATGGAATAAGGGAATCTCAGAGAGGTTAGAAACTGGATGAGCATAACCCAGCTCATATATGGAAGAACTGGGATTCAAATCTCAGCTTTTCTAACTTTACCAAGCTATTTCTTAATCCCATTTTTATGCAGAGTCAGTAGCTGAGATACTTAAAATACTCTTCTGTCTCTCTGCACTTTGGTACCAACACCATGCTGGTGACCATTTGCTGGTGACCATGGATCAAGTCTTAAGCCTACATAGCTGGTTCCAGGTTGTCAATATCTCTACTTGGATGTCCAGGACGTCTCAAACTTAACGTATCAAGCACTGAATACCCTATTTCCCCCCAAAGCTGTCCTTTTTGTAGCTCATTCCAACTCAGTGGATGGCGACTCCATCCTTCTGGTTGTCCGGACCAGAATCCTTGGACGCACCCTTGATTGCTGTTGTTCTCTCACACCCTCCTTCCAATCAATCAGAGAATCAGTCTTGTTTTATCTACATTCAAAAAGTAGTCAGAGGGCTTCCCTGGTGGCGCAGTGGTTGAGGGTCTGCCTGCCGATGCAGGGGACACGGGTTTGTGCCCTGGTCCGGGAAGATCCCACATGCCGCGGAGCTGCTGGGCCCGTGAGCCATGGCCGCTGAGCCTGCGCGTCCGGAGCCTGTGCTCCGCAGCGGGAGAGGCCACAACAGTGAGAGGCCCGCGTACCACAAAAAAACAAACAAAAAAGTAGTCAGAATACTACCAATTTTGCTCAACCTGCACCATTACCGCCATGATCTGAGCTGCTGTTATCTCTTGTCTGGGTTGGTGCCAAGCCTGTTAACTGGCCTTGCCCCAGTCTTGCCTCCATACAGCTAATTAGATCCCTCTGCTGGCTCTCATTTCCTTCAGAGTAAAAGGCAAGGCTTCAATAGGTCTACGAGACCCTGTGTCATGTGCTGCACCCCACCTCCTGTTACCTCTCTGATCTCTCTCCTACTCCTCTCTTCCCTCTCTCAATCCTCCCCTGGCACACTGGCCATGTTCCTCGAATGCACTAGCCATGCTTCTGTGATAGGGCCTTTGCACTGGCTGTTCCTTCTGCTTGGGACACTATTTCCCAAGATGTTTTACATGGCTCCCTCTCTCACCTTCTTGGAGTTTTTGCTCAAGTATCACCTTTTTATTTAAAGTTGCACCCCAACCCTAATAACAATCAATATCCTATATCTTACTTTTATTTAAAAAAAAATTGTCACACTTACCTTCTTCCAATATACAATGATAATGATTATTTATTAATTAATTAATTTATGTTTTCTTCTCCTTCTCTCCCCATTAGAATGTAGCCACTAGAGGGGAGAGATCTTTGTTTTTGATCACAGATGTATCGCATGTGCCTAGTAGCACTCAGTAAATACACACTGAGTGAACAAATGAATGAATAAATGAATGAAACTTAGAAAATCAGTTACTTATGAAATTTCAAATGAAACATTTCAGATTGTCTATTTTAAGATGAGTTAATCATCAGCTGTTTCTTTTTTTTCTTCTACATTAGCATTTTCCACTCTGTCAAAGGACACATTAGCCATCCTATATCAAATGGGGATACTTCTTGGGTTCATGGGGTGCTACAAAATCCATATTCCCACAGGATTAAAATGTTAATAGTCTATTTACACTTTGCTTGCTCACAAGTTTAATCCCCAGTTGCCAAGGAAGGAATTATAACAAACCTCTTCAAATCTCATAAGAAGACATGTAAGTATATGTACTCATAAAAAAGGACTGGAGAGAAACATCTCAAAATACTACTCTGTTCTCTCCAAGAGGCAGGACTCTGGGGAACTGATATCCATGTCCTGTGCACACCTCTTCTGAGGGTTTCTACAGGCTCTGGAACACTTTGGGTCTGGTTGAACAAAAGTTTCAGTCCCTTTCTCATGTCCTTCCTCAAACTGTAAAATTAGGGTGCTGCACCCAAACTTTAATATTCTTTCATCTTAAAGAAGGAAGTAACAACCCAAATATTTAAAAAATATCCCTTTCTGTATACTCATTATCCTTCAGTTATATGTATAGTTTTCAACCACTTATATAGCTTTGAAGTTTGGTCTTTTATACATTTCCAAAAGGCCATGTTTTACAAGTGACACAATTGTCTTTTCTGTTTTTTTTTTTAAACAACTTTATTGGAGTATAATATCTTTACAATGGTGTGTTAGTTTCTGCTTTATAACAAAGTGAATCAGTTATACATATACATATGTCCACATATCTCTTGCATCTCCCTCCCTCCCACCCTCCCTATCCCACCCCTCTAGGTGGTCACAAAGCACTGAGCTGATCTCCCTGTGCTATGCGGCTGCTTCCCACTAGCTATCTATTTTACATTTGGTAGTGTATATATGTCCATGCCACTCTCTCACTTTGTCCCAGCTTACCCTTCCCCCTCCCCATATCCTCAAGTCCATTCTCTAGTAGGTCTTCATCTTTATTCCCATCTTGCCCCTAGGTTCTTCTGACCATTTTTTTTTCTTTTTTTTTTTAGATTCCATATATATGTGTTAGCATATGGTATTTGTTTTTCTCTTTCTGACTTACTTCACTCTGTATGACAATCTCTAGGTCCATCCACCTCACTACAAATAACTCAGTTTCGTTCCTTTTTATGGCTGAGTAATATCACATTGTATATATGTGCCACATCTTCTTTATCCATTCATCTGTTGATGGACACTTAGGTTGCTTCCATGTCCTGGCTATTGTAAATAGAGCTGCAATGAACATTTTGCTACATGACTCTTTTTGAATTATGGTTTTCTCAGGGTATATGCCCAGTAGTGGGATTGCTGTGTCTTATGGTAGTTCTATTTTTAGTTTTTTAAGGGAACTCTATACTGTTCTCCATAGTGGCTGTGTTAATTTACATTCCCACCAACAGTGCAAGAGGGTTCCCTTTTCTCCACACCCTCTCCAGCATTTACACAATTGTTCTTTTGGATGGTACAAGCTCTGATCTGACTACTGTTGGAGGGTTATAAAGTCTTGGTATCCTCAACACTCTGTGACAAATTGTGAGTGCCGTCTTGGTGATCAACAGTGATGACTGTCCCCATGAAGATGAAATTCCCATCTACTGCAAGTACGGTATTGAATCTGTAACTTAATGTGTTCCTGGCTCCTCAGGCGATCAGTATTTGCCCCCAAATAGCTTTGTGGAAAATAAGTGATCATTGACAGTTAGAGGTCATGCCCCATAAATATTAAAAGTTCTGGGCCGCAGGCATGTTTCAAAGTAGAGCCTGGAACTGCTCAGTTATTGGTAGCATCTTTCAAACTGCCAACAGCAGGCCTTTCAAACTAATCAAAATTTAAGACAAATAAGGTAGTTTCCTTTTTGACATCACTTTTTGTGGATGCAGGATTTTGCAAATTCAGAGCCTTCCAAATATATCCCATAGGAACACAATGTGGGTGACCTTGAAAATATTGCTCACCTTGCCGTTTAAGGAGAGAGGATCCCTCCACTTCCCCACCCGCAGTACTCTGAGAAAATAACCAATGGCTTCAGCAAGAAATAATGTTAACTAGACAGGGTTAATTACAGAAGGGGTAGAGAGCATTCACTATAATTGTTAATAATGAAGGTTTTGAGAAGAGAGATGTACGTATTCTGAAGTGGCTTGCAGATCAAAACCTGTCTGGATTTTTGTGTTTTGTTGAAAGGAAAACATAAACTGTGAGGACCAATTATGTTGAGCTACATTTAGAAACAATCAACTTGAAAAGAGAAGTTTATTCCTTGTATGTGACCTGGAATTCTTCCCATCTGAAAACAGGTGCAGAGAAGGCTCCATCTCGTGAGATGCATAAACATAATACATTTCTTGAGGGCATTTTTTTCCCCCTCAGATACTTGTTTTTGTTCAAGATTGTTCCATTGTCAATTAAATGCTAACTTCACTTCCATTCTTTGCTGCAAGGAAGTGCTTATTCATTAACTGGAAAGAAAAGGAAAGAACCCACAGCTGCCCAAGGGGTTAAACTAAACACTTTCTGCTTTCAACATTGTCTGCCAAAAATAATGCATGACATTATAAGAAGAAAAAGATAAATATACTTGGGGATTTGAGAAAAATCAATTCATTTTATCATTGCATTATTTTTATGAGAAAAAAAAAGCCAAAGAACTGTTTGCATTATGTGTGCAAATCACAACCACACATATTAAAATGCAGAAGGCTTTTTTTTTTTGCGGTACGCGGGCCTCTCACTGTTGTGGCCTCTCCCGTTGCGGAGCACAGGCTCCGGACGCACAGGCTCAGTGGCCATAGCTCACGGGCCCAGCTGCTCCGTGGCATGTGGGGTCTTCCCGGACCGGGGAATGAACCCGTGTCCCCTGCATCGGCAGGCGGACTCTCAACCACTGCGCCACCAGGGAAGCCCCAAAAGGCTTTTTTATCTCAGTTCCTGAGTTCTGCTTTAGCCAAAAGTTAGTTTCTCCTCAAAGATGTGTAAAGACCCTTGGGTTTCTAGAAAACTCTTTAGTGAATGTGTCACTACCCTTAACAGGATTCTGATGGTTCTCTAAAAGTTATGACTACTTCCCTAAATTACTATTTGTACTTTTGTAAGAACATAGTTTATTCATTAAAAAGATGTGCTTTCAAATTCCTGATCAACAACTTCCTTCTTTTTTTGTAACTTAAGGAACAAAGGGAAAACAGTTTTGAAATTTATTAAAATATAGATTTTTTTAGTATATATTGGAGCTATGGCTACTTAATATTGATTACATTCATTTATTAAGGATATTGATTGCATTACTTTTATATTAATTAATTGATGCTGATAGTGTACAGGCTTCTACCACAAAATAAAAATTAAAACTTGTGAAAGTCACTCGTTTATGATTAATTTGTCAGCAGGTTGTTCAATGCTAGGAGAGTATTTCACTTCAAAAAAATTGCTAATTCTATCTTCTTCCTCAACTGTTTCAGTGGCAAGGAATTATTCCTTACAGTTCAACTTGATTTTTTCTCTTCTTTGGTCCTTAGAACATGGAATTGATCTGGTCACAACATCTGCAGGATAACACTAATAAAATTGTTCCTAGGACAGAAATTGATTAGTCTTTTATTTGCCTTCTTCCATGACTCTTTAAAAACTTCTTCACTTTTCATAGAATGCTGTATCCCAATGTTGCCATTATTTCCAAATTCTTCTCATTCTCCAGTTCTAGCTTAAAGCCACTTTCCCCCAGCAGCATCTCTCAGCCATCCAGTCCTTCCCCCCACGCCAAAGTGATTTTGCTCACCTTCATTGTTATATATCAGAACTTAAAAAATGTTTTTTGCGTACCTCTAATTTTCTCCCATAATTTTTGGCTGTATTTCATTATACGTATGCTTTTAATATATTGCATACTTTTGGAAGGCAGAGCACATGTTTCATGCATTTTTGTATTCTCCATTCCATTCAGCAAAGTTCATTGTGTAAAGGAAGCCCTCTATTCACGTGATGCTTTTATTTTATGTATACCAACACACTGGGGGTAAGGGCAGGTTAAATGTCAAGTTTTTCAGTGAAGATGGTAATATTTAATATAGCCTTCATATTCTGTATTTCTCAGGTTAAGGAAGAGAGACACAAAAGTTATGGTGACATAAAGAAAGTTCAGGATACACAGAGGAAAAAAAGGAAACTCCTCAGTGCTGTAAATATCAATCATGTTTTTTTGGTTTGAAATTTCCTACTCCATAGTAACAGGAAAAGGACTAGAACCCAGAGTCCTTTAGAGATAGCATCGTTTCCTGGTAAATATGAAAATGTACTCTCAACTTCTTTGGAATGGCTTTTAATGAATAATGAATGCCCTTGAAAGGATATGCTGCGGCTTGTCTTAAGCAAAGCTAAAACATAAATAAAAACAAATGCATTGTATTCCCTCTGTACCTCTGGGTTTTTTTTGTTTTTGTTTTTGTTTTTGTCCTTATATTAGGAGAAAGGGAGATATGGAATGTCGGGAATTGTTTGTAAAATTAGCGCACATTCCTCCCATTAACATGGAAAATATCTGACCCACGGTTGCCCCATCCTGTTCACTGCTGTGGATACACTATGGATAAAAGTATCTGTTCTTCCACAGCCTCCTGGCTGCAGAGGACAAAACTCTGGGTAAGCAAAGTTGGATGGTTTTCAAAACTGTCATCCTTAGTATATTTACAGACACAAAGAGACTGTCATTAAATTTAGTCAGTGACCCTGAGCTTGGAATAATCTCAAACTGGCATTCTCAGCCAGGGGTGAGGGCGTGGGATGAAAGTCTAAGGAGCAATTAGGGGCAAATAACAAAATTAGATTCCGACGCATGGGGTGAGAGGTGAGTGGAAGAGAATTGAAATGCTGATTGGGTGATGTCAGGTAATTTAGATCTCACTAAAGAATGCTTTCTTCTTTGCTGAGCAGTACTACAGTTACTCAGCAGGGTCAGCTGCTGGCAACATTATTATAATGAGCCCTTCTGGAACTTGGGCGTCCACAAAAAATCACCTGAGGATCCTGTCAAATGCAGATCTGAGGTGGCAGGTCTGGGCTGGGGCCTGAGATTCCATATTTTTTCTCTTTTGTTTTTCAAATTGCTGAGTTCTTTCTTCTTTAAATTCTATTTATTTATTTATTTTAAAACACAACATGATTATATTTTAATACACAACCCAAATACAAAACACCATGGTAAATTGATGGCAATAAAATATGGTATTTCATTTGTATTGCATGACAGATGGTTAATATCCTTAGTCATAAATGATTTCTTAGAAACCAGTAACAGACACTGATATACCAAGGGAACTGAAAAAAAAAAGAAGAAAATGAAATAACACAAGTGACTAGTAAGGACTAAGGATATATGAAGATGACTGAGCTGAACAATAACAGAAGAAAAGCAATTTCTTTGTAATATATTACCAACGATTAAAAATCTAACACTTGTACAGTTTTAGGAACAGACCCACATAAACATGGGGGAGCAAGATTAGTGAGGTCCCATCTATATAGTAGGGGAAAATCTAGTTTGTACTCAAACTATAAATTTTGGATATCTTTAGTCCTAGAAGTTCCAATTCATTGGAATTATTTCAACAAATTAGTTGGATAAATTTACAATTTATATATAAACCAAGTTTACTGCATATTTTTCCTTTTTTTAAATTGAAGAATAGTGGAGTTACAATATTATATTAGTTTCAGGTGTACAACACAGTAATTTGATATTTTTATAGACTATACTCCATACACAGTTATTATAAAATATTGGGTATATTCCCTGTGCTGTACATTACATCCTTGTAACTTATTTATTTTATACCTAGTACTTTGTACCACTCAGACCTCTTTACCTATTTGCCCGTCCCCTCACCCCTCTCCCCTCTGGTAACCAGTAGTTTATCTGAGATTCCACATTTTAACTGGCTCTCAGGTGATGCTGATGCTACTGGTCCTCAAAACACTCTGATCAGAATAACAAAGGTCTACATTTGCACTCTCTAATACAGCATTTGATGGCTACCTGTAGATATTGAACACTGAATTGAGATGTGCTGTAAGTGTAAAATACACTCCAGATATTTTTTTAATTGAAATACAATTTAAATACCACAAAACTACCCCATTTAAAGTATACAGTTCAGCAGTTTTCAGTATACTCACATGGTTGTATAACCATCACCACTGCCTAACTCCAGAACATTTTCATCACCACAAAAAGAAACTCAGTATACTTTAGCTATCATCCCCCTCCTATTCCCGCTTCCTCCCAGACCCTGGCAACCTACTTTCTAGGTTTTCTTTTTAAAGCAAGAAAGAATCTACTTCCTTTCTTTATGGATTTGCCTATTCTGGATACTTCGTATAAATGGAATCACACAATATGTGACATTTTGAATCTGGCTCCTTTCTTGTAGACCACTGTGTTCAAGGTTCATCCGTGTTGTAGCAAGTATTCGCACTTCATTATTTTTAATGGGTAAATAATATTCCATCATGAGCGTACACCACATTTCATGCATCCATTCATTTGTTGATGGACATTCAGATTGTGTCCATTTTTTGGCAATTATGAATAATGCTGCCATGAACATTTTATACAAGTTCTTGCATGAATATATGTTTTCAATTCTCTTGAGTATACACCTAGGAATGGAATTGTTGGGTCATATGGCAACTCTGTTTCAATTTTTACAGAATTGTCAAAATTGCTTTTCAAAGTGGCTGGACCATTTTTACATTCCTTCCAGCAATTCATGAAGTTTACAATTTCTCTACATCCTTGCTAACACTTGAACCAATATTAAAGTATAATTATTAACTAAAGTCTATACTTCATTCAGATTTCCTTGGTTTTGGCCTAATGCCTTTTTTGTTGTTCCAGGATCCCATTCAGGATACCACATTACGTTTGGTTGCCATATCTCTTCAGGCTTCTCTTGACTATGACAGTTTCTCAAAATTTCCTTGTTTTTGATGACCTTGGCAGTTTGAGGAGTATTGGTCACCTATGTTGTAAGATGCCCTTCTATTGGAATTTGTCTAATAATCTTCTGATAATGAGGCTGGAGTTTTGGGTTTTGGGAAGAAAGATTGTAGGTAAAGATCATCACATCAAGGGTGCGTACTATCAACAAGGTTTATCACTGTTGATGTTGACCTTGGTCAATTGGCTGAAGCAGTGTTTTTCATGGTAAAGTTATTCCTTTAAAAAAATTATGTTCATAAGGACTCATGGATATTTATTTATACTTTGGGCTATAATCCAACACTATTTTATTTTGTTTTGATCAAATTATTGCAGGTTTGACCATTGAGAACACTTCCAGTTTGACATACTCCAATCATTGTGAGGTTTGTTGTTGTTTTGAGCACTTTATCTTCTGTCACTACAAGATGTCTAGGCTCATCTTGTATATTTCCTTTCTTAGTTGTAGAATCAGCCACTTCTAGGACCCCTGAATCCTTTTATTGGATAATGTTATTCCAAAACAAGATTTAGGCATTAGGTTATTTGAGATCTTTCTTGTTTCTTAATGTAGGCATTTATTGCTCTGAACTTCCCTCTTGGAACAGCTTTTGCTGCATCCCATAAGTTTGATATATTATATTTCCATTTTTATTTCTCTCTAGATATTTTTATTTCTCTTTTGATTTATTCCATTGGTTGTTCAGCAATATGTTGCTTAATCTCCACCTGTTTGTGAATTTTCCAGTTTTATTCTTATAATTGATTCCTAGCTTCATATTATTGTGGTCATAAAAGGTGCTTGATAATATTTCAGTCTTCTTAAATTTGTTGAGACTTGTTTTGTGATCCAACATACGATCTATCCTTGAGAATATTCTATGTGAGCTTGAGAAGAATGTGTATTCTGTTGTTTTTGGATGGACCATTCTGTAAATGTCTGTTAAGTCCATCTGGTCTAACATGAAGTTTAAGTCTAATGACTCTTCATTGATTTTCTGTCTGGATGATCTATCCATTGATGAAAGTAGGAAATTGAAGTCCCCAACTATTATTGTATTGCTGTCTATTTCTCCCTTTAGGTTTCTTAATATTTGCTTTGTATATTTAGGTGCTCCTATGTTGGGTATATAAATATTATATTTACAAAATTATATCCTTTTTTTGGATTGACCCCTTTAGGAGTGTGTATTTTATTCCAAGTGTGATGGGAAGCTGATGGCAGGTTGTATTTTCCAAAGTTGGCAGCAAACATATCACCTAACTCATGTGCTCTTCCAGAATGTGAACTTGTCATGCCCCCGTCAAGAGGTGGAGTCAAATTTCCCATCCCTTGATTCTGGACTGGCTTTGACTACTTCAATGAATAGAGTATGGAGGAAGTGACACAGTATGATTTCTATGGCTGAGTAATAAAAGGCCATACCCACTCTGCCTTGCTGTGGGAGTGCTTGTGCAAGCATCCCTGAGGCCACTGTACTAAGGAAGCCAAGCTACATGGAGTGAGCATGAGCAATTGCTTTGGTCAGCAATCCTAGTCTTGATGCCATACATTCAAGTGAGTGAATGAGTCTTCTGATAATTCCAGCCACCAGACATTGAATCACCCCAGCCTTTGAGTTTTTCCCGTTCAAGACATTATGAAACAGACAGTCTGCCCCCTCTGTGTCCTGTCTGAATTTCTGATGCACAGAAAATTTGAGCATACTAAAATGGTTGCTTTAAGCCACTAGGTTTGGGGATAATTTGTTATGTAGCAGTAGCAACTGGAATAGGACTGTTGGAGTCTTTTGGCTTGGAAAGTGATATGATCGTATTTTTATATATATATATATATTTTTTTTTGCAGTACGCGGGCCTCTCACTGTTGTGGCCTCTCCCATTGCAGAGCACAGGCTCCGGACGCGCAGGCCTAGCGGCCATGGCCCACGGGCCCAGCCACTCCGCAGCATGTGGGACCTTCCCAGACTGGGGCACGAACCCGTGTCCCCTGCATCGGCAGGCGAACCCTCAACCACTGTGCCACCAGGGAAGCCCTCGTATTTGTATTTTAAGAAGACCACTCTGACTATGGAGATCAGACTATAGCAAAGCAAAAGTGGAAATGGGGAGTCAAGGGAGGAGGCTGCTGTTTTTGCACAGGAGAGAGATGATGGTAGTGTGCGTAATATGACATTGGCATGAGAGAGAAGACATGGAGCTGGAGCCATCAAGACTTGCAGATTAAAAAAAAAAAAAAAAAAGACTTGCAGATGGATCAGTCAAGGGGCACAAGAGAAAGAGAGGATTCAAGATGAGTAAGGGTTCTGGACTGAGAAACTGGGTGATAGTAGAGATGAGGAGAATGGAGGGAGGAACAGATTTTGAACATATTTAAGGTTATGGTAAATTTGAGGCATTCCAGTGAAGATGGCAGTGTTGAGAGATACTTGTATGTGCCTGCAGTTTAGGGTAGAAGTGGAACTTGAAAAATAAAATTGAAATATTCAAACATAAATGATACTTAAAGCCATATGCTTAGATGGCATAATTTAAGGAATAACTATAGTTAGAAAAAAAGATGTCCTTAGACTGAGCCCTCAGATGCTTCATCATGAAGAGGAGGAGTAGACATCATGGAAATAACAAAGTAGGAGGAAAACCAGGCAATTGCAATATCCCAGAAACCATGTGAAGAAAATGATTTACAGAGCACTGATTCATGGGGTGATGCAAGTACTGCTCATGGATCCAGCGAGTTTAGGAATGAGAATTGACCATTGTATTTGGCAACCTGCAAGTCATGGGTGATGTTGACAAGGCTTATCTAGTGAATTGGCAGAGATCAGTGTCTGAACAAGAGAGAGGAAATAGAGATAAGAAGGATAGGTCACCTTCTGAGGTGATTTACTGTAAAATGGCAAAGAGAAATGGTAGTGTAGTTGAAGAGAGATATGGAGCTAAAGAAGATGTCATTGATATTGAGAGATGACGTAGCATGTTACAGAATGTTTGTATGCTGCTAAGAATGATTTAATAGAAAGGGAGAAGATTGATGATGCAGGAAAGAGACAGTTACTTGGAAGAACTAAATCCTTGCATGGGCAAGTGGTGATTCAGTTCAGCATCCATGTGGAGCACAGAGAAGGAAACATCTTCCAGTAGGGGAGGCAGAGCACACAGGATCTGAGCAGAAAGGTTGGTAAATTGGATGTTAGAGAAGATGGGAGTTCTCTTTGATTATTTTTATTTTCTCAGTGAAATAGGAAGGTTGGGTCTAGGTGCTGGGGATGGGAGAACTGAGATGTAAGATAGTTATCTCAAAAATAATAATAGAGCAAATTGACCAGGGAATTGTAGAATTTCTGGGAATTGCTTAGGTAGCACTTGAGGTCAGTGGTCATGGATATAAGGTGAAATTATTCATCAGGGTGTGGAATTTTTCTTCAGCCATGTACAACTATTTGAGAGTGGGTTCCATGAATTTAAAGAGGAGTTGGAGTTTTGTTTGGTGATTGCAATAGAGAGATGATGGAGTTGAGATGATGTGGGTTGAATTATTGTTCCAGTTTTCACTTCCTCCAGTAAATAGGATTATACATCTACACCCCTTGCCATGTGACTCGCAGTGCCTGCCATTAACCATTGTCTCATTGACCTTGGGCCCAGCCATGTAACTTGCTTTGGCCAATAGAGTACAAGCAGTTCTCATATAAACAGTGACTTGAAACATGCTTGTATGATTTGGCTGGTTCTGTTGAGTTCTTGCCGTCACCATGAGGAAAACCTGCTCCAGGCAACTGCATGTCCCAGAATGAGGTCATGCGGACTAGATCTGAAGCAAGCTTGCAGCTTCATACAGAGCTGCCCCAGATGCCCTGCAGATGCACAATTCAGAAATAAATCCCTCTTTTTATCAGCCATAGAGATTTTGGATCATTTGTAGCATTATTTCAGCAGAATTCTGATTAATTCATGAGAGTATGATCCTGCATATGATAATATGAGGGTGTCATCATAATGATGAATTGAATCTAATCCAAAGGAGGAGGAAAGCGAAGCTATAAAGGAGGAAATGGACAGTGACAAGGTGGCTGGGTCAATGAGTCAGAAGTCACATTACAGAGGGAGTCAGGCTACTAGAAGGTGTGAGCTAGAAAGATGGGGGGAGTGGTGAGAGACTGGGATACTTGAACTTGAGATTTGGAGGGGGCAAAGTTACTGGTAGTGTCAAGGAAATGACAGGGTCCAGAGATGGCCATGGTAATGTGTGGCTAAAGTAGGAGACTTTGGCAGACAAGGGGAACTGCCTCTTCTTTCCACCTTGACTCTCGCTTCTGCTAACTTTCAGAATTTACATTTTTTTTCCTATACCCTGGTCAAAGAAAATGCCCTCAGGACAGGATATGAAGATCAGGTATTATTGTTATTGTTGTTGTTAGTCTATTATTAATAGAATTAATAATAAATTGTCAATTACTTATTAACGTCTATTGACCATTTACTGTGCATCAGGCATTGTGCTTATTGCTTTACTTAAACTACCTCATTTAAGCCTCACAACAACTCTGAGGTGGGAAATTCGTCTTGCTCTCATTTTACAACTGAGGAAATTGAGACTTTGGAGACTTCAATCACTTCTCCAGGGCCACTTACAGGGCATGGGTTGAATGAGAATTCAGGTCTGGATTCCAGGCTCTGAGTCCTGAGTGATTCATTTATCCAGCCTGTGGCGGGCTGCTCAGGGGCGGTCTGTGGGCGATTCTAAACAAGTTGGGGGCATTAGTAGCCCTGGAGGGGCTACACAACAGATGCCTAAAACAATATATTGTTCTCGTGAATTAAGAGTTACGCAGGGATCTCCTTAAGTCCTCAAATCAGGCATATAATTAAAACTCAATGGGGAGTTAAGAGACAAAACTGAGACTCACAGGCCTATGCAGTGAAGATTGTTGTTAATACTTCCCTGAGAATGAGATTAAGTATAGAAAGGTGGAGAGGGGCTGCCAAGATGGTGGAGTAGAAAGACTCCCGGTTAAAATTAAAATGTCCCAATGCCCAAGTCGCACTCTGGACTGATCAAATTTGGCTTACTGAGGCTGTGGCCAAACATCAGTATTTCCAAACTTACCAGAGGATCTCACTGGGCCATCAAAGTTGACAATCGCTGGTTTAAGAGAAGCAGGTCCTAATATTTGCTGGTTCTACCTAAAGTGTCATTGCATTTCTGTGATGTGGGATTTGGGATGCAGGAAGTAGCAGGTGCTATAGGAACATTGATGTCAGAAGACCTGGAATGCCAACAATGGCCCCTTTCCTCTTTCCACACTGTTTGCGAGAGCAAAGCTGTCATGTAAATGGCTATTTATTCCATTTGATCTTGCCGCTCTCTTCTCACTTGTTTTTGCTGTTTTCCTCCAGTTTCTACATCTAGCTTTCACTTGATTTGCATCCAGTTCTGCCCCTGCTGAAATGAGCTTATTTGGCTGCTTAGTAGATAAGGCAATGACTCCTGAGAATTCCATTTGAAAGCAGAATGAAATCTTCATGATTTTCGCTATCCCGCGATGCATGCATCCTAATGGATGTGACTAGGTCACTTGGGCTGATTTGGAGAAGCATTCTTGGCTTTGTGTTCTGAGTCCTTCTAAACCATCTTGCAGTTACTGACTCTCATCAGGCAGTGCTGGCTGTTGGGAGTTGACACGGAGTCTTGAGCAAAAAAGGGAACAAAAGCCAGCCTCTGACATTAGTATTCTCAGGCGTTTGTCCAAGGGAAGCTGGAAGAGAGAACCTGTATTTATAACCTGTGAGAAGGGTATCGTAAGCTTGGGTGGTAGGAAAACATTTAAATATCAGGGAATCTGTTTCTTTGCTGCACTGGTCTTTACTTAACCGTTTATGGGCCTCGGGTAGATTGACTGCAAAGACTTGCTGAAATGATTCACCCCTCCCTGGAGCCGCATCACCTGCAAGACTAGGTAGCTCCTCCCATGCAGAAATGGAGTCAATTTCCCCACCCCTTGAACCTAGGTGAGCCGTGTGACCTGCTGTGACCAACAGAATCCAGAGGATGTGACGTTGTGTCAGTTCTGAACTGGCTCTCAGGAGGCCTTACACTCTTCTGCTCTCCTGTCTTAGAACTCCAAGCTGCCTGCTGGAGCAAGAAACCACAGGGCAGAAAGTCCAGTTGTCCCAGCTCCAGCCCTTCTGGAGCATCCAGCTTGTCTCCCCTAAACACGTGAGAGGGCTTAGCTATGAGAGCAGAGTACCTCCTTGACCCGGTATGAATGTGTGGATCCGGCCAAGACCAGAAACGCCGCCCAGTTGGCCCATAGACTCATAAGCAGTCATTCTTATTATTCTAAGTCATGGAGTTAGGGGTTGTTTGTTACACAGCAATAGTTATTTGATAATGGCCTCAATGATTTTATCTTTGAAGAAAGGATTGGTGGGCTGATTTTTACAATAATACAATACAGTAATAAAAATATAATACAATATTAATAATAATAATACAGTAATAATAGTACAATAATACATAAATACAATAATCACCTGTAGATGTCAGTCTAGTGACTCTGGATCCACTGAAGCAGGCTGGCTGGGCCCCAAATTCCACGCTCCTGTAAACTTCACATGTGGCTCTGAAGCACAGCTAGAACGAAAGAAGTCTTGGAAGGTTTCTTTCTCTGGCACTAAAAGTGTATGATTCTCCCATAGCAGGCCCCATTTTAAGGTTGTAATTCACCATAAGAAGCAAATGCCCAGATAAAGTCAGAATCCCATGAGGCCATCCCAAGAATGAAAAGGCCCAGACTCTGTAGTGAAACTCTGAGAAGACAGTAACCCCTGGATCTTGAACATGTTTACCAGCCTCTTCTCTTTTCTGTCTTGACCAGACATTATTTTCTTGCAGGAAACAGAAACTCACTGAATAAGTCATGGAATTTCTTACATGGTTTAAGGAATTCTCTCAGAATATATGACAGAAAATACAGCCAAGCTTTTCCAGGCTTGGACTTGGAAATGAGAGCATCAGGAGCCAATGATGTCTTGTTTGGTCTTACACACTTTCTCTTTTACATTTTCTGTCTCCCCACAAGAGCTCCCTGATCCCCCTGTGTACGTCTTTCATTCTCCTTCCCTCCTTCTCACAGACTGCCTTTCTCTAATTGCTCAGTAGCCTACATACTCTCCCTAAAGAGAGGATATTCAGTCTTGGAATTTACCTGACCTTCTGGTTGCAGACAACTTAATGTCATTGTGTCCTAATTACAAACTGCCAGGAGGAGGACTATGGTCCAGTTCGAATCCAAGGTCCAAACCTGGTCAAACCCCCATGAAAGGGAGAGTTCTAAAGGGCTTCCCTTTTTGGGTCTGAGAATAGGTTCACAAAAAATAAAGTGTGGAATTGGGAGGGAAATATTCCTCAATGTAATAAGTTACTTTTATAGGATAATCTATTATATTTACATTGGTTCATCAGGTCAAAACATATAAAAATGAGGGTATGGAGAAAAGTGAGCCCTCTTGCACTGTTGGTGGGAATGTAAATTGATACAGCCACTATGGAGAACAGCATGGAGGTTCCTTAAAAAACTAAAAATAGAACTACCATGTGACCCAGCAATCCCACTACTGAGCATATACCTATAGAAAACCATAATTCAAAAAGACACATGGACCCCATTGTTCACTTCAGCACTATTTACAATAGCCAGGACATGGAAACAACCTAAATGTCCATCAACAGACAAATGGATAAATTTGTGGTACATATATATGATGGAATATTACTCAGACATAAAAAGGAACAAAATTGAGTCATTTGTAGAGACGTGGATGGACCTATAGTCTGTCATACAGAGTGAAGTTAAGTCAAAAGAGAAAAATAAATATCATATATTAATGCATATATGTGGAATCTGAAAAAATTGGTATAAACCATTTTATTTACAAAGCAGAAATAGAGCCACAGATGTAGAGAACAAATGTATGGATACCAAGGGGGAAAGAAGGGGTAGGATGAATTGGGAGATTGGGATTGACATATATACACTATTGATACTATATATAAAATAGATAACTAATGAGAACCTACTGTATAGCACAGGGAACTCTGCTCAATGCTCTGTGGTGACCTAAATGGGAAGGAAATCCAAAAAAGAGGGGTATATATATATATATATATATATATATGTATAACTGGTTCATTTTACTGTACAGTAGAAACTAACACAACGTTGTAAAGCAACTATACTCCAATAAAATTTTTTAAAAAATGCATTGACCAAATTTCTGAAATACTTAAAATTTGTTTATACCAAATCACTATTACTTACTATCGTATGCATATATATATATATATATATATATATATATATATTTTTATATATTTTTTTTTTTTGCAGTACGCGGGCCTCTCACTGCTGTGACCTCTCCCGTTGCGGAGCACAGGCTCCGGACGCGCAGGCTCAGCGGCCATGGCTCACGGGCCCAGCCGCTCCGCGGCATGTGGGATCTTCCCGGACCGGGACATGAACCCGTGTCCCCTGCATCGGCAGGCGGACTCTCAACCACTGCGCCACCAGGGAAGCCCGTATGCATATATTTTTGCAGTTTTCATTATAATTCAGGTTTTTGTCAAAGAGGGAAATACTATTTACCTGGAATGTGTAGGTAGTGCCCCTCAGTTGTCATAATACAAATGTAACACTTGCTTTGCACCTTTTCGGCACAGACTTGAATTTATTCTTTCTCCCTACAGAGGATATAGAGAATCACTTTTAAATGACCAAAAAATAAATAGAAACCTTCAAGAATAATTTTACCAGCATTCTGGTTAATCTGTTTCATGGTTCTATTCCCAGGGGTAAGGCATATGTGCTCAAATTAAAGAGAGGATTTGCCTGATAAATTTGGAAGGCAGACAAATGATCGATGTTTTGCTATATTTACCAGTAATGCATTTTTCAAAGAATCTAAATACACAATACCATCACACACAGTCTTTACTTAATTTCAAGATATAATAAATTGTATACTCAAAATTAAGTAAAACATAATTTACTTTTCTTTTACAGTTTAGCAAATGTTTTAGGAAGCCACATCGAATTTACAGACATGACCTCTGACATCATGGAGTTTTATGGTTTAGTGAGGGGTGGACATTAATCAATTAATGATACAGATCATTGTTAGTTACAAAAAGTGGTAAGGACAGTGAGGGAAAATTGTAAGTAGCTTTGAGAATGTAAAATTAGGACACTTTGTTATAGGGTTAGGGGGGTGACAGGGTTGAGGAAGTGATGTTTGAATGGCAATCTGATGGATGCATAGACTTGAACTAGGCAAAGACTAGTTGAGGTAGAGGGATCCTTGTGGTGTAGAGAAGTGCAGCATTGGAGAAAGCAATGGAAGGTCAGTGTGGCTGGAGCCCAGAGTGTACAGGGAAGCTAAGTAAGATTGAAGAGAGAGTCAGTTTCCACATTCATGTGAGACAGGGCCTTACATGACATATTCGGGATTTCTGCCTTTATGCTGAGAACAGCAGGAAACCATTGAGTGGACTTAAGCAAATGAGTGGCTAGAAAAGATTTTCTTATTAGAAAGATTATTCCAACTGCTGTGTTGAGAATGGCCTAAGGAACAATGGACGAGAAAGATGTGGATGGAACAGTTAGGAGGCTGTAAGCAAGAGGTCATGGTGGCCTGAAGTGGTGGTAGTGTTACGGTAGGGAAAATTGTACCGGTGTGAAAAGTATTTCCAAGGAGGGATCAACAGATCCTGTTGATGGACTGAATGAGGAGTTGTGGTAGATTGATTGCAGACACAACCCTGATTCTTCACTCTGCCTGCATCCCCTTTGCCATTTAACTTTGAAGCATCCTCTGCCTCTGTCTCTGGACTTGGCCATGTGCCTGGCTTTAGCCAATAGAATGAAGCAGAAGTGCGACTGCAATGGCTCCAAGTCTACAACTCAAGAGGCCTTGCTCTTCCTTGTGACTCTGTCATCTTCATGAGGACACGCCCGAGGTGGCCTGCTGGAACATGAAGGACACACGGAGCAGACTCCAACTGCCCAGTCAGCCCCACTGAGTCTGGTCTAGACCAACGGAGAGCCAGCGGGTGCACAGCCCAGTGAGCGAGCCCAGCCAGAAGACATGGAGCCCACAGCAGATTCTCTGCTGACCCCTGATAGATGAGCAATAAATGCTACCATATTACGACACTGAGGTTTTGTGATTTTTTTGTTACAAGCATTATTAGATAACTGATACAGGAGCAAGGGAGAAAAATATTTCGAACGCTGTCATTCATACACACCACTATTGTAGTTCAACATGTTATATGATCATAATGCAGCACTCAGAGAGAACAGGAAATAGGATGGATAAATTTTGATGGGAGGAAATTATGACCCTGAAAAGTTCCTAACACATAGTAAATAATTAATCAACATTTTTCAAAAGTTGAGTCCATAAAAGTCTTGGTCCTTAGTAGTGAATAATACTAAAAAAGAAGATTCCAAAGGCATAGTTTAGATTTTTCACTTACTTTTCATACTTTGTCATATGCTTGTCAAAAATCTTTTTTTATATGTTCAGTTAACCATTATTCTAAAAAAACGGTAGAAAATCATATAGCATGGCAATGCATAAGAAAAGAAGAACTAAATTAAGCTGGCAAACTCCTGTGTTTTAGAGCATTTCCTGTTTCCTTGCAATTTTTTGTTGGTTTTGTCCCTATTTTTACACTGGCTTACCGGAGAGTCACACAGAGGAAGACACGGTTTATGGCCGGCACAAAACAGTTCCCAGCAGCGACACTGTTAGTTCAAAGTTGCATTTCTTCAAAGAAGATGTGAAAGGAGAAATTGAACAAAAAGTCCATTCCTGGGGCTTGACTGTGAAAGGGAAGCAGGTATGGACCAGGCCACTTAAATGCATCCCTGACATCTGTTTATCGATATGTGTAGAGTTCCCACACTTTATTGTGGCCACTAGGGTGAAGGTTTATAGTAAGTTTTTTCTCTCAGATGAGAGAGGAATTCAGATATTTAGAGGAATACAATTGCCTCCTTTTCTTTTCAATTTGAACTGTGATTTCTTGATATTATTTTTGGATGTTCTCAAGTGGTTTTGAAATGTTAGTGTATATAGGAATTATTAGGGAGGTTGTTAACCATAGATCCCTGGAGATTCTGATGCTGTAGGTCTGGGGTAGGGTCCAAGAACCTGCATCCCCAGCAGGCTCCCATGTGCTGCTGATGCTACTGGTCCGGGTACCATACTTTTGAGTGGCAAGACCTCAGAGACTGAGATAGCCCTATTCACAACTCCGAAGAGAGAAATATAAAAGCATTCTCTTAGGCAAATTATTTCTATCTTTTTTTAAACCTTGCCCTACAAGTGGTCTTCAATACTGGTCCTGCTTTCTAATTACTGCCCAAAAAGCATGAGAGCAGATCAACATACTAAGTTGGAAAAAAGGCTTATTTCTTCCTAATAACCTATTAGCAATAATTGAAATTTGTAAAAAGCTACTACTGCTTTTCCTTCCTTTTGTGAGTCTCATGCCTTCCAGTATTTCACAAGGTCCATCAAGCCAAGGAACCAAAAAATTGTGAGTCTTAAATGAGAGCATGTGAAGAGTTTTGTTCTATCCCTTACCTGCAGTGGCTGCTTGAAGGAAGGCAGTTTAAAGCTGAGACATAAAAGAAAACCCATGGGTGGGAAGAGTCAAAGCTTCCTCCTCAGTGAGGTTGCATTTTCCATTTGATGGTCATCAGCACATGTAGAAGACAGAGCAGGGTTGTGCCCACTTTGCTGCAGGTTTTGCCTGTTGAGCATTATTGGAGCTATTCAGGTTTTTTCCAGCTTCTCTCATGTCACTGACATAGTCTGAGTGTGTGACAAGGAGTGAAGGTAGGTAGGAAAAGTGTTTCTGGCTTCTGCTCTTTCTTCTTAATTCTTCCTAATTTTTGTTCATTTTATAGAATGAGTGCCTTGCATAAAATACAGAAAAGCATAAGAATAAAAGAATTTGTGGGTCCATTTCCCAAAGAAGATCCCTGTTAATATTTTAATTCATTTCCTTCCTGTATTTTTAGGTCTGTACAAACACATGAATGTTTTTACAAACCTGCATATACAGGTTTGAATCAGTTTTTCTTTAATAATATCATGGGCATTTTTTTTTTTTTTGGTACGCGGGCCTCTCACTGCTGTGGCCTCTCCCGTTGCGGAGCACAGACTCCGGACGCGCAGGCTCAGCAGCCATGGCTCACGGGCCCAGCCGCTTCGCATCATGTGGGATCTTCCCAGACCGGGACACGAACCCGTGTCTCCTGTATCGGCAGGCGGACTCTCAACCACTGCGCCACCAGGGAAGCCCCATCATGGGCATTTAAACAAGATTTTTAATGCTGTAGCATTTTCATCTTTATCATTTATGATAATTTATCGAACTTACTCCCTGTTGCTGGTTCAGATGTTAAACTCAACATTTCTCTCTCTCTATCTCTGTCTCCATCTCTCTCTCATACATTTCTGAGCTTCTGGGAGAATAAGAAGTAAGGTGAGAAGCAAAAGAAAAGCTCAAATCTGGAGAATATTAAAGTACTAGAAACAATGTTTGTCCTGGGGATATTTGCACATCCCTAATTGCCTGGAGCCTGAGTTTAAATTGGCCACACACAGGGGAACAGGAGACAAAGCCTGGGACCCCAACAAGTAAGAAACAGAGCTAAACCCTAGGAAAGGTGGGGTACACCCATATAGGAGAACTTGAGGGTATCTGCTGAATTCAGCCTTTGCTCTGAGTACCAAAGGATGAAAACAAAACGATAATGATAGTGCCAAGCTTGTGGAGGGCGTCTCCTTCTAGGTACCTGTAATATCCTATTTCTTGATTTGGGTGCTGACTGTACAGATATGCTTAGTTTGTGAAAGTTTATTGAGTCCTTCACTTAGATATGTGCACATTTCTGTGTATATATATTATACTTTAACAAAAAGTGAAAAAAAGTCATAATACCTCTATGACTTTCCCCCAGACTCATAAAGTGAGCATGTGTTTTAATTTGTGCTGGAGTGGTAGGGTTCCATATCCCTGGCAGAATAAAATGCAAATTTGCTTTGGAGAAAAATAAATTAAACTCAGAATTTTCACAGATAAAGTTCCAAGGATTAATAAGTATAAGAGGAAATGAGCCACCATGGGAGAGAGTCAGCAGAAACAACACATGGAATCACACCTATAGTGACAGTCGTTATTGGAATTACAAGACAGTGAATATGAAATAATTATGATGCACATAGTCAAGAAAATAAAGGAGTATTGAAAATGTGACTAAGAAATAGGAAATATCAATATTGTACTTACCAGCAAAAGAACTGAATAATAATTCTAGAGTTGTAAAATGAATTTTAAATTAGAAAATCAACAGCTTTAAAAAATAATATGGGGCTTCCCTGGTGGCACAGTGGTTGAGAATCTGCCTGCCAATGCAGGGGACATGGGTTCGAGCCCTGGTCTGGGAAGATCCCACATGCCGCAGAGCAACTGGGCCCGTGAGCCACAATTACTGAGCCTGCGCGTCTGGAGCCTGTGCTCCACAACAAGAGAGACCGTGATAGTGAGAGGCCCGCGCATCACGATGAAGAGTGGCCCCCGCTTGCCACAACTAGAGAAAGCCCTTGCACAGAAACGAAGACCCAACACAGCCATAAATAAATAAATTTAAATCATATGGGCTTCTAAGAAGACCTCTGCTTAAAAAAAAAAATAATAATAATATGCAATCAAAAAATGTATACTAGGCAAGAAAAAGTAGAAACAAACATGAAATTAATTTTAATAACATTTTATTTAACCCAGTAAATTCAAAGTAATATCATTTCAACACACAATCAGTATAAGATTATTAATGAGATAATTTACATTTTTTCATACAAGTCTTTGAAATCCAGAGTGTATTTTACACTAAAAGTACATATCAATTTGGAGTAGCTACTTTTATACATTCTCTATACACACACACACACACACACACATACTCACTGGAACTTATGTTTTTCTACTATATGTAGATGGGCATTGGTCCAAGATGGAATATATGAAACAAAACCCTTGATTTAGATAGCTATTAATGTTTTTTTAATTAAAGTTTTAAAAATATATTTTTAAAGTTTACTTTCCATTCGCAGTTATTGCAAAATATTGGCTCTCTTCCCCATGCTGTACAATACATCCTTGAGCCTATCTTATATCCAGTAGTTTTTATCTCCCACTCCCCCACCCTTATATTGCCCCCCTCCCCCCTCCCCACTGGTAACCACTAGTTTGTTCTATATATCTGTGGTTCTACTTCTTTTTTGATATATTCACTAGTTTGTTGTATTTTTTAGATTCCACATATAAGTGATATCATACAGTATTTGTCTTTCTCTGTATGACTTATTTCACTTAGCATGATGCTTTCCAAGTCCATCCATGCTGCTGCAAATGGCAAAATTTCATTCTTTTTTATGGCTGAGGAGTATTCCATTGGTATATATATGGAATATGAATTCCATATATATTGGAATATTGGTGTGTGTGTATATATATATATATATATATATATATACACACACACACATACATACACCACATCTTCTTTATCCATTCATCTGTTGATAGACACTTAAGTTGCTTCCATATCTTAGCAATTGTAAATAATGCTGCTATGAACATTAGGGTGCATGTCTCAGTTCAAATTAGTGGTTTTGGGTTTTTTTCAGATAAATACCCAGGAGTGGAATTGCTCTCCACTACTAGTAGATCTATTTTTATTTTTATTTTTATTTATTTTTTTTACTAGTAGATCTATTTTTAGTTTTGTGAGAAACCTCCATACTGTTCTCCATAGTGGCTGCACCAATTTACATTCCCACCAACAGTGCAGGAGGGCTCCCTTTTCTCCACATCCCCACCAACACTTGTTACTTGTCCTCTTTTTGATGATGGCCATTCTGACAGGTATGAGGTGGTATCTCATTGTGGTTTTGATTTGCATTTCGGTAACAGTTAGTGATATTGAGCATCTTTTCATGTGCTTGTTGGCCATCTGCATTTCCTCTTTGGAAAACTGTCTATTCAGTTCTTCTACCCGTTTTAAAATGGAGTTATTTGGTATCATTTGCAAATATTTTCTCCCATTCAGTAGGTTGTCTTTTTGTTTTGTTGATGGTTTCCTTTGCTGTGCAAAAGCTTTTAGTGTTAATTTAATTCAACAGATGTGTGTAATTTATTGAACCATTTCCCTACCGAGAGATATTTAGTTTTCTTTTTCCTGTTTCAAATAAAGCTGCAAGGAGCATCCTTTATACAAAAACTATGTGGACTTGTGTATTTCCAAGGCACTGAGTTTCAGATATGGATTTGCTGTGCAATGGATGATTTTAACAGCAGATTAGACACAACTGAAGAGCTACTTAGTGATCTGGAAAAGAGATCTGAAGAAATTACCCAGAATGCAGTAGAGAGAGACAAGAGAATGAAAATATGGTAAAGCACTTAAGATGCATATATGTCTAAACAGAGACAAAATAAAGAAGGGGAAAAAAAAAAAAAAGGAGGGGTGTAGGAGTGTTCTTAGAGATGATGCCTAAGATGTCTCCAGAATATATCAAAGATACCAGTCCTCAGATTAAAAGGTCCCAATGAATCCCAAGAAAAATAAAAGAAACTCATCGAGATACATGATAGTGAACTCAAGGTGCACCAAAGACAGAGGCTCTCACAATCAGTTATTTTAAAAAGCAGAAAAATAGCACATACAAAGAAATAACTATTAGAGTAACAGCTGACTTCTAGCAGCAACAATGGAAGGCAGGAGTCAGGGAGTAAGATCTGTAAAGTGCTGAGAGAAAATACCTGTCAATCTGTAAATGCACACCTTGAGAAAGAGCAAGGGGGAAATAAAACATTTCCAGACAAAAACTGAGAGCTTTTACAAGCAGTAGACCCTTACAAAGGGAGAACATCAGGAATTTATTCAGTTAGAAAGAAAATGATTCTAGAAGGTATGTATGAATGAAATGAAACAAATCGAAACTAAAATAATGAATATGTTGTTAAATCTAAACAAATATTGATTAAATGTAACAATAATAATATCTAATTTGGGAGGTTAAAAAATCAAGATAGACCTGAATTCTGGATAACAACCAAATGTTATCTGACAGGAGTGACTGGAACTGATTCTTTTAAAGTCCATCTATTTTTTAGGAGAAGAATTAAGATATTTATTAACTTTAAACGTCTTAAGCTAATAATGCAGGTTAAAATTTCCATAGGAATCTCTTAAAAAATAACAATTGAATGTAGAACTTTCAAGTAGATGTTAAAAAAAATAAAGTGGGGAAATTAAACCCCAGTTGAAGTGGCATAGAGAAAGGGTAAACCAACACATAAACAAAATATAGAACAAGTGGGTAGAAAATAAGCTGAGAAAAATAAAAATAAATATATCCACACTCATAATCCGTAAAGTAAAGAACTAAACTCCCCACTAAAATTCAATGATTTTTTTTCTGTCTGGATAAAAACAAATAAGTGAATGCTTTTTAAAAGACAGAGGGCACAGAAAAGTTGAAAATTAGAAACATAGAACAAATGCCTGTCATATACTAATTAAAAGAAAGTTTTAGGGGTATAATAATACAAAACAAAATCAAGTTATAGTGAAGAGAATTATAGGAGGGAAAGAGGATCATTTACACAGCAACAAAAGTGTTTATTTGTCAGAAAAATATTTTATAAACTTGTATGAATCTTGCAAAATAGGCCTCAAATAAATAAACCAAAAATGTGTAAAACTACATAGAGGAAACTAAAAAATCCACCAGCATATCAGAAGATTTCAACATACCTCTCTAAGTGATTGATAAGTTAGTCAAACAAAAATAAGGCTATAGAAGTTCTCAACAATATAATTAACAAGTTTGACATAATAGATAACATTTAAAATACTGTTCCTGTCAATGCATAGGATTGACATAGGCCAGAAAGAAAGTCTTAGGCTAGGCCAGAGAGAAAGTCTTAACTTTCAGAGATTTATAATCGTAGTACCACATACTCTAACTTCAACATAATTAACTTAAAAATTAATAACAAAGTGATACCAGAAAGAGAAGGATGTGGAATGATAGGTAGGGGTTAATTTGTCCAATATGGGTCTCCCTGAAGACTGGCCTTCCAGAAGAAGAACTGCATCCTTCAAAGCTCCATGGAAACTGGCTATAGTTCAGCACTTAAGATGTCAACTGAAGGCTTGGACCACAGCCCTTGGATGGATCCTGACAGGAAAACGGCAGCTGCTATACACTTAGCTATCAACACAGAGCTGACAGGAGACAGCTGGGCCATGACTCTGCCACATCTTATTTTTTACTGTGTTGGAGCCTCTGATCATATAAAAAGAGATACTCGTGCTTCCTCAATAGTGATTCTTGAAAACCTTCAGACCAGGATGTGGGATTTCCTATCCCAGAGTCTGACTTCTGGCCACGTCAGTTTGTTGCGTGCTGCCTCAGAGAGTGATCGGGACAAGAGGAGACCCACTCACTTATACTCATGCCATCTCTGTGAGTTTTCCCCAGTAGAAACTCCTTCAGCAGGTTTGATGTATGCAATGCTAGTTCAGTTGCCCTTGTTTGTACTTCATGGAACAAAGAGACTGTCAGACATCAATGGAGGGAGTGGAAATTGGCAAAGCCACTTTGGAAAATAAGCTGGCATTTGTAATCCAGTTGTACATGCACAACACCAGTGCCCAGGAAACTCCACTCCAAAGAAACTTGCACACAGGTACACTGGAATGGTCCTTGCTCTGCCATTTTCTAAGCCAGTGAGGAGGCACCATGTAAAAAGATACCATTCTCTGCTTGGAGAAGAGCAACACTTAGAGACAAATGAGAATCTGGGACGGGCCCTTCTATTGCTCCTCACATTGTCTCCCAGAGAACCAACTTCAGGGCATGAAATTCACAAAATGTCAACTTCTTACATCATCTGTGTAAATAACCAGGCAATTATTTTCCACTTTGACATTATGGTTTCCAACATTTCTGAGAAATGGAAATAAAAAATTAAGAATGTACCACTGCAGTCCTTTAACTTTCTAGAATATATAGAAAGTGTAGCCTTTTGACACCATAGCAACAAATGACTTGATGATCAACATGAATTTTCAATTGTCCATCGTTTACTCTGCTGTTGTGGCTACTCAACCAGTATTTGGGGTTTGAGAATTTAAGCTTCGCATCTTTCTTAAAAAATTCTAATTTCTTTTTTTTTCCAAAATTGTCCTGCGAGGCTATTGCTTAGCATAATGGAGCTGGTGTAGGCATAATACTCCTGAATGTTCTTAAGGGTCCCTTTAAAAATTCTTCAGGAAGATAACTTGTAAGCACCAACATCCTAACAAAGACACCTACAGACACACATATTTGCCTAGATATCAGAATTAGAAAAATCAATAAGTTTTTATGCCTCCATTTCATAGGTAAATTAGAATTTTATTTCGTTAAAGTGGATGTCTTTTAAATTTATGTTCGTTTACTTGGCATAACATCGTCATGAAACGTATCCTACTCTTGATCTGGAACTCATTTTTCCCTTACAGTGTTTCCCTTTGAGCTACGTACCATATGGAGAAATAGAAAAACACAGCTTTCCTGATTATTTACATTCTTTTGGACTAGAATCCCTTTGGCGATAGCATAAAAACCACACAAGACTTTTGGCCCCAAAAGTCAGCAGAACATGCTCACTTATATGTGAGATATTCCTCATTTGGGACACATTCATCTCTACCTTCTTTTAAATCTTATCATACCTGTTATTGTTGGTAGCATCATGACTGTTCACCAGCATCTCCTCTTCCAGGTGCACAGGACAGTTACACTACCCTCTCGTTAGAAGTTGGCATAGCCATGTGGCTTGCTCTAGCCAAAGAAATGGGAGTGAAGTCATAATTTCTGGATAGTGGCATTTAATGGTTAGGATAACGAGCCTGGAATGCTGAGTTAACACCTGTAGGTTTAGGAATCACTGCACTTGAGAGTCGCCTGTGCCCAATGAATGCACTTTTGGAAAGCAAGAGATGAGCTTTTGTTGTGCTAAGTTGCTGCAGATTTTGTTGCTGCAGCCTAATTTAGCCTGCCCTGACTAATGTAATGTACCAAATAGTGTACTTAAGGGAGAAATGCCTCGACTAATAAAGATATATTTTAATGGCCCATTTCATCAACAAATATTTTGTTATCAAAATTAAAATGAAAAGCCCTCCATTGACAGTGCATCTGTTATTCTTCCAGTAATTAAGTCTCGAAATCTTGGAATTATCTGTGATTCTTCAATTATGATATTCACACTTAATGATTTGCTAAGTGTTATTGATGTCATAAATGGAGATTGGTAGAGGCTATGGTTCTAATTCCTGTTCTTTAAGTTGCTAACAAATGTTTTGGAGCAAGAGACTTAATATCTATGTGTCTCTGTTTCTGTATTTTTAAAACGAAAGTTGGGCTACAATATTTTAAGATTAATCTTCAGCTCCAATATTTTATGACATTTTAAGATGTTTCTCAAATAAGATTTTTGTTTTGTTCTGTTGTGCACTTATTTTGTCACAACCTTCTATCAGCTCATGTTCTGGGCTCTTGCCCATTCTGCATCCAGCACGTGGGTTTCTTATATCTCACCTTTAAGTACTCAAACATCTTTAATTCCTTTCTACCATATAAACCAGTTGCTACATGCTGTGAGCCCTGTAGAGCTGAGTGTTTTAAAACCCATAAGCTTTTTCAACTTTCAGACAGGTTTGGAAACCACAGCTCAGGGGCAGAAATAATAAATGTCTGCCATTGCTTCCCTAGCACATGTCTGTGGCTGACATCTGTAATCAAATACAGTACTTCCCCTTCTTGAGTGTGGGTACAACTTCAAAGTCACTGTCAACATCAACCTTTAGGAAGTTACTATTTGTTAATCAGAGATTTAGACTTTTGTTGAAATGTTTTTACTGTGTAATGCGTAAAAGTCCACCTTTAGCAGTGTTCCAAGTCCTCCATGATCTTCTCAACCAACTCACCGCCCACCATCTATTTCACTTTTCATAGGAGAGTTTGTTATGGCTTTATATCCTCACTTGTGTTACTTCCTCCATCTAGAATGACTTCTATGAAAAAAGTCACACCCATTCCTCCAGCAAAAACTCAAACTTCTATTACACCCACTGCCTTCTCCAACCCCATAGGCTCTCCTCTAAAAAAATGTTTCTCTTCTAAAAATGTTTACTGGTGTTTCCCACTTTCTGAGTGTCACCCCACCCCCACGACTCTAATTATATCTCTGGAATTTACCGGCAGGGTATATACATATTGGCACATAGTTACTATCAATTTTGGTAGCATTTAAAAATGAACGAATATTTTATTAATCACAGCTGCATCCATTGGTTGGAAATATGGCAGAATTCACATCCAGGAAGCATTTATTCAGGCTGCTGACGTTATTTGGTGCACATAGGAATTACACCTTGAAAGAAGTCTATGACACTCCACTAGTCCATGACCACAGTGGGAAACACTTCATTAAGGAGTTCATGATGCTCTCCTCTCTTAGTGGGTTATATTTTTTTAGGGGAGGAATCATATCTAACATTTGTCCATAGCATGGCACCTTTCCCAGGCTCCCAGCATCATCCCCAGCTACCATATAAGGATAAGCAGACATAGAAGAAAAAATTATGTTTCCCTAAAATGCTGCTGCTAACACACTGTTTAAAGATATTGAGGTACGTACCAAGTATGAAATAAACAGGAAGGAAGGCACGGCAAGAACATTTGTTCTGTCTCAGTGTTTCTCAAAATATGGCCCGTGGACTGGTGCCAGTCTGTGATGAAAGAAGTGCCAAAGTTGAGAGTAAGCATTTAGAAGATTCTAACCAATTTTCCTGTTATTCTTTTTTTCTGGTAATATTCATTGCAATGTAATTTCCTTGACTGTTGAATCTCATAATGGAAGTCTGGGCTTATAGTTTGTATGCCTTTGCTTACTTTTTATGTCATTTTCTATTAATCATTTTTAAAATTTTACAAATGCATATACCTTTGACAGATTGGAAATTAAAAACAAAATAAACTAGCCCTTCCCTACAGATCATTTCAGAATTATTACCCTATCTATCTATCTATCTCTATCTGTTCTGATTTTCTCTAGATCATTTTCCTACGTGAGAAAGGACTTCAGCTAGCATTGATTATTTTATGGTAACAGGAAAAATGTTATATCTTACAGATTTCTCTTAGAGATAATATCAGTTACGCAGTGGTTGTTCAGCTTTTAAGTTTGAGACCTGAAATCAGCTCACCCTCCCTCCTCAGGGTGTGTCATTATATTTAGAAAAACGAAGAAAACTGAATAAGTGGTGAATAGAAAACAAATTGTCCAACTGAACTTTTGAATTTCCTGCATTTGGCTAGCTCTAGCTTTAAATCATAAATATTATTAAACATGGATTCCTGTCCCAGAAGAATGAATAATAGCGGTTATATCCTAGGAACAGATGACATATTGTGCTCAGAAATACGTTTCCATCCACAAATGCTGGCATTTAGAGGTTACCAGCTGTATTTGGGGTATAGGAGGTATAAAGCACATTACAGGAATATAATTTTAGAGTTGCTGAGGTCATGTGGGGATTTGGTTCGCCTCCATTTTCATTTAAATCATATTCACAAGTAATGCCATTGTGGATGAAGTTATCTCATTAAAGTGTCAGACATTTTAGACTCCATTTCCATGTGCCTTATTATATGAAGACCTGCAACTTGAAATTCTCTCCAGATTAATCTGAGAGGAAAATACAGGCTCTCATTCTGAATACATCCCAGAAGGGATTAAGTGACCTGATTTCAAGAAAAAAATGGAACAGGCTATGCAGTGAGTAATTTGCCTCCCAGCAAAATAAAAGTGACAAACAACAATTTTATTCATAATAGAAGTTTCCCCCAAAGCATACTTTTCTGCTAACTCTGGCATATTCTATTTGCAAAATGTTTTTAATGTATCTCATGTCATGTGCCTCTGTTTGTGAGTTCAGGTTTTCCTCTTGCAGGAGCATGAAATCCAACATCTATTTTAAAGTAAAATTAAAGATTTGCAGAAGGCATAAGAAACATATCACAGCAAACACATAATTTCCTTGGAAAGTAGGCACTCTGAGTCTCTCGTCCTCCAGGAGAAACATCATCGTTATCTAGTGAATATTATCGGTACATTTGTATTTAATATGCAATCTACTTGTTTTATTGAACATGCTCTGATTTTGTCATGAAATGAAAACAAATAATTGTGGCAGCTTTCCTACTGAAGTAAAATTCACAATATACAGAATGATTTATTAGGGAACCTACTAATTGAAAAATAAATATATTTTTATACATGTATATAGACAGCCTAGTGCTATCTCCTCTTCATAGCTCTCTCATCTGGGACTCAAATTAAATTTATTAATGCAAAATTTTGGGGTGCCTTAGTGATGGTTTTGTTTCAGTATAATAAGTCAAATGGAATATTAGTTAGTCCAGATTTAATGGGTTTAAAAATAAATCATTTTAATCTTTTGACCCAGAAAGTGATTCCTCTTTTTTAAGACTTTATCTCAGTTTAAGAAATTTTATATCGCTACTTTTAAGTCAGAGCTTTAAAGATTATCACCATTTTTTTTTTTTACTCAATAACATCTTTCAAAAAAAAAAGAAATATGTAAAAATGAGGAAGAACAGACCAAAATAGAACATCCAGCTCATACTTTAGTCTGAAATATTATTTCTGAAAATACTGATAAATTGACTCATCCTTTTGGTCCTGATATCAGGAATGGGTTAAAAACATCTGACAGGCTCACTAAATGTGGATTGGCCATTATGTGAAGTTTTCAAGTGCTTTCTGAATTTTTTTTCTAATTACACTCTTAAATGTTTGAAAAGTGGTCATGATCAAAGACTGAATTTAAGCTGTACCTAGTGCCTTGCCAGTCAGCACCTTTGACATATGTCAAGATTGAGCAGAGATTTCTAATATGGGATCTGATGTAACAGAGGAATGAGATGCCAAACCATAAGATAGAAAAGCTGAGAGACTGGGGAAAGAAACCCAAACTTATCAGCATTTTCCTTACTCTGTCTTGTCACAGGCAGTGAAATGCTTTGAAAGTGATCTCAAGGAGAAGACAAATTCTGAGTGTAACAGTGAGATTTCAATGACATGGAGAAGCTGGAGAGATGGCTGAAATCCACGGATTGTGAAACCTCCCTCAATCAACTTTCCTCAGACCTGGTGTAAGAGGAATTCACTGCTGGGTCTTGAAGGCATTGTCACATCTGGCTGTGCCTGGAGAAATATCTGTGCTTCTATGCTGCACGTCGTGAGTAAATATGGAATTAAATATTTTACATTTAAACTTTAAAAAAGAATAGAGCAGCTATGTATACATGTGAAACCATAAGAAAAGTGTTTTATTCTTATTGTTGCTTACTTCAAATTATGACTTCTTTTCCTGGACTTTCAACAATCCTGCCCTCCCGACTCCCAGAGTAATCCATATATCATGGTAGAAAGTGTGGTCATGTCCTAAAACAAAACAAACTCACTCAAATTACCTTGTTTTGTTGTCTTTTGGGATAATTGTTCAAATGGAAGAGTTTTTTTAAATGAAACATATTTCTCTTTTCTTTTTCCGCTTTTCCTTGTCAGTTCTTGGGGAGCTATTCCATCTAAGCACTAGTTTAAATGGTGAGTAATTTCACTTTTTAGAACTTCTAAACCAAACATTATTTTGGTCCCATCTTCCCTGAGTAAATTTCATGAGGATATACCCCAAAGGCTTTAACTTGATGAGAAAAGAGTTGAAGAACTAGGACAGGGCATTGGGGGTCACCTGTCTCTAAGGTTGACGTTAACAGCAAGGAGAAAGGTGAGAAACTGTGTACTTCCCTCTTTAGGATGAGACCCACTTAGGTACCAATGCACAGTGGAGACTTCTTATTTATTGGAACTAAGAATTAAATCTGGGCAGGGGCTTTCCTGGTGGCGCAGTGGTTAAGAATCTTCCTGCCAGTGCAGGGAACACGGGTTTGAGCCCTGGTCCAGGAAGATCCCACATGCTGCGGAGCAACTAAGCCCGTACGCTACGACTACTGAGCCTGTGCTCTAGAGCCCATGAGCCACAACTACTGAGCCTGCATGCCACAACTACTGAAGCCTGCGCACCTAGAGTCCGTGCTCCACAGCAAGAGAAGCCACCACAGTGAGTAGCCCCCACTCGCTGCAACTAGAGAAAGCCCACGCACAGCAACGAAGACCCAACTCAGCCAAAAATAAATTAATTAATTAAATTTTTTAAAAAAGTCTGGGCAGATTTCCAAAATAGGCAACATTTTCTTTGTCTTCAACATGGTCCCCTTTCAGATGTGTGGCTCCTCCTCCCATTTCCTTCTGGAATTCGGCATTCCTCTCCACCTCTCCTCCTTTCCTCACGCAAATCCCTAAACATAAACCCTGAAAATCTGCTTATAAATCTCTTCCACTCTCATACTCTAGAGAAGATAGAAATACTTGTTCAGAAGTATTTCCTGTAAGAGTATTAATGGTTTAACAGGCATCAAAGTGAAGAGTAAGGGAGAAACAGTGGAGTTCTGGCATCCGCCAGCGGTGGGAGGGGTCTTGGCTGGGTTGAGGTCAAGGGGATTTCATGGTCCCCTCAGTGAGTCAGGTCCATTTCTGAGTGAGACTTTGTCTGGTAGATATCATTACTAGCACTGGTGAAAAGAAATAACCTGCTCTGCTCTGCTTCAGCAAATCGTGTGTATTATCCACGAGTGTTCCCATCATTTAAGTAGCTCTTTTGACTGAGCACAGAGGGCAAAGAAGAGAAAGTAGAAATTAGAAGTTTTCAGAGTTCCTACTCTGTGCAAAGCCTCTTACATATTAGCTCCCTTAAGCCTAATTAACCCTTTATAAAATAAGTTTGCTTCAAAAAATAACAGCAACCATTATTTATTTTCATTTTATTTTATTTTCTTTGTATTCAAGTATAGTTGATTTACAATATTGTGTTAGTTTAAGGTGTACCACAAAGTGATTCAGTTATATATATGTATGTATGTATATATACATACATATATATATTATTTTTTCAGTTATTTTTTCCATTATAGGATATAGTTTCCTGTGCTATACAGTAAATCTTTGTTGCTTACCTATTTTATGTATAGTAGTTTGTATCTGTTAATCCCATACTCCTCATTTATGTCTCCCCTCTTCCCTTTCCCCTTTGGTAACCATTAAGTTTGTTTTCTATGTCTGTGAGTCTGTTTCTATTTTGTATATAGATTCATTTGTATTATTTTTTCGATTCCACATACAAATGATATTGTATAATATATTTCTCTTTCTCTGTCTGACTTACTTCACTTAGTATGATATTCTCTAGGTCCATCTATGTTGTGCAAACAGCAATATTTCATTCTTTTTATGTCTGAGTAATATTCTGTTGTCTGTATACATATATGTATATGCACACACACACACACACGCACACCACGTCTCCTTAAGCCAATTGTCTGTTAATGGATACTTGAGTTGTTTGCATCTCTTGGCTACTATAAATAGTGCTGCTGTGAATGCTGGGCTGTGTGTATCTTTTTGAATTGGAGTTTTCATCTTTTCTAGATATATACCAGGATTGGGATTGCTGGGTCTAGCAACCATTATTTATTGATCTCATGTATAACAGTTTCCAGTTTATTATCTTATTTAATTCTCATATTAACTCTGTTAAATTGGTATCATTACCAATTACCCCTGTTTCCTAGATTGGGAAACTCAAGGTTAAAAGCAATTATCCTGTTGACCTGTAACTATAGAGCTGGGGTTATGGGCCCATTTACATTTTTCATAGGATTAAACAATAGCCAATGGTTACATAAGTTGGAAATGGTTAAGCTGAGAAGTGAACTAAGGTTTGAATCGACCCAAAGCCAATGTCAGTGCTATTGTGGTTATGAGTGTGTGTGTGTGTGTGTGTGTGGTTGAGATAGATATGTCTTTTTTGCAATCTTTTCTGACTTTCTAAATTCTTAGCCCTTTTCGTGAACTAATAAATGATTAATTTAAAAATAGAGAAATGTAAGGACAAAAGAAAGGGAAAAAGGAAAACATGGGGGCAAATATTTCTTCAGTCAAAACCAAAAGACCATTAGGATATAAGAGGAATAAAGCATAAGCAACTTAGATAAAGAATGATCAATAACACCTATCTGTGGAATGCTGCTAAAGTGCTAGTCATTGCCTTAAATTTGATAGATGTTCACACTTAAGCCTCCAACAATTCTCTGAAGTAAACCTTATTATTTCCACTTAAAAAATAAAACAATATGATACAAAGATGGTAAGTAATTTACCTGAGGTCAAACTTCTAGTAAGATTCAGGATGTACATACTAGGAGATGCTCCTTTCTAAGGCTATTTGATACCATCTCTTCCAACCTTTCCTCCTAGGCTCAGATATCAATCCTCTCTTCTAAGGAAAGAAGGCAGTGCCCAGAAAGAGTTCTGCTAGCCTGGACTCTGGCTAGTTTAGATAATATCATTTTCCTTTTGGCCAAGGTGAGAGAGGTGGAGATGCCCTGACTTTGCTTTGAAAGTTGAGAGCTCAGAGACTCTAGCCTGCCAAAGGAACAGAAGGGAGAGCTCCAAGTTCACTGCCTTGCCAGTCCAGACCTTTCAAGGCAGAGCTAATCAGGTCATCTTAATGTTATTAGCTGATGGGAAAGATAAGAAAATATAGATTGAAAATGTTTAGGATAAAAATTATCATAACAGGGACTTCCCTGGTGGCGCAGTGGTTAAGAATCTGCCTGCCAATGCAGGAAACACAGGTTCAAGCCCTGGTCTGGGAAGATCCCACACGCTGCAGAGCAACTAAGCCCTTGCGCCACAACTACTGATCCTGAACTCTAGAGCCCGTGAGCCACAGCTACTGAGCCCTTGTGCCACAACTACTGAAGCCTACGCTCCTAGAGCCCGTACTCCACAACATGAGAAGCCACCACAATGAGAAGCACGTGCACTGCAACAAAGAGTAACCCCTGCTCGCCACAACTAGAGAAAGCCCACGTGCAGCAATGAAGACCCAACACAGCCAAAAATAAAAAAATTAATTAATTTAAAAAAATTTTCATAACACAGATAACTGAGGAGATCAAGATGGCGAGTAGAAAGATGCTGAGCTCACCTTGCCCCATGAACACGTCCAAAATACATGTACATGTGGAGAAATCCTCACTGAAAACAAACTGGAGACTGGCAGGAAGACTCTTCTACAACCAAGGCTGTAAAGAAAGCTACACACAAAGTAAGATAGGAAGGGAAAAGAAGCGATCAGTTTGGGACCCACACCCCTAGGAGGGGACACAGAAGAGCAGAGGGATATCCCGAGCTCAGAGATCCTCCTCCCTGGGGAGTGAGGAGCTTGAGCCACATATTGGGCACCCCAGTCCTGGCCTCTAACATTGGAAAAATGAGTCCCTTAGCTGGTTTGAAAGCCAGTGGGACTTACCAGAGGACTGTAAGAAACAGAGACTCCGCTTGTGAAGAGCTCACACACATGCCTGTTTACTCCAGGGAACAAGGCAGAGGAAACAGATTGAGAACAGCCCAGGGCTCTGGCCAGTTTCCTGAAATTGTCCAGCACATGCCCCAGCCCACACCAGGTGCTGGCTCAGGCCTCTCTTGCTCCAGCACTGCTTCCCACTGGGGTGAAGGTAATGTTGCCCAGAAGAAGAATGCACACACAGAGGGTACTGAACCAGCTTAGAGTCAACCCTTAGGGCTTCTGTTGCAGCACCCTGGGACCACCACCCCACTTAGGGTGATGATGACCACTGAGCATAAGAGAAGTCCTGGCTCACACCTGGCTCTGGCTCTAACCCCTTCATCTCTAGCCCTACCTCCCACCAAGGTGATAGCTGCCAGCACACTCTGGGGGAGGATGTCACTTGAGCTCACTTCAGATCTAGCTCTCACATCAAAGCCACCGGGCACACACAGACTGCATAGAGGTGCTCCCACACAAGGATACCCCTTGAAGACCAGGATAGGTAACCATTTCACCTAATTTCATAGAGAGAGAGAAAGTTAAACAAAATGATAGTTTAAGGAACCTCTGGGACAACATCAAGTGTACTAACATTTGCATTATAGGAGTACCAGAAGGAGAAGAGAGATAGAAAAGGGTCAAAAATGTATTTGATGAAATTATGGCTGAAAACTTCTCGAACCTGAAGGATACAGATATCCAGGTACAAGAAGCATAGAGGATCCCAAACAAGATGAACCCAAACAGACCCACACCAAGACATATCATAATTAAAATGGCAAAAATGAAAGAGAGAATTTTAAAGGTGAAAAAGCGAAAAAAAAAAAGTAACTTAACAAGAGAACCCCCAAAAGGCTATCAGCTGGTTCTTTAGCAGAAGTGTTTCAGGCCAGAAGGGAGTGGCATAATATATTTGAAATGCTGAAAGGGAAAAACCTACAACCTAGGACATTCTACCCAACAATGTTATCATTCAGAATTGAAGGGGAGACAAAGAACTTCTCAGATAAGCAAAAACTAAGAGTTCATCAATACTAAACCAACCCTACAAAAAGTATAAAAAGGTCTTCTTTAAGTGGAAAAGAAAAGCCTACAGGAAGTAAGAATTTATAGGAAAGGAAAAACCCCACTAGTAATGGCAAATATGTAGTAAAGGCTGTGGATCAACCACTTAAATAAGCTAGTACAAAGATTAAAAGACAAAACTTATAAAATCAATTATAACTACAATAAAGTTAAGAGATAAACATGAAGATGTAAATATGACATCAAAACCACAAAACATGAGAGAGGGGAGTAAAAAAGTGTAGATCTTTTGGAATGTGTTTGAACTTAAATGACTTTATCAGTTTAAAATGAGTAGATATAGTTACAGGTCAATATATATCAACCTCATAGTAACCACAATTCAAAAACCTACCATAGATACACAAAAACTGGAAATAAAGGAACAAAAACATACCACTAAAGAAAATCATTAAACCACAGGCAATAAACTTAAAGAAGAAGAGAAGAACTACAAAAACAATCATAAAATAAGTAACGAAAGTGGCAATAAGTACATACCCATCAATAATCACTTTAAATGTCAATGGGTTAAATGTTCCAATCAAAAGACATAGGGTGGCTGATTAGATTAAAAAACAAGACCCATCTATATGTTGCTTACAAGAGACTCACTTCAGACCTAAATACACACACAGACTGAAAGTGAGGGGATGGAAAAAGATATTTCATGCAAATGGAAATGACAAAAAAACTGGGGTGGTAATACTCATATGACAAAGAAGACTTTAAAACAAGGTCTGACAAAAGGCAGAGATATATAAGGGGATCAATAGAAAAAGAGCATATAACATTTGTTAACCAAATCTAAATCTAAAAAGCAAATATTAGCAGACATGGAGGAAGAAATTGACAACAGTACAATAATAGTAGGAGACTTTAATACCCCATTACACCAATGGACAGATCATCCAGACAGAACATCATGATCCCCGTTTTAGAGGATGAACTGAAGCTTGGCATGGTTATAGGTCTTAGGGTGAAACGGCCTATATTTGGAATAGACAGTGACACACCCAGTTCTGTTCACCCCTACAGCATCTACTTCTTCATTTCTGCAGTGCTATCTCATAGAAGTTTCCAGTTGGGCCAGATGGAAGCCCTAGAGAATAAAACTAATGTTTTAAAATCTCCTTGGCTGTCATTAAATTTGGGTAGACAGGCAATTACCTTGTTCAAGTGTATCAAAAAAATTAAGAATGTATCATTTTTCATTATGTGAAAACTCAGTTTCTACTTGGTATCTGTGCATATTGCTTTCCTCATCAGATAATCTTAGAAAGATGACTTTATTTTCAAGAGTTTTGATCAAATGCAGATTACCAGTCCTCTCAGTTAATTCTAAAGGATGTCTCATATGCCAAGAAACAACACTATAATTTAATCAACAAATACTTATTGAATATGTACTATGTGTTAGATACTGCGTTATGAATGGGGAATAGGATCGTGTTTTACTAGGGCAATGCTAGCTACTACAACAAATAAGCTCCCAAATCACCGTGACTTAACACAATGAGAAGCCCAATATGGATGTTCTAGGTTGGGTAGATTTCCCCTTGTTTGTGACTCAGGTTTCCCCATCTTCAAAATATGGCTTCCAAAATCTTTGTCCTTTTCTCTGTTCCAGTCAATTTTAAGGAAAAAGAGTACAGAGCATTGCTCGTGAGAATTTAAATGGACCTGTTCTGGAAATGGTCCCCATCACTTCTATGCACATTCCATTGGCTAGAACTCAAGTACGGCCACACCCGTCTGTCTGGGAAAGGTGGGCTATCTATGTACCCAAAGAATGAATAAAACATACTTTCTTCCTGTTCATTTGCCATGTACGATAATATAATCGGGGAGGTGGACATTAGCTAGATAACATGTAAAGCCAATGAGCAATTTTAACTGTGTTGGTTATTTTTAAGGAGAGGAATATGGTGCAAAGACAGCCTATTATTTAGAGCTGGCTTTGACCTGAATAGAGAAAGGGGGAAGTCTTCTCTGAGGGAGTGAGACATGGATCTTAAGGCTGAGAAGGTGAAGAAAGGAGGGAAGATTGCAAAGGCATGGGAAGAATTGCTCATGGTGAACAGGTGGGACAAGGAAATGCAATGCTAGAGGCAGAATGAGGCTGGAAACCCCTAACTTGCAGAGGCTGTGGGCCATTTAGGAGTCCAAATTCTCTCCTATGACAATGCAAAGCCAATGAAGAGTTTCAGTGTCTGAACTGACCTGGTCAGATTTACATCTTAAAAAAATACCACTCTGGCCACACCGTGAAAATGGGTTGAGGTTGCAGGGGGGAAATAAATTTGGGGGGCCTTTTGGGGGCTGCTGTAGAATGATAATGCCTTCGAGGTGGATGATGGAGGTAGAAGTGGGAAGAAGAAGAAGAAGTAGAGACATTTAGGAGGTGAATTTAATCAGACTTAGTTATAAACTAGACTTTGCTATTTATCTGTTTAGCGCTTTTGCTGGATGGTTTGCCTTTTTATGGCTTCTATGTTTAATGATGAATTTTAAGACTGGACAATGTTGCTGGGATGCAGAATGCTAGCTTGGATAGCCTTGGGCCATACTTAAGCAAAAATGCAATGAAGATGTAGTTACCGGTGGCCCGGCATCCTTTGTTATTATCTTTCTCTGTCAAAACCTTCACCTTGGGCTTCCCTGGTGGCCCAGTGGTTGAGAGTCTGCCTGCCAATGCAGGGGACACGGGTTCATGCCCTGGTCCGGGAAGATCCCACATGCCGTGGAGTGGCTGGGCCCGTGAGCCATGGCCACGGAGCCTGCGCGTCCGGAGCCTGTGCTCCGCAACGGGAGAGACCACAACAGTGAGAGGCCCGCGTACCGCAAAAAAAAAAAAAAAAAAAAAACCTTCACCTTCCCCGTTTAATTTCAGTCTTCCATCTTGACCTCAGGGGCAGAGAAAGTGGGTCTGTACACCTAATTTGTTCCATGATGTGTCATGTATGGGCATCTGCATTTCAAAAGAGGATTTTAGGGGAGAAACATACCTGTTTGAAGAGATTAAGTCAGAGAATTATAGCAATGTTGATTAGAATATTTGGGTGGCCTTCAAAGTATGCGACATGGGTGCCATTTTCAGTGCCTTTAATAATGCCATTGATTCTGGTTCTACTTGGGGCCTCCTAACTCTGGTGGGAGAAGCTCCTTAGAGCAGCCCGGACCTGGACCTGGAGTTTCCCCAGGTCTTCTGGGCTGAACTAAGATCTGAAGCTTCCGTCTTCTCTTTCACAGCTTGACACCACCGGGCAGTATTTGAAAGCCAGAGGGATATTCCATTTCTTGCTGAAAATATACATATGCTAGAATTTTAAAGTATTTTTGTAGGTACACAACAATTAAAAAAAAAAACTATGTATTCTATTTTTGTGTATGTATAGTTAAGGAAGCCACAAACCACTCATGAAAGCTTTATTTATGGATGCCCTTCCACTGTGGTTAAGAATGTACTGCTCTATTTGGAAGCAGATTATAGGAAACCATGCTCTTTTTCTCTCTTGTCCCCCTCTTCTACGACTAAAAATATGGAAACAGAACCGAGGTCCTATGAGGTGACACCTGATTTATCCCTAGATGCCTCCACGTATGTGGATGTGTGTGGGTGTGTGTCTACGTGAGTCAGCCTTTTCACTCAGTCAGCTCACCAGCTCAGCCCCCAAAATACCCACTTACTTTTGAGCTGAAGTCAGAGCCCAAAAAACACAGTCCTGTCCCTCCAGCTGGAACTGGGGGGAGAAAAACAGAATTTTGTTGCTAGCAGATCCATCCCCTTGGCAGAAAAACCCCACGTATACCTGTTCAAATAGATCTCCAAAGATTTTCAGTCTCCCAGCATTTGGTTGACATAAAGAGTGTAGTGTGATTCTTCATTTATTTTACAATTCAGTGAGCACCAAATTAAGTTTAATAGCCATGATAAACACACACATGCACACATACCTCTCCATCCCCAATTAAAAAAGATTTATCACATTCTGGCTAATAATAAACACTTGGTTTCAGCTCTTTTTTTAAACACCGTGAAACTATTTTAGGCCATTTAATTATTATTAAACTGTAGGATTTGGAGCATGTTTTCAAGGGACATTGTAATGCTTTAGCTACAGCCTGTAAATGTTGCTGATCTTTGTATTCAGAGGAGAGTATCTAGTGATGTTCAATAATCTTGAGTGTCGTGTGTGTGTGAAGGTGGCAAAAATGCCACATATCCTACAGAGTCCATTGAAGCAAGGCCGGGTATTTAGATGTTTGGGTTCTTGTCTTTGTGTTGAGTTTTGAGACACTCTGGCCAAAGAGGTCTTCCCCACCAGCCTGAATATTCTCAGAACCATTGACTATTACAGCCACCTTTGAGCCTTATGCTAAAGCCAGAACAAAGCTGATTTTAATTATGACTTTGTCCAACTGCTGCCAATATACTCAGTGAGTGGGGGGGGGGCATCCAGTGTTATGACTGTAGCGGAAAATACCCCCTCCCATTCCCAGTCCCCTTTCATCCCATTATATGCCTGAAAGAGGCTTTAGAACACTGGCAGCCAAATCCTCGGGGGAGGAGAAAAGACCGTGGTTTGATGGAAAGGACAGAAGGAAGAGAAAATTAAATTGCTCTATTTGAAAATCCCAACCATTATTAGCTACAGAAAACGTAATAAAAATAGAGATCCCAGGTTAAGAGTTTTGTGCTGTGGACAGCTGATGCACTGTCAGTATCATCTGGGTTGCAGAAGTTTCTAAACTTCTTTTTATCAGGTGAACTTTTTTTTTTTAATCAGAATGATGTAAAGAATTCCACATGTAGGACAGATAAAGCAGAGTTACATTGTTTGACCTGATGTGGCCTGGAGGCTCACACACTCAGCTCTTCCCTAAAGTGCCCCTCAATTTCTATACAACATCTTCATGGGACCTCAGCACTCCGTGGAATCCAGTTTGAGAAACAACTTGTATACTTGAACCCATTGCTTTAAAAGATCCTATGGGCAGTGATTTAGGGGCAGCAGTGAACATCCAGCTGTGATATGGGAGTGTAGGCAGAGAGGGCAGAGGAAGTGTGCCTATGTAGAGCCGTGACCATTGCTTACTTCTGTGGCAGGCGGTTGGTGCATGTGTATATGCCATATTGGGTCCATTTATATATTGGGTCCTCACCTGACAAAGGATTTTTCTCAGGGCACAGAACCATCTATGGACAAGTTGGCTCCAAGAAGGAACATGAGGAATGTCATTTCCAAAATCCAGCAGCATGATTTTCTGACTTCCCTACGAGATTCTAGAATGGGTCTATGATGGATGGCTGACTCAGTTCCTCCTCTGAACAATCTGATTTGTTGTTAGTGAATGAGTAATTGCACCCTAAAAGGATATAAATATGGACGGAGAAAAGTGGTAACCAAAGCTAAGACATAACTTCACAGAATTTTGAAACTCAGAAGCTACCACTCAGCCCCTTCTGGGACACTGGTCTGAGCTGTCCTAAAAGCATAGCTGAGGGTCAGAGACTGTTCACTCCACGCCAAAATGTCCTTCGATCATAGCCTGTGAAATGCTTTTATTTACTGATTAGGTCTTCCTATTCTTCAGCAAGGGAAGTAGAATTCAGTTGTGACATGAGAGCCTTTGAATCAGAGCATCTTAGTAATTAAAAAGGTATTTTAAAATATTGAATAAAACTTCCAGGACAAGATGGTGAAATAATGGCTTTTTTCCCTTTTCCCTCCTGAAACCTGCTGACATGAGGATAGGAAGGATAGGATGGAAAATTCAGAGACCCCAACTAGATACACTGATGATTGCTGAAGCCCATGGGCACAGACAATAAAGAGTATTAGCTGAATATGGATACATTTAGATAAATTGAAGGGACAATGTCACAAATAAATACAGAAACAGATTTAAAGCGGTATTCTCTGCAAATACATTGGAGGATTCTGTGGGAATGGTAAAGAAAAGGAGCACGGTGGGAGTCAGAGAGGGGGAAGAGGGTAGACCCCTGAAATGTGCTGTTTGGCTTGGTGTAGCAGTGGAGACAAGGACTAAAGGAAACATACTTTGAACACACTACCTTTATTGTTGTTCTTTCTCATGGCCTGCCTGCTTGTTCTAGAGAACTGGCCTAAGGCTAAGGCAGCGAAGATTCATGAAAGGAAGTGACTAACAGCATCATGAGGATTCATCGATGTTGACTGTAAAGAATGACGCTGAGTGTGAGGGTAGCTGTATATGTGTGTGTGTTGGAGAGGGGGTGTAGGTATTTAAAGCTGATACAAGCTTCCTCGGGCAGAAATTAGAAAATGAGTAGAAAACTATCACAAAACTGCATAGCGATTTTCACACTCCTGCATTTTCACCCTCCCAATTCTCTATGCATTCACCTAATCATCCCCCACACACTCTGACCCTAAAAAGCTATCTGGATGTTTGTCAGTAATTGAATGTTGGAAGAGAGTTGCCCCCATTCAAAGATCAGGAAGAAGCCAAAGTTCTCCATGTGGAAAGCAGGCAAAGCTTCATTCCATATGCATTGAGCAAATATTTGAGCACAGGCAATGTGCCAAGTTCTGTTCTTGGCTCAGAATAGATAGATGGAGATAGAGAATGAAGCAGACAGAGAGGTCGTGGCACTTACACTCCAAACGGGTGAAACGAATGTCATATGCAAAGGATAGGTGAAGATTCTCCTGGGAAACTTCCTCTGAATCAGAGGCCCCTCTGAGTGAATTACCACACATGCTACACACTCAAAGAAACTACAGAGACCAGGTGAACTCATATAATAATAAATCAGACAATAGACGATAAGACCAAAGAAGGAGCTGGAAAGTAAGCAGGTAGCACTCAAAAACTGAAAATGGAAATAACAGCATGGCTGGAAAGCCAAGCAGTGTAGAGGTTTGTCTCTTATCTGCCTTCCACAGGCAGGGGGTGATTGGGGACTTCCACACCTGGATGAGGACCAGTGGGGAGAGCGAGCCTTAGTGAGCTTGTCACAAGTCCTGCAGGAGGGGCGAGGATCCCTCAACAGCAAAAGGCTGGAGGTGCACCTGAGGAAGGAGTCCTGGCCGCACACGGTGATCCCTTGTGAAAATTCACCCAGCTGTGCTTTGTGATCTATTCACTTTTCCACGTGGGTGTCTTACCTCAATAGAAAGTTTGCTAAAAAACAATTGAGGTGTATAGGCGATGATGAGAGAGAAATGAAATTCATGGTGGAGAGAACAGCATCAAAAGCATGATTCAACTGCTATGTGTCTATGTGTGCTTGAGAGAAAGGGAGCAAAGGAGAGAGAGAAGGAAAAAGAGATGGAAAGAGGGAAGGAGAAAGAAATGTGGTTCTTTATTCCTAGAGCATAATGCATAAGGTGCTTGGAAATCTGTGCTTACAAAATGGAAAGTGATAGACATAGACCTTTAGAAAAAACATTTTTAAAGTTGCGGGAAATAGAATGACTATGACAAATGGGAGGTGTCAGGTTGAAGTTCTTCCATGATAAACCACTGGTTAAAACTAACACAAACTTTCAGGTAATGACAGGCTGTACCTCTCCAGGGAGCTGAGAAGAGGAAACACAAGATTATTTTGTATCTGCTTTGTCATGGAAAATACCCTAATGCCTGGTTGCAAAGAATAATGAAGCTCACTTATTAATTCTTTTATTCCAGAAATACTTGAACTTCTACTACTGGCCAGACCCTGTAGTATATGCAGGACATATACTAGAGAAGATATTGGCAGGAGAGAACGGATGGTAAGAGAGAAGACAGGTGGAAGAAAGGGAGGAGACAATGAATCTTAACTTTAGTATTAAAGGCTTTCTGAGCAACAGGGATGGAAACATGTACAACTGGTAAAAATAATAGAGACTGGCAAGAGGGAAAAATATTTTTGAGAGAGGATGAGGCTAAGAGAATGACATGTTGAGTGTATGGCATCTGTAATAGAATGCTGAAGTCAACATTTCCTGTTGTTTTGGAGTCTGATGGAGTTGCCACACCATCTACATAGGACAAGCATGACAGCCAGGAGCTATTGCTGTGTCCCTGACTCTTTCCGGCACCTGCCTTCCTTGCCTGATGGTTTCCTCCGGCTGCTGGTGCCCGCTGTCCCTGCACGTATTCGTAGCATGTTGGAAGTGTCAGGGAATTAACCACTGCTCATGTAGAGCACTTCCAATCAACGATAGAGTGATTATATAAATGGTGTATTTGTACACAGATAGAGTGGTGCATACATGCCCCAGCTCCCTCACCCCCAGGTGGGATAACTCGGAAGCCTGTGTTGTACACTAACTCTCAGAGTTTTTACCCATAGCGATAACTCGATTGAAAAACACACCCCATACTGGCTTCCTCCTCCTACCTGTCTGTCTCCCCTGCTCCTCAGTCTGTGTTTGTTCGATCACCTTCCTAATTAATCTTCTTGCACTCATGTCTCCAGATGCTTCTGAGGGAACCTGAATTAAGAAAAACAAGAAACTAGTTTTTCAGCTCCTTAGCATATCACTCATATATGGAGAGAAGGAGATGAAGAGAAATGAGTAAGGCTGAGAGTGTGGATTTACATAGAGAGAATTGCTTGGAGAGCGTGCATCTCCCCCCACCTCATGGGGGAGGTAAGAGTGAAGTTAGGTGAGGAGGGGGACACCACTTGGAAAACCTGACCTGGGCCCATGGAATTTAAAGGTGGGGGGCACAGGGTTTGCTGTGTGACTCCTGGCTAGAGAAGCAAAAGGGAGAGCAATTAAATGGAACTGGGCTAAGCGGGGGCAATAGACACAGGTGGGTGTTTTCTGTGGGTCAGCCATGCACTCACAGGAAGGAAACAAGATTTATGTACTGATGTTGCCAAGTGGCTATGATCCTTCCCTCTTTGTATCCACACCCTTTCAGTGTGCCTGGACAGCTCCTCCTGTTGAGAAGTAGAAGTAAGGTCTATTTCCCCACCCCTCGCATCTGAGCAGGACCTGTAACTTCCTTCGGCCAATAGAATTTAGTGGGAATGACATTGCACTAGTCCCAAGTCTATGCCTCCCAAGGGGCTGCCAATACTTTGGCTCTCTCATGGAAACCTGACCAATGGGCCACGTGAATGAGAAGAAGTTAGCCTTCTAGAAGGTTGGTGACCACATGGGCCAGAGTTGAGTCAACCCAGTTGCCTAAACCAAATCCCTAGACAGAGAGCAGAGCTGACCATCAGCTGACCATAGGTATGGAGGGAGCCCAGTGAGAGCAGCAGAGCCACCTAACCAAGCCAGACCAAGTCCAGACTGCTGATCCACAGAGCTGTGGGCTAAATAATTAGCTGTTTTTATAATTACTAATTTGGGGGTGGTTGGTTACACAGCAGATTCTTACTGATGCAAAGAGGGAACACTTATTTAATATGGATCATATTGAATTTTTTCTATCTGGAAAATGAGACTATTTTTAACTTTCTAAGAGTAAGTTGTAAAGTATGTGATTTGCCTAAGAGAGTGTCCAGGTTGGGGGGAAAAGGGCACCTCACTGCTAGACTCTCACCCCTTCACTTATATCCCTACCAGTTATAAAGTGTTATGTAATTTCTAGAATTTTACTGAGTTCTAAGCACTTTTACTTGATTGTAAGTCTCTTGAGGCTGAGAATCATGGCTGATCTATTTTCCTGGTGAGATAATATAGCTATTATCTATATTATGTGTGTGTGTGCCTGCGTATACCTTCGATAATTAAAAACTAGTGGAAAACTTCCTCTCAGTTTATTAAAACTATTTGTTTTACCTTTCATATAACACTATTGCCTGGAGTAGTAATATTTTCTTCACAATCTAAAATTTTAAAAATTACTACTATATTGAATGTGAAAGAACTTTGAAATATTAAATGAGAGTGATGCCACGTATGGGCTAAATGGGGTTCAAGAGAGAAATGCTCCAAGAACTTGGAAGTAAGATATGAAAGTGAAAGTACAAAATCTACCCATATTGAATTTGAGCTGGAATAAACAAAGTCTCCCCTCAGACCCACACTCGGCCAATAAAACTAAAATGACCCTTGACTGAAAGCAAAAGTCCATCAAGGGTGGGGAGTTGGGCAAGAAAGAGAAGATGGTTGATCAAAATGAGATACTATATAAAAAGGACAGTAAAGCAAAATAGGGTAGAAATTATGAAAAGTTGGTGGGCTTGAGAGATTTTACTTAAAAATTATTCATTTTCATCTGTAGCCGTAAAGTTGCATATAGTATTTTTTATGAAGATGTTAATCTCTTTTGTGCCATGGCTGTGTCTCGCTCTTTTCTTTGTTCAATTTATTTTTGCTTTTGCTCTTCTCCTTTAACAGAATCATAAGATATTTTAATTTGTTCTTTTTCTATTTTTCTCCATTTTAAAATAGTATAAAATTTCCTTTTCTTAACTGTTGCTTAATTTTGCTCTTTGTATTTCAATTTTTAGGTGAAATATTACTGTTTTTGCCAGCTTTCTTTTTTAATAATGAAGGTAATTAAGGCTATAAATTTTCCTCTGGTTATAGCTTTTGATGTGTTCTGTAGGTTTTGTTATGGAGTGTTCTTTTTCATTGCTTTCTAGGAAGGTTTTAATTTTCTTTTTAATTTCCTTTTTGATCAAAGATTATCTAGAAGTAGGCTGCTTCATTGTCAAGTCATTAAGATCTTATTGGTTACCATTTACTTATTTCTTTCTAATTTTCTTCACTTCTGATCAGAGAATGTAGTTTATAAAAGCTGTCTACTTACACATTTTTCTATTTTTTTTTTCCTTAGTGGCCATATATATGACCAACCTTTAAAAATGTTCCATGACTATTTTAAAAAGTACATTCAACCATAAGGTGACATATCAACTTGCTTATTATTTGTATTTTTTAGTCTGTGTCCTTCATTTTTTAGCTAGATCTTTCAATTGTGAGAGAAATACATTGATGTTTCTACCATTATTATATTTCTAGCAAGTTTTTCTTTCTTTTAAAATAAATTTAAGTATTGAGCTGCTACAGTGATTGGCTCATCTCAGTTATGACTGCTGCTCCTTCTACAATTTGTCATTTATCATTCTCTGTGTTGTCTCTTTTGATCCTACTTGGTTCTTTTACCCTTAAATTACATTTTGCTGATATTAATATTGCCACTTTTACTTCCATTTTGTTTCAGTTTTTCTGGTATCTCTTTGCTCACTCCATTTATCTTTATATTATTTCAAAATTATTCTGAGAATGTTCCTTAAATATAACATCTGGCTGTGGTTTATTTTATAAAGAAATGTGTTGCCTCTGTCCTTTCATGATAGATTCCTCTTCTTTTATATTTTATACAGTGACTGATATACTGGGTGTATTGCTTTGATCTTATTTTATGTTTACTATTGGACAGAATGTTGTTTCTTTTTTTTCTTTGTCTTATTTTTTCCTGCTTATTCTCTTTTCCTTTTTGCTAATTTGAAAAGTCTACTGTATTCTTCCTTGTCATTGATGATTCATATCTATTCTCTTGATCTAAATGATCTAGATAACAATGTCTACTACTCTCTAAAAAAGAAATTCCCTCTCCCTCTTGGGAAGAAAAATCATTTTCTTCCTACTTTACGCCATTCCAATAAAATGAGATTTTACAAACCTACTTCCATTCTCCTCCCCTTCTTTTTTTTCTTGCCTTTAAAAGATGTTGCAATCTTTTTACTGCCTCTCTGGTAACCATTTCTCCTAGGCTTGACTGATAAAGTATAGTATATATTAACTCACTGAAGGTTAATTTACTTGTTTTTCTCTAGATTAGTGTTTTACAATCTTGGCTACACAATGAAATCTCTTGGGGAGTTTCAAAAATATCAAATGCCTTGGTCCCACCTCCAGATATTCTGATGTAATTGGTCTGTGGCATGACCTAAATATCAGATGTTTATAAGCTCTCACACGTGATTTTAATGTGCAGCTAAGGTCAGACAACCCTTTCCCAAGATCACTCTCATTGACCCAGCACAGTTAAGCAGTGGGACCATGACCTCAGCTTGGCCAGCTATACTCTCTCCCAGAACGCTGAATCTTGATAGCAGATGGCATAAGTATTCTGCGGTGCACCCACACCAGGCCAGGCATCATCCTCTACTCTGTGGTCTTGCTGCATCTGTCATCCAATCCTTTGCGCACTCCCTACCTTATCAATTAAAAACCCCCTTTGCTTAAGCAGGGCAGAGTCATTTTCTGTTGCTGACAGCCAAAGAATCTTAAGCAAGAGAATCCATGAGCTTTTCATCACTCTGTACATCTGCCGAAGATCCTCAATCTGCCGTGCTGATCGCTGTCTCAGCACCTTGTATCGTGCTCCTTCCCACACATCAGGAAAACTGAAAACAGAAGGCAGGAGAACCACCCAAGCTCCTATTAAAGGTTAGCAACTTAAAATTCACATTTGTACCTTCAGGTCTGTTTCCTTGCTCCATCAATCATGACCACACCAGAAATCTGGTTTTTGTTTACTTGATTTTAGGAAAAATGTAAAGAAAGGGCGTTGCATAATTCGATGGACAAGTCAGAAAGCATATGACTAAACAGAAAAATTGGGAAACCTTCCATAGTACCAGACAAGGAGAGCACAGGCATCTGCTTCCAGAAGAACTCTCTGTCTCAAATACACATTTGCATGGAGACCAAAGTGGAGATGGTTGAAGAAGACATAGGATATTACAAGTTGCTATCTGACACTTATTATCTCTCCTGCACATGCACATGCACTTTTAGGTCAAAGTCCCTGGAAGCACTTGATTTACTGAAGGTAGGCTCTCAGGACAACCTATAGGGAGGTAAGGGAAGCAGAACGGCGCAGGGGAAGGAGCTGAACGACCTTGTAGTCACAGCTGGAGCCTGGCCTCAGCCTGATCTCATTGGGAGCTCTGGAATGTGAATTAAACCACTGAGTTGACTGAATTGAGGCACGGGGGACTGGCCTTTTGAACCCCCATATCAACTAGTCATTGGTAATTCCCTCAGGCATTTCCAGGACAGCAGGTAAATCCTCTGGAGCAGGGAGTTCTTAGCAGCCAACGCTCACAGTAGCTGGGAGGTGGGGGCACCTGCTGGCCAAAGTGATCCAATAGCAGCTTCTGTACCTGGATGAATACGGTTAGTGGCACTGTGCCTCAGTATTTACATTTGTGAAATGCAATAACTAGTCCCATAGTCCATATAACTTTAATACTGAATTATTTTGTAGGACAAGATATTTCTTTCTTTGCATACCTCAAAACATGCCTTCTTCATGTACTGGTTACTGCTTGAGAAATCACCTTTCTCTTAAAAGTTTGATTCTAGTGGAAATGCAAGGTCTCATAAAGGAATCCTACCTTGAGCACTTGAGTACACCCTACTGAGCAGAAGGGCTAGTTACTGATAGCTAGCTGAGGGATCGAGATTCCCTGTGTTCTGCCTGTGTGGACCCCCAGCCACGTGACCTTGCAAAAGTGATGTACCCTCTCTGGGCTGCACCTTCGTCATTTATCAAAGTCAGGGGTCAGAGTACATGAGTTCTGAGTTACTCTTGAACTCTAAGAATTTGTCAGTGGCTGATTTCATTTCTCATTTCAAGCAGCGAGGAGGCAGAGATAATTTCTTTTGTTTACAAGGGACAAGTTTTCATCTTGCAGCCTTAATACAAAAGCAAGAGAAAGAAATGTAATAGCACTGAGGCAACAGCAGCTTTGCTTTGTTTACATTCAGGGTCTCTGATACGACATATTGGACGTGTCAATGGAATGTGATTTATTTTGCTTCATAACATTTGGGAACAGATATTTGGTATTTCATCCAAGGAAAGCAATTTGCAGAAACCTTTTAGATGGTGGCTGGAGCATCAGTAATCGCTGCCATTTCTTTATGCCAACATTTCCTTAAAGCTGCACAATCTTTCATTTTAATCATCCCTCTCAGCAGGCTCCTTCTAGGGCTCTGGAGCAGGGCACCCACCCCTCAGAAATGAGGTTCTATTTTTAAAGCCAACAAACTCCCTATTAATCGTGTGAAATCTGCTCAGATGGCTGCTCTTCTGGGTTCTCTGTGCCCCCGCCCCCTGCTCTCAACGCCCCATCTGCACAGCCCTCCCCTGGAAGATATTTTTAGCTGTTAGCTGCTACATCCTTGAGAATTACTAGGTGGATGCTACCCTTTGCTTCTAAAGTAAACATTTTAGAGATTCTGGTTTTCATTCCTAATATTTTTCAGAAGATGAAGGATGCTACTCCCTAATACAGGTGCCTAAAGAATTAATCTCAACTTTGAATCCTTTGTCTACCTTGGAATCCCTCATTCTTACAAGGGGCTCAATACTCTAAAAAGTTCCTTGGGCTTTTCCTCGTGTGAGTCAGCAGTCACTTTGACCCATCATTCCCGATGGTCTCTCTCCAAGGCAGCCTTGGGAACTACATTGGGAGGGGGAAGTCTGCTCTCTCCCACTGCATACATTTTCCCTAAGTGTTCAAATCTGAAATCAGTAAACAAAGATGCCTCAGTAAGACTACAGTGCTGGGACATAGCAATTATGACTTAAGAGCACAGCATGGTACCCCAGGAAGCCACAATCACCACAGTATTTTCAAAGCATCTTTGGGAATTTCAAAGAATAATGTTTACATGATAAGAGTTTGACTTAGCAAATATGAATATCAGTGCTCAACTACCGACTCTTCACAACAAAAACTGTATTGTTTTGCACGTTATCACCTGTTTTGGTTTGCGGGTTGTAGTCTTTTGAAATGTTCTTGAATAGGTTTAGATGCACGTGGAAAAAAAAAATCCTAAGCGAAAGGATAAGCAGGGAAAAGAGTCTACCTTGCACCTCCTTTTCCTAATCTCCTTCCAAATATACACGTATGTGTGTTTGCATATATTCAATATTATGTTATACATTTTATATTATCTTACACACCTATACATATACACATTTATGCACATGCACATATATAAAGTGAATCTTCATTGTTTTGCCCCAATATTTTGCAAATTGTTTTGGATCTTCTTTTTCTTTCATTAAACACTTTATCTTGGAGAACATTTTATATCAAAAAATATAAAGTCTCCTTTTCCATAAATGGCCGTGTCATTTTCCATTACTTAAATGAACCAGAATTTATTTAACAAATCCTGATAACTAGTTTCCAATTAGAAAGGGATACTGTGGGAGAAAGAGGAGGTCTTTGTTCTGTATAGCATTTCAGGTTAATTACTCTTTGGTTACTTGGGGGCGCTTTTGTGAGTTTCTGGGAATTCAGTTTTAGGTTTGGCCACAACCTCTTCCCACTCCCTTGCTCTTTCCTCTCCCTTTTATCTACAAAACCTTCAACAAATTCAGGTGATTTCTGTGTGGTAGTATTGTTAAAAAACAAAACAAAACAGTCCAGAATGCCTCCTAACAGTGAGTTCTCCATAAATAAATAAATAACCCTCCAAACAAAAGACCCTAAATGTTTAGCTAAGGTGTGTTTGTTTCCCTGCTTTATGTTTCCCAGGGTCTGTATTTGACCAGTACAGAAATCAGCCATTTGTTCTTCTTGTTCAGAGCCTGGCGTATATTTTCTCTATTCTGGACACTGTTCCAGGAACCACAGGAGAGAGGCGTCCTCACAGAAGCCTTGACATTTGTCGAACAATGAGCAGGTTGAGGTGACAGGGGTAGGCATCCCGCAGGAGCCCAGGAAGCTCTGGACGGTGGCTGTGGAGTGGCTCTGATGACTTCGGGAGCTTGGGTATCTGCTCTGACTGCCTGCATCATCTCCTGTCTGGGGATAAAGTGAGAGGACGCTTCAAAGAAAAAGCACAGCTGGCTCCGAAGTGGCATTTTCTAAAGCAGCCTTGGCATTCAACCACATTTACCTCCTTAGTTTACAGAGGGAAGTGAGGCTACTCCTTCCATCCCATTTCCCTCAGCGCTTTGTAGCTCTGGAGTCTTATGTGAGTCTATGCCTGGACTGACACAGTTTGGGGAAGACCATCTCCCACACACCAGCAGATGGCTGGCACACCTGCTTTCCTGAGCCTCAGTTCAAAAACCAATTCAACATTTCACTTGTACAGGATTTCTGTGTCAGATTTTGCACCTTTCCTAGAGAAAATGCTGAAAGGTAAAACGAACTCCTGGAAACATAAATTATTGTAATAGCAATTGTAAAGCAATATATTTATTGCTTTATTTATTTATTATATTTATTGCTTTATAAGCAATATATATTTATTTTATATATTGCAATATATATTTATTTTATATAAGCAATATTATATTTTATATAAGCTTATATTTTATATAAGCAATATATATTTATTTTATATATTGCAATATAAGCAATATATTTATATTACCATTTTTCATGCTTTTTAAATGACAGCTGTCTTACGTCAGGTCCTTATAAACAGAACCTGAGCTAGGGATTTTGGTACAGGTGATGTAATGGTGGAGGGTTCTCAGGAAGAACCCATACGGGAGCGAAGGAAGCAGGATGGACAGGGAAGTCAGGCATGGATGTATACTCCGATGGAATCTGGCTTTAGCTTGGTCGCACTAGAAAGTTCTGGAACATAAAGCGTTCCACCTAGTTGCTTCCCTGGAGGTCAGGGGCTGGTCTTTTCTACCTACATATTTGTTGGTCATCATCTGCCCCTGGGCGTTTCTAGGGGTCTCTCCAGAGGGCAAACATTCTGCAAACTGTCTGCAGCCAACATTCAAAGCAGCTGGGAGATAGTCCACCAGCCTGACCAGTGGGGGTCAACCCATAGCATAAAGCTAAGCACTTTACTTTGTGACCTGCACATGCAGTGCTATGTACTAAAAAAGAAAGTATTCCCAAGTAATGCTTATTTATCCACTTGTGGTTCAATGTGAATAATTTCTATTTTTTTCTAGTCTATCCTAATTCATAAAAAAATTGGCAGTCATGGCCCACTATTAGGTGGTGATCTACAGTTTGAAAAACATTGATATATGTGTAGGTACTTTTTAAAAGCCAATCATTTTAAAGTGATTTAATTAGATTTTTTTATCCTGATATATTTTTAGTGACACTTCCAGTGTCGCACAACTGGAGTGACCACATAATTGACCATCTGAATTGGGACCCTTTATTTACACTTACACCAGGACAACAGGCAGTCACCAGGCCGTCCTGAAAAACCAGCATGCATATTCGTGCTACAAAAAGCCACTAGAGGTAGTTTTCAGTAAACATCTATCCAGCACTTATTGTATACATTAAACTGGCGTTAAGATGTATAACAAAATGTACAGTTTCTTCCTTTGGTGAAATAGGCATGAATCAAATATAATCATGTAAACAAGGAAAAACAGCAACTGTGATGAATGCTATGAAAGAGAAGTTGGTTTCCATGAAGGGAATTTGACAAAATCAGGGAGCACTTCCCAGAAGAAGCAGTACTTGTGCCCCACTGAAATCCAAAGGACAGAAAAAGATATAACCATGTAAAAGAGGCAGGAAGGGCCATTTGCATCTGCAGCAACAGCATATGCAAAGGCCCAGTGTAAGTTAAAAGCAGGTGAGCACCAGAGACTGGAAGATGCACCCTGTCATTTATTTTATCCATAGGTTTTTAATTTATTGATTTTATCCAATAGCGGTGTTTTAGGACCCAGGGTATATCAGGGAATATGACAGATGAGTTCCCTGTTCTCATTGAATTCCTATTTTGGAGTCTGTATGTGGACATAGTCAATAGGTAATAAAATAAAAGTAACTGATATAATGTCATATAGTGCCAATTGCCAGGAAGAATATAAAATAGGGTCACATGATGGAGAGTCACTGTGTTGTCAGGAAAAAGTGTACCAGAGAGAACGGCATTTGACCTGGGACAGACCTACAAAGAAGGGCCAGGAACATCTTGATGCAGAACAGTCCAGGCAACAAAAACAGCCAATGCAAATGCCTGGGGTGGGAATAAACACGGTGAGTTTGAGGACCTGCAAGATGAGTCATGTAAACATTTAGACATTTAGAGTAAAGAGCAGTGTGGAAGGAAAACAGGTCAGAAGGGAGAGAGGGCGATCAGTCATGCAATGCTAAGGATTTTGGAGTGTACTCCAAGTGCATTGTGACATCATGAAGAGCTTCAGTAAGGAAGTGGCCATGTGAAATGTGAGTTTTCAAAGTTGGCTTTGCTGTGAGAGGATGGGCAGTGGGGGCAAAGAGTAGAACCCAACAGACCTGTTGGGAGGCAAGCGGCCATGGGGGCTTAGACTAGGGTGATTGCATGGAAGACAGAAAGAACTGGATGAACTGTGATGTATTTTGAAGGGAGAACCAACCGGATGTGGCAGAAAGGAGTGAAATCAAGAATGACATCCATATTTTTGCTGGATCAGATTATCTCAATATTTGCATCTCAGGGGGCAAAAGAGAAAGCAGGATCCTGTTTTAATGAATCAAAAAAATGAGAGTGTTTCAAGAAGGAAGGATGTTGAACTGTCTTGAGAGCTACTGAGACATCAAGAAAGATGTAGCCCAAATGGTGACCACTGGAATTGGCAACAGAAAATCATCCTCAACATTGGAAAGATCTGTTTCAGTGGAGTGTTGGTGACAAAATGATGCCTGGAGGTGTCACCCTCCCTAGGACTACAGATAACATTTAATTAAATTTTTTTTTTATTGTGGTAAAAAATATGTAACAAAATTTGCCATCTTAAGCATTTTTACCTGTACAGTACAGTAGTCTTAACTATATGCCCATTGTTGTGTAATAGAGCTCTAGAACTCTTTCATCTTGCATTTCCATTTCTTCAGGATCAATTTCTGGAGATTTATTTTTTTCCTTTGATTGGGCCATGTTTTCCTGTTTCTCCTTATGTCTTGTTATGTTTTGCTGTGACTTGTATATTTGAAAAAAACAACCATTTCTTCCAGTCTTTATGGATTGACTTTGTACAGGAAAAGACCTTCTTCACTAATCAACCCAGCTAGAGATTCTGGGTATCTCCAAAATCTTTTCTAGTGATACATCATCTTCCCCAGGCTTGTGAGTATAATTTCCCAACTAGAGAGGCTTGGCTTGCTGGTTTATCTTTATTTTACTAAAACAAACAAAACAGCATACCCATTTTTTCCACCTTCAGTCTCCTGCCTCTGGCTACCACCAATCAGTTCTCTGTATCTATGTGCTTCATTTGTTTGTTTGTTTTGTGTGTGTGTGTGTTTAGATTCCAGATGTAAGAGAGATCATGTGGTATTTGTCTTTCTCTGACTTGTTTCACTTAGCATAATGCCCTCGAGCTTCATCCATGTTGTTGCAAAGGCAAGATTTCATTCTGTCTTATGGCCAAATAATATTGCATTGAATATATACATAATTTCTTTATCCATTCATCCCTTGGTAGACTCTTAGGTAGTTTCCATATCTTGGCAATTGTAAATAATACTACAATGAACACGAGGGTGCATATATCCTTTTTTAATTACTGTTTTTATTTTCTTTAGATAAATGACCAGAGGTGGAATTGCTGGATCATATAGTAGTTCTACTTTTAATTTTTTGAGGAATCTACATGCTGTTTTCCACAGTGGCTGCACCAATTGACATTCCCACCAACAGTGCAGAAGGGTTCCCTTTTCTCTACATTCTTGCAGCACTTGTTATTTCTTGTCTTTTTGATAATAGACACTCTAACAGGTGTGAGATGATATTCCATTGTGGCTTTTATTTGCATTTCCCCGATGATTAATTATATTGAGCATCTTCTCAGGTACTTGTAGGTCATCTGTATGTCTTCTTTGGGAAATTGTGTATTCAGATCTTCTGCCCATTTTTTAATCGGATTGTTTGCTCTCGAGTTGTATGAGTTCTTTATACATTTTGGATATTAACTCCTTATCAGATATATGATTTGCAAATTTTTCTCTCATTCAGTAGTTTGCCTTTTCATTTTGTTGATGGTTTCCTTTGCTGTTCAAAAGCTTTTTACCTTGAGTTGTTACATGTGTTTATTTTTGGTTTTGCTTTTTCTGTTATTCAAAAAATCATCACCAAGATCTATGTCAAGGAGCTTACTGCCTAAGTTTTCTTTTAGGAGTTTTATGGTTTCAGGTCTTATGTTCAAGTCTTCAATTCATTTTGAGTTAATTTTTGTATATGGCTTAAGATAGTGGTCCACTTTTTTTCTTTTGCATGTGGCTGTCCAATTTTCCCAACACCATTTATTGAAGAGACTGTCCTTTGTCCATTTTATATTTTTGGCTCCTTTGTTGTAAGTTATGGGTTTATTTTTTGGTTCTCTATTTTGTTCCATTGATTTATGTGTCTGTTTTTATGCCAGTAACATACATACTATTTTAATTACTAGAGCTTTGTAATATAGTTTGAAATCAGGGAGCATGATGCCTCCAGCTTTGTTCTTCTTTCTCAAGATTGCTGTCTTCACTTGTGGTTTGGTTACTTTCTTTTGTGATGTATTTATATTCCTGTCTCTTTATCTTTTGTGTATTTACTATAGGTTTTTGCTTTGTGGTTACTATGAGGCTTACATATAACAACTTATGTCTATAATAGTCTGTTTTAAGTTCATAACAACTTAAGATTGATTCCATTCTAAATCTCAACATTTTTACTCTCCCCCACATTTTATGTTTTTGATGTCATAATTTACTCCTTTTTATCCCATATAACCTTTCATTATTATAGTTACAGTCATTTTTTTACTACTTTTTGCCTTCATATTTGCTTTGTAAGTAACTAATCCACTACCTTTACTATATATTTACCTTTCGAGTAAGACTTATACCTTCACAAGTGTTCTTGTTAGTAATTAGTGCTCTTTCTTCTCAGCTTAAATAAATCTCTGTAACATTTCTTGTAAGACTTAGTGGTGAGGAACTCCTTTAGCTTTTGCTAATCTGGAAAACTCTTTCTCTTTCCTTCAATTCTGAATGATCACTTTCCCAGGTAGAGTATCCTTGGTTGGAAGTGTTTTCTTTCAACATTGACTATATCGTGCCACTCTGTTCTGGCCTGCAAAGTTTCTGCTGAAAAATCTGATAATAGTCCTATGAGGATTTCCTTGTATATAACAAGTTATTTTTCTCTTGTCGCTTTTAAGATTCTCTCCTTTGTCTTTAACTTTTGACATTTTAATTATAACGTGTGTTATGTATACATATAGCTGATTCACTTTGTTATACAGCAGAAACTAACAACATTTTAAAGCAATTATACTCCAATAAAGATGTAAAAAAAGAAATTATGTCTTATGTTTCTTTTTTACAGCTTGTAATTTCTTTCTCCCTCTGGTGCCTGTCTTCAGTACTGCAGCTTCCCTGGTTTTGCAGCAAGCCAAGGGGCTCTCTTTTTTTCTCAACAGTTCCCAAACATCCAAGATCTCCATCCATGCTCAGTGTCAGACAAGATGGGAATCAGTCCCTTAGGCAGCCCCCTGAAAAGCCAGAATGTTGGACATACATTTCACTCCTCTCCTTCCACCCTCCACCTCCTCTGCCAATTGAGAAGCCATGAATTGGCTTTACTCCTAATTGTGCTGAGCTGTGCTGGCTTGGGGGAGGCTCTACATGCGTGAGAGGTAGTGGATTTTCTAACCCTGTTTCAATGTTCTTGGCTTTCAGCATGCCTCACATGCTGCAACTTCTTAACCGGTTTCTCACATTCTCATAAAGGCTTTTGGACTGTTGTTAAGTCAGCACCTCTCTGGGAGAACAAGGTCTGGGGCTTCCTAGTTTGTCATCTTACTCTATAGACAAAATTTTAAAAGAAATAATGCTGTGAGAGTAGAGAGAGAGGGAAGATAGCTGGAAGTTATGAAGCCAAGAGAGAATTTTTTTAAATGTAGCAGGTACTAGATCATATTGCATGCTGATGAGAATAAATCAGTTGAGATCAAGAGACTGATGATGCTCTACACTAGACATGAGGTTTTCAAGCTTTCATGTACATTGGGAACATACTGTCATCTTGTGAAGACACACATCACTGAGCCCCAACCCAGAGTTTCTGATTCACCCCAGAGGGTCTGGGATGTGGCCCTACAATTTGCATCTCTAACAGGTTCCCAGATGATGATGATACAACTGGTCTAGTGACTGTACGAGGACTGCAGCTCTAGAGAAAGGAGGGAACATGGTCATTGAAGAGAATAGAAGAGCTTGGATGCAGAAAATGTGGATTTTTTTTCTCTTGGTTTTGCTGTCTCAGGAACATCGAGGGTCGGTATTGGTCAATCAATGTTGGTCAATCAACCAACATAAGTGGAATGTTTTGTCGTGTGGTTATAGAAACCCTAGAAACAAATAGAGCGAGTAGTCATTCCACACATTTCCCTTAACTGTCTCTATAACTGTGTCTATTCTCAGCTCTCTTTCCGTGTAGATACAGACATGAGGACATTTATGCATTTCCCACCAGCTCAGTTCACGCTCAGCCATGTGAAATTCCTCTTTGTTTTGCTCAGAATCCTCACTTCTCTTTCACAGTGTTTTTCAGATGCCTCTAAAGTCCTACTCTTCTCCTCAGGTAGCAATTTGGAGCAGATGTAGTGATATCTCTGACAGGATCAGTGAGAGTTGAGAGGAGCTCCGGGGACATGGATCTCATCAGCTTGTCAGTGGAGATTCCAGGATTGGCCACATTTTAATTTCTGTAGCAATTCACACATCAGGGAAACCAGGCCCCCAGTAAGCTCAGCGAAGCTCGAAGTTTCAAAAACGTGGCAACAGCCCAAGGGTTTTGACAGAATCTGAATAGCGCCTTCTCAGTCCACCATAAGATAGTTATGTTACACACACACACTCACACACACACACACACACAAAACACACACACTAAATAAACACAGTTAACCTGTGATGTGCAAAGAAAAACGTCAAAATTTTCACATTTTAAAACTTATCAGGGAAAATGTTTTTATAGAAGAAAAAAATCAGCAAATTTTGGTTAAAAAAAAATCATCTCTGTCTATACAAGCTGCATCTGTTCAGGCGTTCTGTCTTCTCCCATCAGATCTGCTTGAGCTGAAATTCTCAATGTGTTAAAGTCAAATTCAAGTTCTTTCAGGGTCTGAGAGGATGGAATGTACTGAACACTCAAGTGCAGTGAATTGAAGTGGAAATGAAAGGAAATCCAGTTTGCAGACTTTTTTCCCTCTCTCCCTCCACCCTTTGATGTGAGGAAAGAAGTTCAACTTCCCTGGGTGGTGATAATGGAATTTCTTTTACAGTCAGATTCTTCAGTATATAATCCAACTGTGTCTTAATCCTTCCTACTTTCTTTATACCCTGTGATGTAGGCCTGAAGCCCTAACTGGAGAGGCCCACACAGCGAAAGCCAGAATTGGAAAGAGCAAAGCAAAGCAAAATGTTTCGCATCAGAATAGAAATGAACAGAAACATGTGGAGTAGAGTTGGGTGGGGAGGAAAAACAATAAAGCCCTTTTTATAGTACATCCCATTGCTTCACCTATATTCTAGAAAATCTATCTCAAAAATTGTTTTTGCAAAAGAAACATGGTATAAATAATAATAATTAATTATTATACAAAACATTAAATATTATAAAATCTGACTATCAAGCATAAAATATCTATATTCAAATCATTAAATGCTTATGTTATAAACTAATTATAATGTTTATATTACTATATTTTATATCAGTCAATTATATATCAATTATAAATGTATTTAAGTACATATAATATTAAATAAAATAACTAAAAGAAGTACTTAAAATCAGCCATAGAACAATGCATGTTAAAGTTGAGTCTTAAAAAGTGATCCTGAGTTTATTATTTGAGACTTTTTTTTTACCTTTTCTTTTTTCCCAGTTTATACTAATGGTATAATGAGCTAGAATATAGTCTTTATGGAGAAAAAGAAATGCTTTTAAAGGATAACTTGGGAGACAAGTTTTAGTTCTTTTGCCAAATTTTAGTATTAACCAACATATCTAATGTTAAAATTTCCAGAGAAATTGAGTACAACAATTTAGAACAAACAAATTTGAAAGTTCTTTGAAAATTATAAAACAATATAAACTCAGGTTTTTATCATTGAGCATATAAAACTCTGTGCAATTCACTGAAATTGAAAGAAAGGTAGTCCCTGGGCCTGTTCCCCCAGGGAGCTTGCAGTCTAGTTCACCAGAACATGTGATGCCAATTGTATCCATGGACAATTAATGCTAAAGTCAGTCAGTGGAAGGTGAGGTCCCTATCAACTGGAGTAGCCAAGAAATAGCCTTGTGGGAAACATGGAATTTGAAGGTATCAAAGCACAGCTTAAATGGATGGAGAGAAAGAAGTAGGGGTGGCAATTCAGGAGGGTAAGAGGAAAAATCAAAAACTAATTTGGAAGATGTTAGGAGTTAGAAAAGGGATCTAAAGGCTAGAATCAAAACTGATTTTGTGAGAGACCAGAATCTGACTCTCTCATTAGAACAATGAGAAAATGTAGATGTAAAAGATCAAGTGACCAGCACAACAGAACTAAAGTAGCCCAGCTACTATTATCGACTTCATATTTCAAAGAGCTCCCTATTTTTAATTCTAAACTCTGCTTGTAGTTGCATTTTAGACTGCGTTGCAACAGGAATGGCAAATGGATTTAATTTCAGCTGTTAATTATATTTGATTGGTAGTAGCAAGTGGCTGCTTAGACAGCTTGTTAAGAAGGATTCTGAGGCAGCATTTGAGCTTTGGCTGAGCCGGCATGAGATCCAGGCTTGATTATCAATGTCTGTCATGGACAATGAAGGGGGAAGCTATGACACGTGTGCCCTGCATTTGCTGTTTTGGAAGTGGGATCCTGGGCAAGACACTGAAGGCCAAGTGAGAATTGTAGCTACTGAGGGAAGTTCTGAGATACAGAAGGAAAAAGTTTAGTACTTTATTGCCAGGATAGGAGACAGCAGTTTGATGGGGGAGCAGGTTCTGGGGAGATAGCCACTTCCTGTTTTCTTACCCAAGACCTGAGAGAGAAAAGAGGATGGTGTTACCAATGACATATTTATACCTCACTTGACAGTTTACAAGGCATATTCATATTCATTGTTTCATTTGATCCTCATAAAAGGTCATTTGTTAATGCCAGTATCCCCACATTACAAACAAGGAAACTGATGTTTAGAGAGAGAGAAGTGTCCATTCACCATGAAGCTACAAAGAGGTGAAAAAATAGAATGACTTCTTGAGGCTCTGACCTGTTTCTTCATGTTCACTTCCTGTTTATTCATCAGGCTGCAGATAACATGGATTCTGGAGCCTGATAGCTCACCTTCAATCCTGCTTCCCCACTAACAGACGTGTGGTCTTAGTAAAGCTCTGAAATCCTCCTGTGTCATTGCTTCCACATCTGTAAAGGGAGATGAAAGTAGCACTGACCACACAAGGTTGTGGTGGTCCCATTGGTCAGTGGCCAAGTAAGTGGCCAAGTGAGTGTAACAATTGAGTTGGCTTTTATTATTATCTTGTTCACTTCTTGTGTCTGTGGTTATCTGTTTTGCTCTTCTGCAGATAATTTTTCTTTCACTTAAACAAATTTTATGATTTTCAAAATAGTATATGTACTGGGGAAAACTGGAAAGATGTGGAAAACTGCAGTAAAGAGATTTTTAAAATACCCTTAATTCTCTAACATGTACATTTTTATCTAAATAGGTAAGCATATTTGGGTGGGCTGTAGACTGGGAATCAGTCATGGTAATGAGGAAAAATATTTTCAGTCTATGAGGAATGAACCCAGAGGGTGAGGTTGGAAATGCCAGATGTCAGTTGATTCCTCTAAAATTTTGTTTTCTCAGATCTGTAAGCCAAGAGAATTGCCATAATTTTATGCATCTAACACTACATTTTGTTGGTGACTCAGTGACACTCCTTTATAAAATATATCTAATTTAAGCTGATTATTAAGGCAGCCAGAAAAAAAATTTTTCCTTTAACTCCAGGATATTTTGAGGAAGATTCTGTAGGATTCCTCTCATGCTGCTAACTTGGTCATCCCACCCATATATATGCTCATGGCTGAACCTAGAGTTTATTGACTCATTATTTAAAGAGTGAAGACTGTTAAATTATTGAGCACGCAGCTCAGAAGCCTTGCCTTTTGATCTGAGTGCTCATATCAAACTTCATGAGTCCATGAGTGTATTGCAGGCCAATGTTTTATATGAGGAAACAACTACTTCTTCTGGGCATCATGTATCATCAAATCTAAAACAACATCAGGTGTAAGATTCACCACTCTTTTGTAGGCCACTAAGAAAATGCTGTCAAATAATTTTAAGAGACCATCCATTTTAAGATGCAGCCCAATTTCAGAGAGGCTAAAATGTGAAAAATGATCATCGTAGAACTGATGAAATATGTAATGTCTTTTATACCTTGGGAAGAAATTCTTTGGGGACAGCATTTGATCATTTGAAGTTGTGTGGATCTTTCCTCAGCTTCACACTCAGTGGACAGCCTTCAGTTATGAATTCTCTTATTTAAAATGGACCCCTGAATAGGAGGGCCTATGAAGAACCTTTATCATTATCCAATTCACAAGTTAGAGCTACTGCGAATGACCGCCTGGCAAAAGAGCTAAACATGCCCAGCAGCTGAAAATAGAATTATGTTCTTCACTCCCTTTTGTGATTCTCAATCACCAGATGTCACATGAAGATAAGATACATCACACACACACATACATAAAATGAACAAAAAAGAAGCACTATTGAATATACCTAGAGGGATAATCTACTGAGAGTAATTTCTGCCTTATCTGAGCTGCTAGAGGAAAGAGGAAATGAACTAACCCCCCCTCCCTACTCTACACACCTATGATGGCTAATTTTATGTGTCAACTTGACTGCGCTAAGGGATGCCCAAATAGCTGGTGAACATTATTTCTGAGTGCCTCTGTGAAGTGTTTCTGGAAGAGCCAGGCCCTCATAATAAATCTCTTTCTATATATCTCTATACATCCTATTGGTTCTGTTTCTCTGGAGAACTTGACTAATACATTGCCCGAGAACAGGGAAGATCTTGCACGTGTGGGTAGATAGCATCTTTGGGCATCAAGAGACAAGATAAAGAAAACCTCTACCTGGAATTATGTTGAGAATATTGGGCTCATCCTGGAGTTAAGTTGGTGCTTCTGGGAGTAGGAGAGTTGTGCATCGAGAGGCTGTGTAATGTTGCAAAACAACATGCATGATTGTTTACATCTGTATCCATGGCTTTTTCTGACTCTGCGTCTAATTTCCACTTCTTGAATCTGGCCTGGTTGTGTGACTTGCTGTGAGTAATAGAATGTGGCAGAAGTGTCAGTGAGTTAGTCCTGAGTCTGGACCTCAAGAGACTTTGCACAATGGCACCAATGTTCTATTGGTGTCCCTGTCACTGTCATATGAATACACTTGGGATAACCTGTTGAAGGATGAGAGAACACATTCCAAGAGGAGGAGATAGAAATCATTCCAGTTGTCCCAACTGAGGCCACAGGGAGAGGATATGCATGCAGGATCAGCAAAACCTCCAACCTGACTTGTAGCTGACCTCAGGCACATAAGGGAACCCAGCAAGATCAGAAGAACCACCCAGCTGAGCTCAGTCTTACCTGCCAACACATAGACTGCTACACAGAATAAATGGTTATTGTTTTAAGGCACTTTAGTTTTTTTAATGACTTGTTACATAGCAGTAGCAGGGTTGAAGAGAGGGGACAGCTGATGAATAAAGATGTTGTCCCTGCATTTGGAAGTGTGGGCAAATAGCAGTTGTGGAGGTGTGATGGGCTGGAAAGAGTATGGCTGGAGGCTGTTCACCAAAAACCCATCCTTAGAAGAAGCAATGGAGGACCCGTGTAGCTGATCCAGTGGGCAGGCTGATCCATGCAAACTCCCAGCACCTGCAGTCTTCTTCATTGATCTACTCTTGGGTTACTGGAGATGTTTTGCCGAGACACGCTGATGAGCAGAAGTGCCTGGAAGGTCATGTTCCCAGGAATTACCAGTAGCCAGTGACTGCTGAACGTGAGAGCCCAGCTCCCTTGTTCCAAGGAGGGATAAACTCTGAGTGTCATTTATACTTCGAGCTCCCCCACAGATCAGGCAGAGGTTGAGATCTCACCTGAAATCTCCCCCTTACGGTTTTATTCCCTTCCCTGTCCTATTCTCCCACCTCTTACCATTTCCTCCTGTTTCATGTCCCTAATCAACAACTCAACCTGGTCTCAGGATCTGCTTCTGGGGAACGCAACCTAGGCCAGGTGATTTAGGGAGAACGAGAGAAGCTGTGTATAAATTAATCTAACTTCGCACGTGGCCCCAGGTACTGGCATCAGATTATTCCACTAAGCCGTAAATAATAGAAATTACTTATTACCTAAGGCATTTATTACCAGGGAACAAGAGTAAGTTAGTAAAACAACTTTTTGTAGAACTGGAAAATAGTTTCTGTTCATTTTCTAAGCTCATTTAATAAACATATATTTAAAACATAGCATATAGTTTTCACTTTTTAAAAAAATTCCTAATTCAGACTATTTTTAAGTTGTTCCCTGCTTTAGATTTTACTTATTTTTGATGTCAAGAACAGTGGGAAGTTCTGGAGGAAGATACCAAATTCATGATGTGAAGATTGCAAGTATTAGTGATAATATTGAAACTAAAGCTTTATTAAACCCATGCATCCTTAGGTCACAATATTCAGAGCAGTAACAACAAACATGAAAATTAGACTGAAAAGGAGGAAATTACATTATTTTTCAGGAACAGAGAGGAGATGCCACCCAGCAAGATGAGCTTGGAGCCAACTTCTGCTAGAACGGTCCCAATTAGCTATCCCCATTTAAATACATCCAGAAACCTCTTAAGAACATGACACTATAAATAAGATGTTTAAATTAGAGCTCGTGAAAAGTGAGAAGATAATAGATGTGAGAAGCAGATTTAATCACAGCCTGGGTGCCTCCCCACCATCTCCCTTAGTATTTTGCATGTCAAGATGTGAAGAAGAAAAAAACAGAGTTGAAGTCAAGATTTTATTTCAGATTAAAAAAATTACCTCTTGTAAATGTTAATTCAAACCAAGATAAGGCTCAGTATTTACATGGTGCCACTGTCAAAATTTGCCATTATCTTATACCATTACTCTTACGTTAGACACAATGCCTGGAACACAATGCTATCACGTTATAGCCTTATTTGATGCTAGTTTTCTTTTAAGCTGATTGAAATTGCATATCTCTCTGCTTCTATCTTACTGAAGAGACGAGGACAACTTCCATTTTATTCTGTGGAAACCTAAGGAATTAATTAAGCAAATATTTCTACTGTTGTTCTTTGAGGAGGTGGATGAAGAGCTCAGGTGAACTTGGGTCTCCATAGAGTGAAGACGGCCAGATCAAGTGTAAGCACCGCTGCATATCTGTTGCAATACTTTCTGTTTAATCAAAAAACAAACTGGTATTCCTCAGGTCTTCTCTTATATTCAGGACTGAAATTCTGGAGGAGTACAGAAGTATTTTAAGCCTTATCCCTCTCCTGAGTGAGATTACAATGTAGTGAATAATAATGAATAGATACTTGATTGTGGATTTTGGTATAGTTGGAATAACAAAAGCCACAAAGAGTTAGAATACTGAGGTTTCATCCTTTGTGTACACTTTGACTAGTGGCAGTGGCCTGGAGCATTGTATTAAGTCGGACTCAGAAGTGGTGTCTGGTATCTCAGCTTGAGTTGCGTGATTGACCAGCACTATGTGCTGTGGACAGGGAGAAGTGGTGGCTGGTGTGCAAACCTGGGTTTGAAATGGCACTTCATCTGGGCCTTGAAGGATGTGTGGGTGTAAATGGGGAAAGAAAGAACATTTTACAATAAGTGAAGACGGTAGCAAGGATGAAAAATGAATTTCTGTGTGTGTGGCTCAGGAGAGGGACCAATTTGATCAAAGCAGAGAGTGAGTTACAGGAGGGATTGTAAAGAGAGATTAGACGACAGGTGGTCTTGAAAACCAGGAGGAAGAGTTTAGATTTGATATGGTGGAAACTAAAGAGTCCTTGACAGCTTTACAAACATTATACTTTGCAACCAAAGTGGGCCTTAGGGAAGGTGTATCTGGTGATCATATGAAAACAGAAATGGAATGGATTTGGAGGCAGAAAGGACCAGCTTGGAGCAATAAACAGCCTCAGGAGGCCAAGGATGGTTCTGAGATATTTTGAGGGTGACATGAAAAGGCATGATGACTTCCTGTCTCTAGAGAATGGAGTAACCGACTCCAGGAAGCCCACAGGAACCCAACATGTAATGGGAAAACCAGGCATAAAAGCAATCTTTCTCTTCCTTTTTGGCAATACCCCCTACTCAAGTTTTCATATCCAGAGAGAAAAAAGAAACTGATGCATTTACCTCTGGAAGTGTGGTAGCACAGCAGTTCTCAAATTGTGGCCCCTGGGACAGGAGCACCAGTATTACCTGGAAGTTTATGGGAAATGCAGATTCTCTGGTACAGCCCCAACTCGTGAGTCAGAACCTCTGGAATGGAGCCCACGAGGCTGCTCTAACCAAGCCTCCAGGTGGTTCTGGTGCCACGGAAGTTTGAGAACCACTTCTGTAGCAAAGGGCTCCCGAAACTTCCAGGCACATCAGAACCACCTGGAGGCTTGGTAAGAGCAACCTCATGGGCCCCGGTGTGGAGGTTCTGATTCAGCTGGCGGGGGTGCAGCGGAGATGTGCCTGCCTCCCTAGCTGATGCCTGGCCTGGACTGCACACCTGGAGGAATGAGGCTGAAGAGGCCACTGAAGCCTCCTGACGGTGGCCCTGATTTGCTGAATGACTTCCTTTTCCTGCCAAACAGTGAGCTTACTGTCTTTTCTGTTAGGGGGTTCACATATTAAATCTTGACCATTTGGGTAGCGAAGGTGGTGTGGGGGAGAGGTACCAAGACAGAAAATAGCCTCTGCTCCATAATTCATTATAGGTAGATGTAGACCTGTGATCCTTCAGGAATGGGTGTTTTGTCAACAAGGACCTACTGTGTAGCACAGGGAACTCTGCTCAATATTATATAACAACCTAAATGGGAAAAGAATTTGAAAAAGAATAGATACATGTCTATGTATTGTATAGCTGAATCACTTTACTGTAATCTGAAACTATCACATTGTTAATCAACTATACTCCAATATAAAAGTAAAAAAAAAAAAAGAAATGGGTGTTTTGTGGGTGATTGAAGCAAAGGACTTATATAAAAGTAGGGACTTACATAAACTCTTATATAAAAGCATTGATTGAGATGAGACGGGAACATTTCTATTCTCAAAATTTCCAAGTTTTCTCTCCCAGCCATGCGGTGGAGGAGGGAGCCAGCTCACAGGAGTGGGAGATCTCTGTCGAGAATTAATAAATAGAGAATGTGAAGCTATCCTGGGTGCCTTCTTTATTGTGGTCTGCAAATACATAAGGAAGGATATGGGAATTAGTGTAACGTTAATATAATTATATGTTAATGTATAATTAATCTGGTAAAGGTGATCTTGCTTTTAACTCAGTTGTTCCTTCAACAGCCACATGAGCAATGTGGGAGCATCCTAATTTAATGGGTTAGGAGTTAGCCTTAGAGGAATGTTGCGACTTGCCCCAATTCAGGAAGCTAGTCAGAGATCACAGTGGGGACTCCAGCTGCCTGTGTGAGACCCAGAGCCCTGGTTCTTTCTCCTGCACCACTCCACAGTACAGGTGCCAGCCAAATGCTTCGTGATCTACTTTGCTTCTAAGAATATTGCTATTCACGTTACACTCAGAACACTAACCCAGGGAGCAAGGTGAATGTGTTCTTGTTGGAGACCTTTCTCGTTCTAGCTCTTGCAGGAGACACCCAGTGGCGATACCAAGTTTGAAATACTAAAGGTGAAAAATTAAAGCCCACACCAGCCTCAGTTTCCTTAACTGTAAAATAGGAATAATAACCCATCATAGGGTGTGTCTGGGACGTAAGAAAAATGTGTTAAATAATAGGTATTCTTATGTTTATTTGTTATGGTAGTTGATAGGCTGTTTAATTGAAAGAACTGGGCAGACTGTAAACATATATAAGCATAGGACATATTATATAGAATTAGGGGAAAAATTAGTGAGTATAGTGGACTGATGGTGCCCTCCCAAAAGATATGTCCACTTCCTAATTTCTGGAATCTGTGCATGTTTCCTTATTTGGAACAAGGATCTTTGCAGATGTAACTACGTTAAGGACCTTGAGATCATCCTGGATTATCTGGGTGAATTCAGTGAAATGTGTCTTTGTAAGAGACATACAGAGGAGATGATGGACACAGAGAAAGTGACATGAAGACAGAGGCAGAGATTAGAGTGATATGGCCTCAAGCCAAGGAGGCCAAGGATTGCCCGTGACCGCACAACACTGGAAGAGACAAGGAAGGGTTCTCCCCTAGAGCCTCCAGAGAGAGTATGGCTTTGTCAACACTTTGATTTTGGACTTCGGGTCTCCAGAACTACGAGAGAATACATTTCTGTTGTTTCAAGCCAGCCAGTTTGTGGTAATTTATCACAGCAGCCACAGAAAGAAGCAAACACAGTGAGTGAAAGGAATTGACAGCATTTGCTTCCTTCCCATAGAGTTAGGAGCTGGCACCCAGACAAGTCTTTAAAGCAGGTGAGATTCGTCTTTGGCACATTACCATCTTCTAGGTGTGGTGGTGGTAATGTGGATGAGATTTCTTTTCAACTCTCTCCAGGCCCGTATTTTCCTGTCAGCACCTACATTTCAGACATCTGATAAATCTCTTCATCTTCCATCAAAAATCACTCTGCCATGTCCCGCTCTTCTAAGCAGACAAAAATGTCTGGACAGGTCAGTGAAAATGCATGCCACACCTACAGCTCTGCCTGAGGTTGGTTGCCTGGAAGCAGAGCCTGAGAGAGGGATTTTTGCCTAAGTGATTTATTGAGGGAATGATCTCAGAAGAAAACAGGGGGTGGGATAGGGCAGGAGAAGAAAGTAAGCAAAAGATGTGGATTTATGTGAAGTCTAACTTTGGCTTGATTCTGCCCAGAATAAATGACACTAGAGTTTTGGTTTTGGTTTTAATTAATAGAGTTTATTTTTTTAAAGCCGTTTTAGGTTCACACCCAAATTGAGCAGAAAGTACAGAGAGTTACTATATAATCCCTACACCCAAATACATACAACCTCTCCCACCTCTCCCACTATCAACAGCCTGCGCCACAGTGGTCCTCTTATGAAAATCTTGGAACTTATATTGACACATCGTTATCGCTCATAGTCCATAGTTTACATTAACATTCACCCTTTGACATTCTCTGGGTTTTGACAAATGTATAATGACAGGTACCCATCTTTGTAGTATCATACAGAATAGTTGCACTGCCCTAAAAATCATCTGGGATCTGACTATTCATCTCTTCTTCTCCCCTTTGCAACTGGGTGGCAAACTTGAGGGATTAGCATGGATCATGGATTTAGTCCTGGTCATGTTGACTTTGAGGGGTCTCTGAGTGAGATGATTGAGCTTGAACTTAGAGATCTTGGTGAGAGATTAAATTTAGTGACACATCTGTATATAGATGTCATTTGAAACCAGGGACATGGGTGGAAATACAGAGAGATAATAGCAAGGGCTATGTCTTCAGAAATGCCAATGGTTAATGGTCTGTGAATGACAAAGATCCTGCAGATGAGACAGAAATGGAGAGAGAGGGGAGTAAGGAGAAAACCCAGGAAATCCTGACATTGTGGAGTTCAAAGAGATGGAAGTGTCAAAAAGAAGGATGTGTTTGAATCCAATGCTAATGAAAAGTCAAATAAGATGAGCCCTGAAATATGTTCACTGAATTTAGAAACATGGAGGTGGATTGAGTGATGGAGAGAGAAGACAGATTGAACTAGATTGAGTAGTAGGGCAAGCAAATAGAAATGAATAGAGACAATTATTTTGAAGGGATTTAGTGTAAAACAGTTTTGGGGGTACCATTTAAATTAATAGCAAATGGTTCCGACCACCAGCCAAGTGCAAGTTCTCAAGTATTGCGGAGGGCTTAAAGTTCAAGGTGGCCTCTTTGTCCTAAACAAAATGCAATTTAGTATTGAACATAAGACATAGACCCTTGATAAGAATATAGAAAGAACTCATGAAGAGATGGAAGAAAATATTTACTGAGCCTTTATAACATTTCAGAGATAATCATTTTTTAAATACAAATACTGTAACCCTATGGATTAGGTAATTGGCATATTTGTACCATAAAAGGGATACATATTTGATGTAAATAATTTTAGAAAATTTCGGTAAGGAAATGGAAAAAAAAATGACTCCTACACAGATATAAACATATTCTGATTTTTTTAAAAATAAACTTCTTAGAGAATTTAAGTTGCTTTCACAGTGCCAATCAAATATAAGTTGAGAAATCAGAATTTGAATGTTACTCTGTCTGATTTTACAATTTCTATTTTCTCTTCTAACCATACTCCTGATAGATGCATTCATACATTTAAGAATACATACCTAACAAATGGTGTAAATTAGACATTCCTGAGAGAGAGAATTTCATATGAGGAGGATCAAATACATTTCACACAGCAACTGGCGTTTGAGCTGGGTCTTCAAAGACAAATGAGATGTAGATTGGGGTCAGCAATCCAGCCCACCGCTTATTTCTGTATGGTCTATTAGCTAAAAATGGTTTTTACACTCTTAAACGTAAAATGTAAACAAGACTATTAACCTTTCAGCAAGAATAGTTGCTGGATTTTGCCTCTTGGTTCTCGAGGCCTAAAATGTTTACCATCTCACCTTTTACAGAAGAAGCTTTGCTGACCTCTGATTTAGAGAAATATGTGAAAAATGGGACCCCAGATGAGTACAGTGCCATGAGCTCAAATCTAGAGGAAGAAAGCGTAAGGGATGTTCTCGGAATGCACAGGATAGTCATGTGAGGACCTGTATACTGTGGTCAGGCCCTAGAATGCCTTCAGTACCAGGCAAAGAGGTCTGTTCAGCATTTTGCTACAGAAATATTTGTATAATTATCTCCCTAGATTTTGAAGTTCTCCTGGGCAACAATCATATTTTTCTTACTCGTGGGCCCTCAAAGAGGCTGGACACAAGGCTGGACACAGACTACCAGCTTAATCAATGGTATTGGATAAGCAGCCTTTTTGATGAGGCAGCTAGTTAGGACCAAGTTTTTTTTTTTTTTTTTTTTGGTACGCGGGCCTCTCACCGCTGTGGCCTCTCCCGTCGTGGAGCACAGGCTCCGGATGTGCAGACTCAGCGGCCACGGCTCAAGGGCCCAGCCGCCCCGCGGCACGCGGGGTCCTCCCGGACCGGGGCACGAACCCGCGTCCCCTACATCGGTAGGCGGACCCTCAACCACTGCGCCACCAGCGAAGCCCCTGGGACCAAGTTTTAATCATCACCAGAGAAAGTTTGAATCCTTTCCTCTCTTCCCTTTCCATGAGAAGATCTACTGTTCATTAGTGATCATACATGGACAGTCACAGCCTTCCCTAAATACAGCACTGGAGCGCCAACAAAATGCATCTTTGTAGAAAATGGTAGGGGGACCGAGGAAAGCAAAACTCCCCAGCAAATTCTTGAGCCTGACGCACACCTAACTGCAGTGTTGACAAGAAAAGGTTGGCCCGTTTGAGTGCAAATGTGATCTTCTAGCTGGATGATGATATTCTTGTAAACAAGGCGCCTACGCCCACGTTGGAAATAAGGCTGTTCAGCTCGCAGTAAATTCTGTTCTGAGCCAAAAGTTGAGGCCGGAGACCCTGAGCGGCCTAATCAAGGCCATGATTGATGAGGTGTCGGCGACTCTCAGACACAGCGCGCGACGCATCCAGTCACCGAGGATGTGAGTGTTGGTCATCATGTCACAGCACCTGCTGCTGACTGATACCTGGGACGCAGGAGTGTGCCAGGGCGAAGGATGCGCTTGACAAGGCCCTCCCCTCCCCCAGCGCCCACAGCTGCTGGGAGGAAGGCAGCGGGCATCTGCCATCCGGAAAGACAACATACAGCCCCGCAGGGAAAAGCAGCGTGGGGTGGGGGAAGGTGGCGCGTTCCCGATGCAAAGGGAAGGATGACAGGTGCTCTGAGGAAGGCTCCGTGCGCTGCTCCGGGTCCTGGCCGCCTGCCACGCTGCAGAGCCGTGCCGGCCCTCTGGCCGCCTGGCAACCACCACCTCGAGGCCTTCTGTCCCTTGGCAACACTGCTCTCTGAAGGATGAGGCGGCCTGCAGAAGGGCGAGAAAAACCGCACACGGCATTGTTTTCCAGGAGTGGGGAATGTATTTTCACCCAGGCAAAATGATTTTTAAGATCTTTGCCCTGTTCCCCAATCTTGCTTTACGGATTGACTTGCCAGCCAATTCCAGATTGCTCTTCCTCTTAGCATTTGCAAGGTGTGGATTGTTCTGTGTTCTCTCCTCCGACAAGTTTGCCTCCGCGGGGCTTTCTGGGAGGGTATTTGGAGCGCATTGGTAGCGCCGCAGTTCAGTTCCAGGAAGGAAAACAGGGAAGGCAATTAACTCTCCAAAGCAACCCTGTGTTTAAAAAAATATTATTATGCAAATCAAGCTAATGTGCCTCTAAATTCATTAGGCGTGTCAGAGGGTTAGTCACCTTGGAAGGCGCATCAAAATTGGCAGAGACATTTCTATTCTGAAGGCCGTGGGGCTTGACCTTTACTTGGACCCCTGCTCTTCTGCTCAATACATTTCCCTGGTTGGGGGGGCGGTGCTGCTACTGAGGAGGGGGCTTATCAGAATCCCCGAGGGAGAGGTCCCACCGAAAATATGTACTTTCTTGTAACGGCATGCGCCTTTCCACTGCAGCCCCAGGTAGGTCGAATCCCCAAATGTAGTCCAAACCAGTACCAGATCAACCAGGAAGGAAATTCAATCCAAACAGTAAGAACAAAGTGCCACAGTAAGAATTTCACAGTCATTCCTCAGGTCTGGGACTCCAGGAGCTGAACACAGAGAAAGTCAAGACAGATTATTTCCATCCTCACTGCTTTTTGGTATTTGGAAGCATGTAAAGATTGCCCCTTTTGGTAACTTCATTCGGTGAGCTTGGAAAGTGGGGTGGTACGTCTGTTTCCTGCCTGGATTCTCCTAAGTGTCGGAGGTAAACTTCTGCCTGTGCCTTAGGATGCTGGGTCCTCAGCTGAGCCCAACAAGGATGGACATACATCATCCATACTGTTTGTTTTCCTTCCAGTACTCTTATTTTATTAAGGTATAATTTACAGACAATAAAATGCACAGTTTTTAAGTATATGGATCAATGAGCTTTGACAAGTACATACTTCCCTGGTACCCATCCACCACCCATCAGGATACAGAACTAGGTGCAGATACACCCATCACTTCAACAAATCCCCTCGTGCCCTTTTGTTTCCATCTCTCATCCATCAGAGGAAACCACTGATTTACTTTCTGCCACTACAGATTAGTTTGCATTTTCTAGAGTGTCACATAAATGAAATGATACAGTCTTTTTTGTCTGGCTTCGTTTGCTCAGAACAATGTTTTTGATGTCCATCCATGTAGTAGTATATTATCAGTAGTAATAGCAGTTCATTCCATTTATAGAGCAGCATGCCATTGTGTGGCTATACCACAATTTAAGCATTCATCGGTTGATAGACGTTTGGGTTGTATCTGATTTGTGGCTCTTATGAATAAAGCTGCAGTGAATCTTCTTACACATGTCTTTTTATGGCTCTATGGTATCATTTGTCTCAGGAAGTACCTAGAAGCGAAATTTCTGGGTCATAGGGCAGGTGAACGAATTTAACATTATTAGGAACTACTCATCCATTTTGCCAAGGAGCTATACCATTCTCCACTTCCTATAGCAGTGTTTGAGAGTTCCAGTTGCTCCACATCCTTTCCAATGCTTGGTATTACTAGTCTTGATTGCTTTACTATTGCAGTGGGTGAGCAGTAGAATTTCGTCGTGGCTAAACTTTTTCAAAGCAGTTGTTTTCCTGAGGACCCAGTGCTGAATTCTAGGGGAGCCTTAGCTGGGCCGGGAGAGTCAAGCATTTGAATAGGAGGAAGGTTTCTATTTAGAGTCAGTCTGCATATTTCCATTTTTAAAAGAAAACCTCAGAGCAGCAATTTGAGCTCAAAAGTCCTCTCCAGAAGTCTAGTTTCCCTACCAGCTGTTTATAAATATTTACTTTCACATTTTTAATAATAACAATGTCTACAGCAAAAGTACCAGGCACTTTAAATTATAAATATTCATCACAGAGGTTGCAAGTGTTTTTATGTAGGACACGGAGAACTCTGCCTATCTCTACCTACAGGTCTATGGAAAGCTTTCTGGAAGTGTAAGTGATTAAGAGCACATACCCTAGAGAATAAACTTCCTTGGTTTGAATCCTTTCTCTGCTACGGGTGTGACTTAAGTCGTTTTGCCTCTTTAATGGACCATGATATCCTCCTTCATACACTGCTGTAGTAATCAGTCTACCTCCTGGAGTGGTGATGAGTGACATAGTGCATCTAAGATATGAAGCCCACTGTCTAGCACATGGAAATTGTATAATAAAATCTAAAAAATCATAAAAGCAAATTTCCAGAAAAGGTTTACCCTCTCTCATCCTCCTTTTCTCCATCCAACACAACTGCAGGGCTGGCTTGGTGTCTTGGGGGCCACCCAGAATTAATGTGCTGGGTCTCAGGGTCTGTAGGCAGCTGGTACCTAACATAATTTCAGGCTTCTAAAGTAACTCTCTCTGAAGGAATATATCTCTGGCTAATAGGACCTGGAGGGATTTGCGAAGGCCCTGACTTTTCATGCAAATTAATGTGAAGCTCCTGAAATTGTGTACAAAAGTGCACAGGAGTATTTTTTTCCCCCTGGGATCCATAGCTTGCAACAGAATCTCAAAGAGGTCTGGGATCTCAGACCCCTTTGGAGCTACAGTAAAAGGAAGAATGGCCACTGGAGAGTACGGAACAGACTTGGGAAAAGAGAGATGTAGGATTGAGCTTCAGCTCTGCCGCTTATCAACTCATCATCCCTGAGTGGGTTACTAAGTTACTCTAAGCTTCAGTTCCACATTTTGAAAATGATAAAAGCAATAATAGTATCCTGTACCTTACAGGGCTCTTGAGAAGAATGAAAGAATGATGTGATTGGCACCCAGTGGTCAAACAACTGTTAGTTCCCTTCCCCTCCCCTGATCTAGCTTCTTAATGATCGATGTTCTCCCTTGATGCCCTCCCCCCCATTTTTCTTCTATCCAGGGGCCTTTTACAGAAAGTCATTGACTCCTGATTTAAACCCACTTCTAGTCTCTCCTTGACACTTTGAGGATATGGGAGAAGGCAAGAAGATTCAAATGGCCTGGAGACAGGATGGAGAGGCTGGTCGGAGGCTGTGATCCCCTAGTTGAGCTGATCTGGGTCCAAGGTCCGTGATTTCATCATTGACTGAGCAACTGGGCTCCCTTCTGCTTATTTAGGAGTTTAAGATATTACCAAAATCTCTACCCTTTATAAAATCAAAAAGAAGAGAAACTAGCTGGATGAAAAAGAACTCCCAACCCAGTGGGTTTCAGAGAATTTATTTCTTCTAAGCTCTTTTTAAATATAAAATCTATATTTCTATAAATCTCCTAAGAGAGTTTGGGAACTATAAATCAGGGACCGAATATAAGAAAAAGATAAGCCTTTCAGCATAAATGATGTGGAAGGAACAGAGTGGAATTTAAAGAGTTGAAAAATCTTAAGGAGTTGAATATAGAGTGCTGTAAGCTGAACATCTATCTATTAAGTGACTGTGAGACAATGATAATTAAATCAGCAGAAAGTATGTTTTTGATGGAAATAAAGTATTAGGAAAGGAGGATAAATAAGCTTAAACATTACCTCAAAGAAATTTCTAGGTCTCTGATTCAAAAAGATATTTCTTTTTTTCTCCAACACAGTGACATTTTGATTCAAATTCTTTGGGGCTTTGTTTTCAGAACTGTCCATAGCAAAAGCAACGTACATATCATTGCTGAATGTGGAAAAAGAAAGGACTTATGAAAAACAAGCACAGTGAGGAGGGGAGGAGGCCCAGGGGGAAACGAGCTTGCACAGGTAAGTCTGCCAATGACAGCATACCTGGCCTAAGGGAAAGGGAAGTGGAGAGAGAGATGACCAGACTCAAAAGAGCCTCCTTAGAAAACAACACATGAGGATGAAACTTACTAAAGGTGGGGGCGGGGGGGATGAAACTTACTAAAGGGCGTGGATGAATGTCAGCAAAGCCTAGTGTTTCAAAACTGACTTTTCCAAAGGAATATCTCCATTAGCTCTGGAATGATCTCTAGTCAGTGCCTGAGAAGTTTCCATCTCTTTATTTCCTTACTCCAGGGTGGATGGATGGAGACTGTAACTTGAAGTTTCTCTTCCTCTTCATGAGACGAGGTAAGAGCAGATGCAGAGTTAGTGTAGGTGAAGCCAGGGTTTTCTTCCTGATTTAGGTTCTGTGAGCAGAATTAAGTGCACATGGAGAGAGAGAGAGAGAGAGAGAGAAAGGAATAAGTTCAGTATGAAAATGCAGAGAACCTTGGGATGGGGTTTACTTGTGTCTTAGGTTCTGTTGGGTCTAGAGCTAGAGATGGGGATTCTTATGGAGGCAATTTATTGAGGGGGGGCTCTCAAAGCAGACATGGGTGAGGGGAATAAAGGCAGCAAGTTAAGGTAGGGGATGGGGTCAAGTAAGAATATGATTCTAGCTTTAAGCCTCATTGCCTGGGGAGTTCTAGAGCATAAATTGCACTACAGAGTAATTTCCACCTGAGGCAAGGAGAGTCGATTTGTACTTGCCCCCTACTGTCCTTGGCTGAAAACATTGGCTGCTGGCCATTTCGGGGGATGGGGGAATGACCAACCTCCCTACTTACCTCTCAGTCTACCTACATACAGGTGAAGTGATTTCAGTTGTCGAAAGCCAATTAAAGTAGAGGGCTGCTCTGAGCCATTAGCATCCAGTACTCACAGCAGCTGAGGGAGGTGTTAAACAGGCCATAAAATGAGGTTTGGGTGAGGCACCAATAGTACCTACTATATATGCTAAGGGTTGACCTCTTACAAGGAATGAGTAGGTCACCCAGTATGGAGTGCGATGGAGTGGGTCACTAGGGTTGGGATGTTTTGTAAGCAGTTGACTTCTGGCAAGGGCTGGAATCAAGGCAAATCCTTTTCCATCTAACCCAGACATCTCCCTTTCTCACCTATGTATATGAATATTCATTACATTCATTACATCATTTATTGGGAGTTGATCATTTTTCTTCAAAACCATAATTGAATATGTATTGAAAGGCAATATTACTAACATCACTACTTAGGTGTAGGTCCTAGGAATATTTAGTCTCTATCGATGTAAATATGTTTTTCTTTTCTAAAAGAAGAAAAACTATGTGCCTTCACGTTTCCTTTAGTTGAGAGAAAGTTTAACACCATTCTTATTTGCTTCTGCTCCTTTTAAAGATGGTCTTTTTCTATTTTATACTTAATTGTAAATCAGTAGGATGGAAATCCTATTCAAGATAAAACTTAACTGCAGCTCCCTTCATATATTTCATCGATACTAAGATGCGTGCTTTTCCACATTCTGATATTGCCAGAATCATGATACATCTTGCGTCTTATAATCCCTGGGAGTTAGGTCAAAGTTAGGACCTAGCAGCATTGCGTGGGCCTACAAAAACTTGGTCATCCATTCATTTACTTTATGTATCATGTTGGTACTATCTGTGTTCTGTTTAATTGTCTTCCATAACTTGATCTTGAAGTGAAATATTCTGAAGGCAGAAATGCATACTAGAGCTTTGGGGTATAAATTATATATTAATGAAGCAAATATTTGATGTTAGAAGAATGAATGCAATTCCATATTTTCTTGCAAAGCCACACCAATTGCTTTATGTGAATAAAGAAAGGAAGATTTTCACAAGTAAAGTAGTGAAGATTTGTTATTGAGGTACAAGGAAAAAAATGTGACCTATCCCAAGCCAACCAATGCAACTAAAGTCGGGGAAATTATCACATCTCTTGGAATATGTGAAAAAATAAACAAAGCCACAGGAAGCTGATGTGATTGATTCATGTGTTGTACAAGACTATCATAAAGGCATGGTGTCATAATTTAACTGGCAGCTGCTTTCTTCTTTTTAGTGTTACACGTGCATTTTGCAATCAATAACGCGTAAACTTTCATGAAACATCGTGCTAGTCAACAGCATAATTATTCACAAGAAATTATTTTGGAAAATAACTTGATGGGTGATGAAATCTGGATGATGATACCATAAAGAACATACCTAAAGTCAACAAAGTTAGGTTTGGTTAGGCAGCTGCAGCAGAGGAGAATAGAGTTCAGAGAAAGCCTGGGAGCATTGCAGTAAGCGGGGGTGGGGAGAAGGCTCTTGACACAGTTTGGGCTTATGATAAATTTAAGGAGAAATTTAGGAAGCAGGGGCTGGTTCTAGATTAGATACTGCCAAGAAATTAGGGTAAATTTTGTCTAGAAGGCAGGAGGACCAAAGTGAAGCTAGGATTGTCATTGGTAAAGAACAACAGTCACTCATGTTAGTCAACAGAGGGGACATGGATGACCACGGTCATGATGTAGTCATCTCAACATTACTGATACTCTCAGTTGGGAACATTGTGTCCTGGCTGTAGCGGGGCCATTGTAGGATGTGAAAAATTCACTGGACTTGGAGTTAAAGGCTTGGGTTAAAGGCCTTGCATCTTTTGAGTGTGGGAATTTGTTCGGTTTTTATAACCTTTCTGAACTTCAGTTTCCTAAAACTATAAAATGGTTCTACTAATATGTACTTGAAATGGTTGGTGCAAAGAGATAAACGGAAGTATTTACATAAATGACAGTGGTGAGCTATCCAAAAAATGCAGATTCCTTTAGGCCGTTCTGGACAGAAGGCTGGCAGGCCCTGGGCCTTGAGTGGGGGCGGAGAGGTTTGGGAGGACACACTGTTTGGGCTGCCAGGAGATTTTCTTGCTGTAGAGGGACACATTCAGAAGCAGAATGGCCACGAGGCTTGCGCACAGCTGGAGAGTCAGGGCCTGCCTGATGCATCTGAGATCAGGTTCTCCCAGAAGCAGACTCCGAGCCAAACGTTCCTGTGAAAGTGATTTATCAAGGAAGGGCTCCCTAGAGAGGCCAGTAAGTAATGGGAAACAGGAAAGGGAGAGGGAGGAAGCCAAGCACGGGTGTGATTGCAAGTGAAACCCTAGCCACAGCTGGGTCCCGCAAGGGGATCTGGAGCATAAGTGTCAACTCAAGGCAAGGAGGTTGGGCTTTTTCACTTCTGTACCTGTCAGTCACCAGCTTGGGCTCCTTTTCGAGGCAGGTCTGCGCAGCTGCGCTGCCCACCGAGACAGGAGACAACCATGACTAGCAAAGCATGCAGAGCTGGGGAATGGGTGCACAATGCTGATAAGAGTCATAGGAGAGCATCTGGAAGGGGCACCCACAGTGCCCACCTGGGCTGAGGGAACATCTTCAAAGAGCCTTCCCTGGACATACTCATGGCTGTCTTCTCGAGTCCCTCAGTACTGTTGGGACGTCCTACGGCTACCATGCTCGCCTGGAGAATCAGCGCTTCCACTGTAATCTGTCACTTCCTGGTGCGTCGCACTAATGAAAAGGCTAGCATCTCAAGTGAAATCTGTCAGAGAAAACATTTAAAAGATGTCGCTCTGTATGGCGTGTCACTGGAGTGTGATATGACTCCGGGAGCCCTGTTAAGAGTAACGAGACAAGATAAGACTGGGCAGATTCATTCCGCAGAGCACAGCTCAAGGACTGAGCTAATATTATTACTGACCGTAAATGTTATTAGGGAGATGTGGAGAGGATGTTAGTGCCACTGAGCATTACAGTCAAATCTCAATAATGACCAGCGAAGCAGGCTAATAAATTGTAGATTACGCGCGCCATGCATATTCATTCCTTCAGAAACCTCAGCTTCCTGAGCTGCAAGGATTTCAAAGGCTTCTGCTGCAAGCACTGGGCTTAAAGCCACACGGGGGAAAAAAAGTTGGCAATTCCTTTAGAATCCTCTGAGTCTTCAGCTACTGAGTTACCTTCCTTCCTTCCCACTAATGAAAACGGAAAAATAGAGTCAAGATGCAGATTTGCTACTAGGTGGAAAACTCCTGAGTGCTGACAACACATTGTGTTGGGTCAGGAGGAACCAGGAAACCAGAACAGCTTTGGGTCTCACTTGTAACGCATTGTGTAACATCAGGCCTCCCAATCTTGTTTCCCTGGCTTTGGGGCTTGCCAGGCACATCTTGGAAAAATAAAAAGTCCTTGTCATCAAGAAAGAGGATGCCAAGAAAGAGGTTTCTGCTCTCACCAAAAACCCACCCAAGAAAATCAAAGGGAAACCCTTCAGGAGAAATATTATCATTGCACCAGTGAGTTTTATGTTCTGAGGATCTCCTGGGAGCCAGAGTTTCTTTAGAACTAGTGCATGATTTCAGAAGATTTTGTTTCTTTAAAAAAATTCATTTTGGTGGACACGTCTCCTCACCTCAGGGTTTAAGAGGTGGAAGATACAGTATTTCCTATATGCCGTTTATCCTCACTGGCCTCTCTTTACCTGAGACGCTGCTGCCCCCTGGACTCAGACAAAGGAATATCCACGTATTCCTACTCTCCCTCCCAAACCACTGGACTCCCAGGAGTGAACGTGCTGGAAAATAATAACTCATCAGGCTTGTCTTTGGTCAAAAATAGAGCTGTCACATAATAGTGCTCTTACAATTCACCTGTCTGTTCCCACTCACCTTCTTATAGATGAGAAAACTCAAGTTCAGAAACCTGAGCCTCTTTCTTGTGTTTGAGTGACGGGGACAGCAGTCCTGCAGGCATTGTAACTTCCAGTGACAAGCGCCTACAGTCTAAGGTGGAAGATGCGGCTCCTAGCATTGGCTCCTCCAGCCATCAGAGATATGGATTTTGAAAAGAGTAAGTTTGGAGATCTCTTTTGTTCCACCACAGCAGTTTCACATGGGGTCTAGCACAGGAGAAGGGAACCCCGTATCTAGAGCCTGCGTTTGGTGAAAATTCTCCTGGAACTTCTGAATTTTCTCCAAAGTGAAAGCTAACCTGCTCAGGCTCACGTTGGGTTCTCTCCGGCCCCACGGGTTCCTCTGCCGTCAGAACTCACGTCTCGGGAGCTGAGCCACCAGGCCCAGGATAGTGCTTCTCAACCCTACATGTTCTTCCAAGAGCTCTTGACAGAGAGAACTCTGTGGCTCATTAGGCAATTACTGGGGGCGAGGGGTCTTACTTAACTATCTCAGGAGTCATGGGCTGTTTATATTAAACAAGAAGAAAAGGAAAGGAAAAAAACACCTTATTGACCTGATAGAAGTTTCCATTATTTCCTGCTTCTTCACCCTGAAAATTATGAGTTTAACATTGAAGCATAAGTCTTAAATATTAGGATGAGTAATCTATGTCTTGGTATTTTAGAATTTTGTGAGAATCTCTTCTGCTATTAAATATTATATGAACATCTTCATGGGAATTAAATATTTCCTCTTTCAGCTTTTCTCCCTCCGCCCTGCCCCCTCCTTCCTTCCTTCCTTCCTTCCTTCAAAGGATACTGCTGGGTTCATTAGAGTTCTAACTTCATCTTGGCCACAGTACGTGGGTTGGCAGCGATGAGCTCTGGGGAAGATAACACGGTTACCATGCACCAAGTAGCTCTATCTCAATCCCCCTGCTGACCAACAGGCCAACCCATGAGGTGGAAAGCACTGAAAAAGAGCAAAGGGAAATCAGAGACTGTAAACTACTAGAGGAAAAACATCTAAGTTCCTCTTTCTTACAAGAATGCTACCAGCAAACTGTCTGATGATGCAATTTAAATTTGCTATGTTTTAGACCTTTCTGAGTATTTCTCACTAAAGCTTAATTTGGCAGGGAAGATAATTGAGCCTTAAAAAATTTAAAGTTTTTACGCACTCATTTTGCAAATATTTAATAGTTTTTTGTTACTTGATTGTCACAACAGTAATTCCAAATGTTTATTCTTTTCATAGCAAGTCATCAGCACATCCCCTCGATGAAGGAAAACTGATTGATCTGAATATCTAAGTGATTTGAGGTGGGAAAATAGAGCCAAAAAAAAAAAAAGAGTAAAATGGGATCTCACTCTTTCATAATGCATCTGCCAGTGACTACTGCTGACTTTTAGGGCACATTTTCAGGAGGAGGAGATAGGGAAGAAGGGGTAGTAAAAAAAGGATTGCTGTGGTTCAGGCTATATGTTTAAGAAGTTTGGTCATTTAAGGATGAACATAAATAATGGAAGCTTGAAAGGGACAGTGAGGAAAGGGAAGTTGTAAATGGGCTTGGAGAGTTTCTTTCCCAACATCCACCAGTGAAAGACCCTGGAAATTGATCTATTGATCAACATGCTATTTTAATTTTCATTCATTTATTTTTATCATATGCTGGTATAATATTGGATACTGGAGATACAGCAATGAAAACAACACGCATAACCAGTGCCTTTATGGAGTTTATCACCTGTTATTTATTTAGTACCTACTATTCACCTAATCCAACCTGTATTTATTGTGCAACTATTTTGCATAAGGTCATGTGCAAAAGTGAGCAAGATATAGAACTATTATCAAGCAGTCTAAGACAGTAGAAAAGATAAATATTGAATTCAATTCTTAAATGTATACAGTAGCTTCGCTTATGGTGTCTCAGTCTTCAGAACCATTTTGTGAAAATTTTAGATAAGGATTATTACCTCTTCATTATTATTATTATATCTTAATTATTGAAGAATAAAAACGAGGCTCAGCAGATTTAAGTGATTTGCCCAAGTACACAACCAAGGAATGGGGAGATGGCTGGGCTGTAGCTTTGACTCCCTGTTTTCTTTAAATTAGGCAGTCTCCTTTCAGCAAGTGTTCAAATACAAAACAAACAGAAGTTTTTTTAAAAGAGTCTTAAGGCTGTTAAAGGCTATCACTTGGTTCATGAAAAAATTCCCATTCTCTGTGAGTAAGATAAGGGTTCATGAAAAAGAAGTCTGGAATTCAAGGTCGAGCAGTTTGTATAGAAGCATATGCTGTTTCTTAGTGTTTATGAAATTTGTAGTTACAGTAGTGTCTATGTGTCTCAGTGGAAAACGCTGAGTTTTGGAGTCAGACAATTTGAATTTAAATCCTGATCTTGAATTCACTAGCTGAAAGATTTCAAGCTAGTTATTCACTCTGTGTTCCAATTATTCATTCTCACAGGCCAAGGTGAGGATTAAATGACACACTATATATAAAACATCTAACTATTACTAATCAGTAGTGTGTATAACCTTTATTTTGGAAGACGAATGCTTTTTAGAAGGGAACATGAAAAGTTGGGGGGTTGGGTTTTATTTTTTCTCTGCCTGTCTGTAACAGTCAGGTGCACACAGATTACTGTTTGGTTGAATAACTAGGGACTGGAGCCTAGCAAAGTTTTGACATATGAAACATCACAGTCTACCCCTTATGGACTTGGTGCCCATATACATCTCCTTAAACCATATTTAATAACCAAATAAAGACAATAACAGAGGCACACTTCCATCTAAAATGATGTAACTAACTATCCTATTACAACTGAAGGTGTTCTAATCTTTCCCCAGAAGAGAATCCAAAGTCCTTGGGTGACGTTCTCTCTTCTCCTTGGTATCCTGTAAATTAAATACAATGGAGCAAAGTTAACTATTATTAATACATCTTATAAGATAAGGGGGTAAGAGAGAAAAGACAAAAAATATTTGCTATTCATACACACATAAACATGAGCATAACAAAACAAAAAGGCATATTGTAACTATTAAAGTCTTAATTTCAGCAACTGGCCACATGGTTTTAGCCACATAGCTAAAGTACCTTCTTCCACAACCCATTCCGTATTCCCTCTACCCTCAGCATGCACCTCAGCTAGTCATGATTCTTTGCCTTGTGGGGTGACTCAGACCATCATTCCTGCATTCCTGAAGGGTCTGGACCATTAGCAGTCCTACCTTCATTGGATTGCTGTAGTTTTCCATTGACTTCAATCACAGGGCATGGTAGCTCCGAGAGACAACCTAAGGGATCTCCTGTATTCCAGATATTCTCCTTTGCACTTCCAATTACAACCCAATTTCTACTTGGTAATCAAGATCAATCACCCCAGTCAGTAGAGTAATATTGTCTTTGCCTGTTGATTCAGGGGCAGGAGGAGCCCCAAGTGGCCAGGTGGCAGTCTGAACTTCTGTTTCAATGGAATCCTTTTTATGTTTCCTAGTAGAAGAATTTCTTCCTTTGGAACTAAGACTTCTAGACCATCATAGCATAAGGTCATGGAGATAGAAGGCAAAGATTTTGCTACTGGGTCATTTGCAGTAACAGTGAGGGATACCTCTCCCATTTCCATCTCTTGATTCCTGGACCTGTCAATCCTGGCTATGAGAAAATCAGCACCATATTTTGGATGCTGATTTAGATATTAACCACAGCTTTGAAACGTATTTCCATCTCACTGGGACTGTCACTGAATCTTCAAAAGGCCATCCCAGTGTTCTTTGAAGTATCTGCTTCAGTATAATGGGAAACATGATGGATTTCATAATCCTGGGCCTAGGGCTGCACTTCATTTGCTGTGAAGTGAGTTCCTTGATTGACTGGATGATACACTGTGTGGAATACAGTGACAGTGAATAAGGCATTCTGTACATCCACAGTTTTGGCAGGACTATTGTGTTCAGGAAAAGCAAATCATATCTGGCATAAGTGTCTGTTGCAGTAAAATGTATAAATTTTTGGCAGTGAGGTGAAGTCATTCCTCAAGGAGACAGGCCCTCCTCTTTATTCAAGGGGTTCTGAGTCTTAAAATTGAATCAAATCTGGGAATTGATTGAGGAGACATGAATCTCTGTTTTGGTGATATAAATTAGATTTCTATTCACTTCACCTAGAACCAACCACTTATACAAATCAAGTAAGAATTTAATAGACTGCCTATCTATTTCTTTTTGAGGGACACCATGATCAATTAGCCAACATCATAGGCATCAGACAGTCAGATTATTCTTATTACTGCCTTGATTCCACTGTCCATTATGGTAACCATGCCCACTTTAATTTGGTAATTAAGTTGTGGTACTTGGCCCTGCCACCCCGGGATCTAATTATCCCCATTTCATTTAAGGATCAGTGTTTGGCGGCAGGCAGCAGCTCCCAAGGTAATTTCTGACCTGCAGAGAAGAGCAGTCACAGAGCTCTTCAAGGATGCTGGGTTCCCCTCACAAATTTATTTCTCACATCTGGTGAAAGGATGGTCCCAGGGTGGGTGAGTAGGTCTTAAATGATGAATCCATTCTGACATTTCAATTTCCCTAGGACTTTGGATACCTTCCTCTACAGCATAAAAAGGCAGTCCTGGCATTTCCACCTCATTTAATGTAAGTTACCTTTTGGTCCATGTTTCAGCAAACCAGCAAACAAACTGATAGAGATTTTCTAACCCCTCAGCTGCAACATTAAATGAAGAAACTCTGCTTAGTGGGCCCATATCAATAAATAAGGTCTGATAAAACTATATATTCCTTACACTGTTATCCCACATCCTTAATATCCATCCTGACACATATTACCCAAATATCTGTCTGTATAAATTGGAAAATCATGCTGTTTTTTGGGTGTGTAGTGTACTTCATTACAGGTCACACTTTGCATCTCATTCTCTGGAGCCAGTTGGAAACTGAGTCTCATTATAGGTCTAGAAGCAAAAATGAATGGTGGGGATAGTTCCTGAGAGGAATCAAGAGTGTCTTTCAAGGCAACTACCTCAGGCGAGCCTCATTACGGCTTCTTCAGGCAAAGCAGGTTGAACCTCCTCCAACAGAAGTAAAATGGCCTCTTCTATTGCCAAAGAAGATTCAGCAGAATTTATGGGTTCAGTGCACCCAGGTTCACTGGGATCTTCTATATGTCCTGATTCTAATTTTCAGGATCCCTTTCCTTCTTAATCAATGGCCTCACCTTAACAGAGGACATCCATAAGGTTGAGAATTCAATCTGCATTATAATTCAGCCACTCTCAGGATGAGACTGTGGATTTTGTTTTTAGAAATCTCAGCACTGCAGCTACAGGAGATAAAGGTTTCTTTCAGGGAAGGTGTAGAACCTTTCAAGTCATTTGCCCTTTCCCTACTTTCTCCAGTGCAAGTAGGAGCAACCGGCCAAATCCATTATATTCCTTAGGTTGTCCAAAATGTTGTACAATATCAAACACATGGCTACCCAGAACCCTACCCTTTATAGGTATTTGATAGTATCCAATGGTGATATTTTGTCTATCTCTACTGCCACATCATACTGTGTATTATCAGTACCCTCTTTACCACTAGAAATATTCATTAGTGTCTTTAGGTCTAATCAAACTAGAGAATTTATTCCAGAAAACTCAGAATCAATTTAGAAACCTCGTTCTTAAGATTCTATCCCTCTCAAAACACTTCTACTATAAAAATCTGTATCAGTCAGTGTTCCACAAGAGAAAAAGATCCAGTAGGACACACAGACAGACAGACAGGCACACACACATACACACAAACTCACATACTTCTGTATCAAGAGATCTATCATAAGGAATTAGCCTTTGCAATCATGAGGACTGGCAAGGCAACTCTAAAATTCATAGAGTGGCCCATCAGGAAGAGAGGTCCAGAAATTCTTGGGCACAAGCTGAAGTTACAGTCCACAGGCGGAATTTCTTCGTCCTCAGGGAAACATCAGTTATGCTTTTAAGGCCTTTCAACTGATTGGGGGTGGCCCATCCAGATTATTGAATATAATCACCTTTACTTAAAATCTACTGGTTGTAGACATTAGTACATCTATAATATACCATCATGGCAACACCTTTAATGTTTGATTGAATGACTGGGGAGTATAGCCTAGCCAAGCTTACATAAAACTGGTCATGGGACTTCCTTGGTGGTGCAGTGATTGGGACTCTGCACTCTCAGTGCAGGGGGCCCAGGTTCAATCCCTGGTCAGGGAACTAGATCCCACATGCATTCCGCAACTAAGAGTTTGCATGCTACAACTAAGGAGCCAGCGAGCCACAACTAAGGAGCCCTCGAGCTGCAACTAAGGAGACAGCCTGCTGCAACTAAGGAGCTTGCCTGCCACAACTAAGACCCAAAGCAACTAAATAAATTAATTTAAAAACAAAACAAAACAAAAAGATTGGTCATCATACTATCCACCAAAGATGATTTTTAAAAGTAAAATTCTGTTCTTGCTTCGCTTCAGTTTTTGTTATCCCTATTTCCAGTGTACTGACGTTAAAAAATATATACTGAGATAGAATTTTTAAGCTGAGTCCACAGTCACTGATTGTTATTGATGTGTTCACATCAGCCATGGGTACCACCTTGTGTGTGTCTTGTTTCACAGGCATTAAAATCCACATGGGGGCTTCCCTGGTGGCGCAGTGGTTGAGAGTCCGCCTGCCGATGCAGGGGACACGGGTTCGTGTCCTGGTCCAGGAAGATCCCACATGCCACGGAGTGGCTGGGCCCGTGACCCATGGCCGCTGAGCCTGCGCGTCTGGAGCCTGTGCTCTGCAACGGGAGAGGCCCAAAAAAGAGAAGTAATCTTCAACTGATCAAGGCACTGACTTTAAAAAAAATAAAATCCACATGGGATCTGGTTCACCTGAGCACTCGGCATGCCCTGGAAGAGCACAGGGTCACAAAAGTTCAGCCAGAAGAGAATGGAGAGGGAATGGATCTTGGACATAAGCACAGTGACCGGTTCATAAGTGTGTATTTCAAAACGTTGGGACATTTGTTCTCACTCTCTCTTACTCCCCTCCCCTATCTGAGGGTTTCCTATCTTGCTACTCGGGTGTTATCTCTTTACCCACACCCATGAAAGCCAAGAATTGGTCTTGTGTTCAAAGTCCTCAGGGGATAAATCCACTTCTAGCATCTCTTCTTCCTCTCTGCTCCTCACTCCCCAGAGCCTAAAGAATGCTGCATTCTCCTCCTCATTTTTCTCAGGTTCCTGTAGCTGACACACCAGCAGGAATAGAAAGTGCTAGAGGAAGTCAATAAGACACACTAATTCAGTCTCAGCTGAATTGTTTCTAGAACGGTCTATGTTTAATTCCATGCACACGTGAATGGCTTAAGCTAGGCTTTGAAGCACATGCCTTATTAAGGACATATATAGAAAACATCTCAAAGTAGTAATTTTTGAGCTTTCACTTTTTATCATTTCATTTTTATCACGACATTTCATCTTCTCAGTAAGACACATCTCCATTGCCTTGAGGATAAGTAGATCATTAGAGAGAAAATGAAAAGAAGAAACAGTCAATGTTCAGCTTTCTGACTTCCAAAACAGTCTTTTGAGAATCAGAAGGGATGTCTTGAGTGAGATGGGATGATGTTTTGGCCATAATCATAGAATTAGAAAGAGAATAGCGAGTCTTCAGGTCAAGATGGCATCTTTGTTCAAATCATACAGCAAGAGAGAAAAAAATATGTACTTAAAAAGACATGGCTGGACTCAGATAAAAGCCAAACATTTCCCTAATCAAGGAAATGAATAGAAAAGCGAAATGATGAGCAGAGCAGAAGGTAAGACTTTGTGGCACTTTGAATGTGAAATAAGCAGTAGTCACAAGGGGTTTTTGTTACTTCCAGGTCAAGAGGACCGGAAGAGTTCCACAGAAGATGATGATGCTTGGATGAACACCTCCACTTAGGAAGGTCTTTTCTTGAGAATAGGGTTCCTAGGGAGCTGAAGCCTGAGAAAGGTGGGGACATAGTCACATCTGCACGACCAGGAGCTGTGAAAACTGGGTCATTGATCTGAGCCTGGATCTGCCACGTCCCCAGTGTGACTGCTGGTAATAGAACTTAGCTTCAGATTAGGGCCCAGATGGGCCCCAAAACAAACACACAAGCAAAATAATTCATTGTAAAGCAAATAAAAAAGGGAAAATAGAACATTTTGCCAAACCAACAGAAGGCAGAGGAAGAGAAAACAGCAATAAAGAAAAAGCATGGTTATCTGAAACCAAAAATAAGGTGACAGAAATAAACCCCACTAGACTCACAGAAGATGTAAATAGATTAGACTTTCATATTAAAAATCACAGTTTGTAAAATTGAATTTGAAATAGGCTGCTTCCATAAAACAAAAAAAATCTAAAACAATTCCACATAGAAAGATTCAAAATAAAGGCATGAAAAACAAAACAAATTCTTAGTAAAAAAAAAACCAGTGTAAGAAAAGTAATACCTGATAAAATAAAATTTAAGATGTTATTAGCATAAAAAAGATACCATATAATTATGAAAAAAAAGCCAATAGGAATCCATGCTGATTATAAATTTGTAGGCACTCAACAACATAACCTTTAAGCTTAATAAAAGTAAAACTTGCAGAATTACCAGGAGAAATGAACAAACACAGTAACATTGGAGATTTTAACAAAACTCTATCAAAAATGGATAAATTAAGATGACAAAAATAAGATGCATATAACACATTTAAACCACAAAATTTATAATATTGATCTATTATATAGTATTGTTTACTCACTGATTAGTAATGTGACTCCTGACATATTTTTCTTTGTTTCACATTCTACACATCATGTTTTTGGATTAAAAAAAAAAAAACATGTACTGAAATGTTAAAAACTTCCATGAGAATTATAAACACTGAATTTATTATCACGATACGGTGGAATCTGCAAGGGAGAGGTGATTTTTAAGATCTGAAGGAACAAAAACTTAAGAAAAGCCAAGCTAGAGGAACATTGCCTGGGATGGGAAGTGTGGTGTAAGAGTTCCCAAGGGAACCACAGGAAATACTTGGAATCAGCAGTAGGAGAGATCCATGCCCGGCTAGTGTTCAGCCCTGAGAGCTAACTCAAGCCACCATCTTGTATTAACGCTGTGTCTCCCAGGTGGAAGAGCTATAATAGTTGCTCATCTCTCACTATGGATATTGGAACTTCCATCAGTGATCATCAGGACAGCACCCATAGACATCCTAGTAGTGGAATGCCACTTGTGCTTTGGGACTTTGCTTAACCCTGTTTGAATTGCCTGGTGTGCACAATACCCTGTGCAAATATTCTGTGACACCTGTAAGCACAAACATACTACCCTGTGACCTCAACAAACAATGGAATCCTTAATGGCCAGAGGAATTGTGGCTTGAAGGGCACAGCCCAGAACTGGTCACTTGCACAGTGGAAACTCCTCCATTACAAAGGATGCTGAAGAGAATCTACTACTTTCAGATGCTACTGTTTACTGGTTACAGTTTTCCTCCTAAGGCTGAAGTTAAATGGAACAGACAATATGAATAATTTTTTTTTCAGAGAAAAAATAGCTTTCATTGTCAACTCTTTGAAGAGAACACACAACCAATTACTACTTATTTAATAAAAATTCATCTAAAAGAGAGGGATTTTCACTGGGAACTAGGAAAGGATATTTTTGTCTCCTCTTTCATCCATTCTCTCTCCATGTTTTCAGAGACTCCTTCATCTGTCTGTCCCTCTACTCTGCACAGCCATATGTAACTACTGAGCTCACATACTCAGATGTGAATGAGGCCTTCTCTAGCAGCTTTTGACACCCCTCTCCATACCCTGTGCCCAGCCGTCTACCTTTTAGGGACTGAATGTTTGCATCCCTGCAAAATTTATGTGTTGAAACTCTACCCTGATGTGATGGTATTAGGAGGCAGGGCCTTTGGGAGGTAATTAGGGTTAGATGAGCTCATGGGGGTGGGGCCCTCCTGAGTGGGATTAGTGCCTTTGTGAGAGTCACTGGAGAGCTTGCTTCCACTGCTCTATTCTCCACCATGTGAGGATAACAGGGAAAAGTCTCAGCCTGCAACCCAGAAGAGGATTGTCACCAGAATCTGACCCTGCTGGCACCCTCATCTCGGACTTCCAACCTCCAGAGCCATGAGAAATGAATATGTGTTGTTTATAGGACACCTAGTTTCTGGGCATGTTGTTAGAGTAGCCTGAGCTGACTCAGACTCTCCCCGACTTTTTTCCTCTTTTCCTGTTGCCCCCTGTTGCCTTCCCCTCTTCCCAGTTCAAGTAAGGTGTACAACCACCTTCTCCTCCATCCCTGCCCTTCCCTCCACATTTACTATGTCCTACCCAACACTGCTATGTACTGTGTGTACAGTGGTGAACAAAATAGAGACTGGGCCTGCCCTCATGGGTCTTATAACCTGATGTGGAAGATTGATAGTTAATAATGAACACAGCTGAATATGTAAATGCAAATTCTGAAATGTGTTATAAAAGGAAAGGATTTTATTCTGTGAAAGAGAGAATAGCATGGCAACGGGTTTGATTTGAGGGCCCAGGGAAAGAACGGCCATGAAGCTGATTCTGAAGGATGATGAGCAAAAAAGGAGTTGCCAGGTAAGGAGAAGTGTGTGGGCTTTACAGGCTGAGGTGTTAGCAGAGCACTTTTTCCCCAACAGGAAGGGAGGAGAATATCTTTTTTTAGTTTATACACATGGAAGAAAACTTGGTTTATTTGAAATTATGGGAGTCCCAAATTTTCTACTCAAAATCTTTAGAATGTTTCTGGCATCTAGATTTCATAAAATAAATCAAAGGTCAGCCAAATTTTCTTGTTTACGTATCACTTTTTTGCCTTTATATTGTTTCTGTTGAGTACTTCTCGTATCCATATATTGTTTCTTTGCATTTAATATTTTCACTATGTGTTAGAATAATATATTTAATTACTGTTTCCTGGGTCAGATCTTCATTTATCTCAGGATATTTTTTCATTGTGTTTGATTAGTTTGATGTGATATCAACTATTTGCTCCTTCTTTTTTTAAAAAAACACTGATTTTTCACATTTTTACTCTCCATTTCCTGCTATAAAATTACACTATATTCTCTCCAACTGTTTTTAGCTTTGACTCCTTTTCCTCGAAATTCTGGCAGAAATTCCCAAGTGTTTAATGTAGGATCAATTCTCCTCTTTATGGAATAGCTACCGTTTTCCCTCCAAGAATTGTTGACCCCACATAGAGCAATGATCTCCAAACTCCTTTTCATCCTGTCCTTAACCCTATGGTCATGATGGACTAGACAATGAACAGGCATCTGTCCAAGCCAGGCTCAATAGAGTTTTCTTTCTCTTGAGAATTTATAACTGGGATTTAGAATGATATTTGGGTTTTAACATCCTATAGTTTCCAACTTTTGGTTCTAGACCCTTCTCAGACCTAACAGGTCACAGAGTCCACAAAAAACCCTGTATATTACTATTAAATTCTCTTTTTATGTTTATGTTTGTACAATTGTGTTTTTGTAACTTGCGGTCAAAATAGTTTGCCTAAGTCCAGGTATCAGGAGGAATTATTTCAGTCTTCTGAATAGCTGCTCACTCTAACCTACATGTAGAGGATTAGGAAATATTTAAAGAATTTAAAATTGATGAAATACATTTTTCTGCTTGAACAGCAGAAATTTGAATGCCAGTTGCATATAATGAATACTTACACATTGCGGGTTTGAAAAAGAAAGATAACGGATTTAAAAGGCATTAGGAGACTTTCCTTCAGCTCCGTGTTGCCTTTGATGTTCATGAAGCCTGTTAAATCTAAATCCCTGTCAGGCAGACACAGCAAAGCAAGAGGAGGTCTGTTGTTTCCCAAAGCAACGGTCATTTCCACTTGGTCCAGAAGACATGACTTTTTATCAGAAGTTCAAGAATAAAATAAATGTTTTCCTTATTGTGTGGAGACATAATCCAAAGACTTTCAGATCAAAGCATACTGAGAGTAGAATAAAGTGATATAGAATGGTTAAGGTAAGATCAGCACTTTCTTAGTCCAGTTATTGGTAGCTGTGAAGTGTATCTACCAAAGTTCAAGTAATCATTCAGCTAGAAAGGAATATGTAAAAAAGATAAATCTTGCTTGTGTGGCCAAAAGACCAATCAGAGATGTCTTTGGGGAATTGGGAGCCTTGAGACTCATCATTAGTTGTGTATGGAAGGTAAAGTCTTGAAACAGAAGTAAAGCACAGCATAAAAAAAAAAAAACAAAACAAAACTAGAACACAGGTTAATCCCCATTTTATGAGTTCGTGTTTACACAGACCAAAAGAAGAAGCAAAAGAGTTTATTTTTATTTAACAATTTATTAGTAATATTAAATAATAATAAAACTACCACTCATTAAAATTTGTGTTACACAAGTTATAGTTCTTAAAGAACAAACAATATTCAAAGGCCTATGCCAGAAAAGAAGACTGAAAATTAATGAGCTAAGATTTTAACTTAAGAAACAGCAAAAACAACAACAAAAAAATAAAACTAATTAAACTAAAATAAAGCACTTTAAACCTAAAAAAATAGAAAGTAAGTAATAAAACACAGGAATTCTTAAAAATAAAATAAATGTACTGTAGACAACACCTTATAATCCTCTAACAACCTCTAAGCGTCTAACAGGATATATGAAGGATAAAGGGCATATGTCGAGTAGATAATAAAATGATAATAGAGATAACTATGGAGAAATGTGCACCAACGTATTGGAAAATTTAGTGAAATTGAGGAAAATTCCTAGGAATGTGAATAATTCCAGAAAACAGAAAATTTCAGCTGTCTTACTCTCATCTTACTTACATTTAAAGAAAAATTATACTAAATAGCCAAAGAATAGATCATTCTAAATTTAAGAAAAATCTTTCAGAGACTAGAAAGAGAGGATACTTTGAAATGTATGTCCTGAAGCTAATAAAATCTTGATACCAAAATCAGCGTAGGACAATAAGATAAATGGAAATTATAATTCAATCAGTCATTGGCATGGCTTTGATTTATTCAAAGTCCCCCTCAAAATCAATAAGAAAATTCATTCAGCACTGTAAAATAAACACCATACATATCAATACATCATGACCAAGTTGGACTTATTACTCATATTTAAAATTATGATGTCATATAACTCTCCATATTAGGACATTGAAAACAGAAAAATATAACAACTTTATAATTGTAATAGATTAAGAAAAAATTTGATAAAATTTTACCATTCATGAAAAAATCAGACAAAAAGAAAAAGAAAACCTCTTCACAAAAACATCACTAGAGTAGATCACTATGTTTTATTTATGATAGAGTCATATGACAGAATAACTTACAACAGTGAAAACAAATGAAGTAGAGAATTACATGCTTATACTTGAATAAATAAACATATGTTATAGAAAAAAATTAAATCATGGAATATCATAGTATGATTCCACTTATATAACTGCTAAAAATGTGCAGAATTACACACAGTTTAGGTTTATACTACACATAGGTGGTGGAACTCTAAACATAATAAAGGAAATTGTTAGCACAAATTTAGGAGAAAATATTTTTGGAGTGGGGGGAGGCAGGGAGTGTGATTAGGGAGGGGAACACAGGGATTTAAAACTACTATTAATGTTCTAATTCTTAAGCTGGTAATTATTATAAGTTTTCTTAAAACACTACATACACATAATCTGTCCTTTTTTGTAAGGTAGATTTCACACTAAAATATTTTAAGATAAAATTAAATATGTTGAAAGATTCCATTTACAAAAGCAACAAAAGCATGAAATACATAATAGGAAACGTGCAAGTTTAGTATAAAAAATCTGTTGCATAGCATGTCTTGACTTGAATAGAAATATGACCTTAAAGTATAAGATCCAGAGGGCAGACAGCAGAAGCAAGAAGAACTACAGTCCTGCAGCCTGTGGAACAGAAACCACATTCACAGAAAGATAGACAAGATGAAAAGGCAGAGGGCTATGTAACAGATGAAGGAACAAGATTAAACCCCAGGAAAACAACTAAATGAAGTGGAGATAGGCAACGTTCCAGAAAAAGAATGCAGAATAATGATAGTGAAGATGATCCAGGACCTTGGAAAAAGAATGGAGGCAAAGATCGAGAAGATGCAAGAAATGTTTAACAAAGACCTAGAAGAATTAAAGAACAAACAAACAGAGATGAACAATACAATAACTGAAATGAAAACTACACTAGAAGGAATCAATAGCAGAATAACTGAGGCAGAAGAACGGATAACTGACCTGGAAGACAGACTGGTGGAATTCAATGCAGTGGAACAGAATAAAGAAAAAAGAATGAAAAGAAATGAAGACAGCCTAAGAGGCTTCTGGGACAACATTAAATGCAACAACATTTGCATTATAGGGGTTCCAGAAGGAGAAGAGAGAGAGAAAGGACCCAAGAAAATATTTGAAGAGATTATAGTCGAAAATTCCCTAACATGGGAAAGGAAATAGCCACCCAAGCCCAGGAAGTGCAGTGAGTCCCATACAGGATCAACAGGATAAAACCCAAAGGGAAACATGCCGAGACACATAGTAATCAAATTGGCAAAAATGAAAGACAAAGAAAAATTATTGAAAGCAGCAAGGGAAAAATGACAAATAACATACAAGGGAACTCCCATAAGGTTAACAGCTAATTTCTCAGCAGAAACTCTACAAGCCAGAAGGGAGTGGCATGATATACTTAAAGAGATGAAAGGGAAGAACCTACAACCAAGATTACCCAGCAAGGATCTCATTCAGATTCAATGGAGAAATCAGAAGCTTTACAGACAAGCAAAAGCTAAGAGAATTCAGCACCACCAAACCAGCTCTACAACAAATGCTAAAGAAACTTCTCTAAGTGGGAAACACAAGAGAAGAAAAGAACCTGCAAAAACAAACCAAAAATAGTGAAGAAAATGGTAATAGGAACATACATATCGATAATTACCTTAAACATGAATGGATTAAATGCTCCAACCAAAAGACACAGGCTTCCTGAATGGATACAAAAACAAGACCCATCTATATGCTGTCTACAAGAGACCCACTTCAGACCTAGGGACACATACAGACTAGAAGTGAGGGGATGGGAAAAGTTATTCCATGCAAATGGAAATCAAAAGAAAGCTGGAGGAGCAATACTTATATCAGATAAAATAGACTTTAAAATACAGAATGTTACAAGAGACAAGGAAGGGCACTACATAATGATCAAGGGATCAATCCAAGAAGAAGATATAACAATTATAAATATATATGCATCCAACACAGGAGCACCTCAATACATAAGGCAACTGCTAACAGCTATAAAACAGGAAATGAACAGTGACACAATCATAGTGGGGGACTTTAACACCTCACTTACACCTAGACCAGATAGATTTAATTGATACTTATAGGACATTCCATCCAAAAACAGCAGATTACACTTTCTTCTCAAGTGCACATGGAACATTCTCCAGGTTAGATCACATCTTGGGTCACAAATCAAACCTCAGTAAATTTAAGAAAATTGAAATCATATCAAGCATCTTTTCTGACCACAACACTATGAGATTAGAAATGAATTACAGGGAATAAAACATAAAAAATACAAACACATGGAGGCTAAACAATACATTACTAAATAACCAAGAGATCACTGAAGAAATCAAAGAGGAAATCAAAAAAATACCTAGAGACAAATGACAATGAAAACATAATGATCCAAAACCTATGGATGCAGCAAAAGCAGTTCTAAGAGGGAAGTTTATAGCTATAGAAGCCTACCTCAAGAAACAAGAAAAATCTCAAATAAACAATCTAACTTTGCACCTAAAGGAACTAGAGAAAGAAGAACAAACAAAACCCAAAGTTAGCAGAAGGAAAGAAATCATAAAGATCAGAGCAGAAATAAATGAAATAGAAACAAAGAAAACAAGAGCAAAGATCAATAAAACTAAAACTGGTTCTTTGAGAAGATAAACAACATTGATAAACCATTAGCCAGATTCATCAAGAAAAAGAGGGAGAGGACTCAAATCAATGAAATTAGAAATGAAAAATTACAACAGACACTGCAGAAATACAAAGCATCCTAAGAGACTACTACAAGCAACTCTATGCCAATAAAATGGACAACCTGTAAGAAATGGACAAATTCTTATAAAGGTATAACCTTCCAAGACTGAACCAGGAAGAAACAGAAAATATGAACAAACCAATCACAAGTAATTAAATTGAAGCTGTTATTAAAAATCTTCCAACAAACAAAAGTCCAGGATCAGACGGCTTCACAGGTGAATTCTATCAAACATTTAGAGAAGAGCTAACACCTATCCTTCTCAAACTCTTCCAAAACATTGTAGAGGAAGGAGCACTCCCAAACTCGTTCTATGAGGCCACCATCACCCTGATGCTAAAACCAGACAAAGATACTGCAACAAAAGAAAATTACAGACCAATATCAGTGATGAATATAGATGCAAAAATCCTCCACAAAATACTAGCAAACAAAATCCAATAGCACATTAAAAGGATCATACACCATGATCAAGTGGGATTTATCCCAAGGATGCAAAGATTGTTCAATATATGCAAGTCAATCAATGTGATATACCATATTAACAAATTGAAGAATAAAAACCATATGATCATCTCAATAGATGCAGAAAAAGCTTTTGACAAAATTCAACACAATTTATGATAAAAACTCTCCAGGAAGTAGGCATAGAGGGAACCTACCTCAACATAATAAAGGCCATATATGACCAACCCACAGCAAACATCATTCTCAATGGTGAAAAACTGAAACCATTTCCACTAAGATAAGGAAAAAGACAAGGATGTCCACTCTCACTGCTATTATTCAACATAGTTTTGGAAGGCTTAGCCACAGCAATCAGAGAAGAAAAAGAAAGAAAAGGAATACAAATTGCAAAAGAAGAAGTAAAACTGTCACTGTTTGCAGAGGACATGATACTATACATAGAGAATCCTAAAAATGCCACCAGAAAACTACTAGAGCTAATCAATGAATTTGGTAAAGTTGCAGGATACAAAATTAATGCACAGAAATCTCTTGCATTCCTATACACTAATGATTAAAAATCTGAAAGAGAAATTAAGGAAACACTCCCATTTACCATTGCAACAAAAAGAATAAAATACCTAGGAATAAACCTACCTAGGGAGACAAAAGACCTGTATGCAGAAAACTATAAGACACTGATGAAAGAAATTAAAGATGATACCAACAGATGGAGAGATATACCATATTCTTGGATTGGAAGAATCAATATTGTGAAAATGACTATACTACCCAAAGCAATCTACAGATTCAATGCAATCCCTATCAAATTACCAATGGCATTTTTTACGGAACTAGAACAAAAAATCTTAAAATTTGTATGGAGACACAAAAGACCCCGAATACCCAAAGCAGTCTTGAGGGAAAAAAACAGAGTAGGAGGAATCGGAGTCCCTGACTTCATACTATACTATAAACCTACAGTAATCAAGACAATATGGTACTGGCAAAAACAGAAATATAGATCAATGGAACAAGATAGAAAGCCCAGAGATAAACCCACGCACCTATGGTCAACTAATCTATGCCAAAGGAGGCAAAGATATACAATGGAGAAAAGACAGTCTCTTCAATAAGTGGTGCTGGGAAAACTGGATAGCTACATGTAAAAGAATGAAATTAGAACACTCCCTAACACCATACACAAAAATAAACTCAAAATGGATTTGAGACCTAAATGTAAGACCGGATACTATAAAACTCTTAGAGGAAAACATAGGAAGAACACTCTTTGACATAAATCACAGCAAGATCTTTTTAGACCCACCTCCTAGAGGAACAAACAAATGGGACCTAATGAAACTTAAAAGCTTTTGCACAGCAAATGAAACCATAAACAAGACGAACAGACACCCCTCAGAATGGGAGAAAATATTTGCAAATGAATCAACAGACAAAGGATTAATCTCCAAAATATATAAACAGCTCATGCAGCTCAATATTAAGGAAACAACAACCCAATCCAAAAATGGGCAGAGGACCTAAATAGACGTTTCTCCAAAGAAGACATACAGATGGCCAAGAAGCACATGAAAAGTTGCTCAACATCACTAATTATTAGAGAAATACAAATCAAAACTACAATGAGGTATCACCTCACACCAGCTAGAATGGGCATCATCAGAAAATCTACAAGCGACACATGCTGGAGAGGGTGTGGAGAAAAGCGAACCCTCTTGCACTGTTGGTGGGAAAGTAAATTGATACAGCCACTATGGAGAACAGTATGGAGGTTCCTTAAAGAACTAAAAATAGAGTTACCATATGATCCAGAAATCCTACTAACTGGGCATATACCCAGAGAAAACCATAATTCAAAAAGACACATGCAACCCAGTGTTCATTGCAGCACTATTTACAATAGCCAGTTCATGGAAGTAACCTAAATGCCCATCAACAGTCGAATGGATAAAGAAGATGTGGTACATATATACAATGGAATATTAGCCATAAAAAGGAACGAAATTGGGTCATTTGTTGAGACCTGGATGGACCCAGAGACTGTCATACAGAGTGAAGTAAGTCAGAAAGAGAAAAACAAATATTGTATATTAACGCATGTATGTGGAACCTTGAAAAATGGTATAGATGAACTGGTTTGCAGGGCAGAAGTTGAGACACAGATGTAGGGAACAAAAGTATGGACACCAAGGGGGGAAAGCTGCGGGTGGGTGGGGATGGTGGTGTGATGAATTGGGCTATTGGGATTGACATGTATACTCTGATGTGTATAAAAATGGATGACTAATAAGAACCTGTTGTATAAAAATATAAATTAAATTAAATTTATAAATTTAAAAAAAACAAAAAAATAAACAAATAAATAAGAACCAATATTATAAAGATGTTAAAGATATAGTTTAAAAGACCAAATTTGTCAGCATTTTCTAACTCAATTTATAGTGTCTGTGTGTCTTCCAGATTAATACAAATAGAAAAAGGATTAATCTTTTTTTTTAAAATGTATTTATTTATTTATTTGGCTGCATTGGGTCTTCGTTGCTGCACGCGGGCTTTTCTAGTTGCGGCAAGCTGGGGCTAATCTTCATTGTGGTGCACAGGCCTCTCATTGTGGTAGCTTCTCGCTGCATAGCACTGGATGTAGGTGTGTGGGCTTCAGTAGTTGTGGCACGCAGGCTCAGTAGTTGTGGCTTGCAGGCTCTAGAGAGCAGGCTCAGTAGTTGTGGCACATGGGCTTAGTTGCTCCGCTGCATGTGAGATCTTCCCGGACCAGGGCTCGAACCCATATCCCCTTCATTGGCAGGCGGATTCTTAACCACTGCGCCACCAGGGAAGTCTCACAAAGGATCAATCTTAAGTTCTTTCATTATTTCCATGAAATGCCTCCTTTCATTTTCTAATCTTTCCTTGAAAAGTGAAACTTCAGTAATTGGATATCATTTTATTGCCCACCTGGAGCAAATGCATACAGAAAGCGGTGATCTTCACAGTGCTGCCCTATGGGTCCATCCAAAGCAGCATGTTCTCCGTAACCAATGCATTTAAGGACTGTGAAGAGGAACTGGCCCCCATCTTCTCTACTCTAATTTCCCAAACAATGTCTGTGAATATAGAGTCTTCACAACCTGATTTCCTAATTGAGAAACTGACATGTTTGGAAAAGATTTTAAATGACAGTGTTTGTCAAGCTGTTTGTTTAGTGAACTCTCTGGGTGTGCTGTTACACAAGAACTGTCTTAATTAAGGTTAATTGGTGCATAATTAGGGCAGCTGCTGACTTAAAAGATTCCACTAGTGATAAAGTGATGAGAACCCTTAATGTCTAGACAGAAGGAGAAAGCAATCACAATAAGCCAAATTTCAAGACACACTCTGTCTCCACTGTAGGGGCCACACCCTTGGTTTGACCTGTTTAGAAGAGCACATCTTAATCCACATGTTTGGGAACTCCTTGTGAGCTTTGGATAGAGCAAGTCTGATTCCAGCCTCATGGTAGTTAGAAAAAACAAAGAAAAATAAATGTATTGGTGCTGCTTATTCTAAACTACGTTAATATTTAGCTCAGGTAACAATCAATCAACTACACTTTCTCTGGATTCTTATGTTTTCCCTTGTATAAAGGGGGCAATGGGGTGGGTAGGAAGATGGGCACAGAGAATAGAGGCAAAATTCTTCTCAATATTGGAGAATGGACCAGAAAGAATGCAAACACGAAAAGAACTCAAAGGTAGGTTATAAAATTATTTTCTCTGGCATCTTTTTAAAACAAGATGAAAGCATCTAGCAATGGCTGGCTTTATTAAGAACTTATTTGGTAAACAACATAGATAGTAAATGAAAATGAGATAGCAACATGAAAAAGAAAAATCTCCTTTCTCCCCTCACTTGACTTTCAATCTTGTACTGCAGAAAGAAATCAGTCTACATTTTCTACTTCACGCAAAAGAATTTAGTGAAAGAAAATTACTGGTATATTTTAAAGATTCAGGAGCTCAAAGCAAGAAACTATTATGGACATGGCAAAGAGACTTAAACTGCTGTGCCCGCCCCCCCAAAAAAGAAAGAAAAGTTATTTGGAAGCTAGAGATTGACTAGAATTTCCATAAGGAAGGGCCTGTTTTCCCTTGTTTTCGTTTGCAGCTTGTTTTTTTAATTTCCAATCCATCATGCACCAGTATTCTAGTAAAATACAATATAAATGAGTTACTAAATAAATTAAAAAAGACATAAAGCTCAACATCAGGTTAAACAGACATAAAATAATTAAGTATTTTATATACAGTTGTTATATAAGCTGATAAGTATTTCTTTTCAATTTCTGTTGTAATCCCTGCGCAGAGCCCTGAGAAGTAGTGGGATCACGGCCGCAGAATTCCGTGCACCAGACACCGGCGTGGCTGCCCCGCCCATCGGGGGGTGGGGGTGGGTCCAGCTCTGCCGCTGGAGCATGCGCAGTCCACTTCCGCGTTCATTCCGGTGGAGGTCTTTTCCCTCACGGCCTTTGGAGCAGAGCCCTTCCTCTGACCTTGCCAGGCCTTTGGCCGAGGCTCCCTTGCACTGTGACTCTGAAGGGCTAGAAGTCGCAGGGGAGGTGAGAGTCCATGAGCATTGGGGTTTACGCGACGGGTGGTGTGAACCAGACTCCTTACGAGGAGCCTGGGAGGAGGGGCCTACAACACTCCAGGTACCCAGGTGGTTCTCATCCCAGGACCCCGCTTCCGCACCTGTAGAACTGCTGAGATCTGGTGAGCTTTTTCTGGGAAGAGTGGTCGGGGCTGCAGCGCCTGGGCTTGACTCCGCCATGCTCTGCGCCTGCCCTGATGCTTAGCTCCCTCCAGCCCATCCTCTCCCTGTCCATCCGTCAGGACCACAGACCGGAACACACCCAGTGCGCCCTCTTTGAAAAAAAAAGAAATGCTGCTCTATGAACCCCGCTTTGAATACAGCTGGACCAGGTAAGCCAACTTAACATCAGTCTGCACTTTCTCCAGTTCGTTGTTGCTTAATAATTGTTTTATAATATATCTTCCCTCTTCATTATGGAGATTTGAAATGTCCATAAATTCGTAAAACCTTTTCTCAGGTCAGATCCACTTACGCCTCTGACATATTTAGGTATTCTTCCAAGAATACTTTATTGCTTCAGAGATACGATTTACTGCTCCCTAAAAGAATAGGTGCTAATAGGTACATTGCTTGCATTTGTGTTCAGTTTGAATACGTTGGACTTGGGGCAGATGAACCTTTGATAAATTCCATTTCCCCCCTCACCCCAACCAATAATGCTGTGTTTAGCTGAAGTAGCCAGATTGGGACTAGTTTCCTGTAGCTGGTTGGGCCTTGCCTGGTGGTGTGTTCCCCTGGAAATTGAACCTCCCTCTGGGACACTTAGTGGAAAGTCTTTGCTTAGGATAACAGTCGTCACTGAATATAAGAAAACTCCCTCCCACTGAAGAGTGGGCTAAGATGCCGTCTAATTAATCAGAGCGAGGAGCTTCACAGGCTACCTGTGGGGCTGGCAGGTGAGTCACCGTACTTTCTGGTGGTGCATCCTAATTTTTGAGACATTGGATCACAGACACATGCTCTGAAGGCGAAGGATTTAATTTATCATCTGAAAAAAGGTGAGCTATTACAAGCCTCTTTTCAAAAGCATTTTTATTACCATATACAGACTTCTGCTTAGCCCACATCAAAGTTAATTCTGTATACCATCATTCTGTGAGAATCAGCAATTTACAAGTTTTCAGGATATTGAGAAGCAATGAAATACATCAATGTCTGATGCTCTACTGAACAGGACTAAATCTCCTTAATGGCTTTGAAGGCAGTCAGGATTTTCGCATTCCTCTGTGTAATCATTAAAAACAACACTTCTCACAATGCTGGGCAGGAAACATAAAAGAATGGATGCACAGACTGATTCTCTTTTATTCTGTGACATACTCTAGCTGTTTACTGAGCAAAACTCTGATAATTTTGTCCATCGTTCAACCATTAAAACTACAGTTGTAGAGTTAGTGGCAAGAGTGGTTATTCAAGCTTTTGTATTATTACTGGTCCATGTGTAAGACTTTTTGGTTAAAGCATTTACCCGTAGGGGACATTTTTTTTAAGCCATTTTATTGTTAAAGTTTTCCAAAAGAAGCTTTTAGAAAAACCTTCCTAATTTTTTTTCTCCTTTTCTAATTATAAGGGAGCGTCCAACCTCATGGCTGTTGATACAATACCAAGAATTAGAGCAGAAATGGTCTACTCACCAGGTGGTTGATATATGCAAATTAGGGACTTCTAATTTATGTGACCCAGGGAATTGCCATAAAGCAACTTAGGTTCTTGGTCATTTAAGAAATATATTTTCCTAACTGACATTACAATAAATAGAAGATGTCCTTTTAAAGCTTGGAGAGGTAACTATTACTTCGAACCATATGAAATTGCCATTATTGTGGGTCAAGAATTGTCAGGTATTGGCAATTTCATGTGGTCCACCCTAACAGATGATGTGGCATGTGTTTTTAGACTTCTTAAGGTTTGAGTCTGAAATGATTCTAAAAAGAGCAGCTTGGATACTTTTGGTAGATGGCCTGAAATTTGCCATAGAGTCTTACTTAATATTTTGAAATTAAAATGGATTTGCTTATAAAAAAGAAGAAAAAAAACCAGATTTAGCTGTCACATCCTGTTAGTATCGAGAAGAACATCTAGGGATAGTGAGTGAAGTGGTTTAATGAGCTCTAGGTGTGGCCATTGAAAGCAATGTGATTCCTTATCTTGGCATTCAAAATGACATTTGAGAGAGATACATTGAAGTGGATGATCATTTGAGGAACTTTTCAGTGTTGATTTCAAGATATAAAAATATCTGTTTATAAATCTTTGTATTGATTTGAAGATATACAAAGTTTGTTTAAATCTTTGTGTTATTTTTTTATGCACTAAAGTGGGCAATCGTGCTGAGCTCTTCAGGTTATTGTTGATTTCAAGATACACGGAACCAGTTCTGTGGGCAGTTAATATTGCTCAAGTACCCTCCCAGTTTGAAAGGAGACTGACCTTTCTGTAGCCACATAAATGGGCGTTCTATGGAAGTATCAAACTCCCAGTGATTTTATTCAGTATAACTTGCCATTGAATTTGAATGTTTAGAAAGTAACTTCCACTCAAAAATCTTGCCATTGTCAACAGTAATTTGGATCTTTAAACATCTATATTCTGTATTGGAATGATATGCTGTGTTTGTGAGCGCAAAGTAGCCGTGTGAATTTTTGGACAATGGTAAAGCAAATGTGTCATCTCTAAGGCTATTCAAATTTGGTAGTATTGTCACCGTTTATCCTTCCCCCTCCCCATAGCCTCAAGTCCATTCTCTAGTAAGTCTGTGTCTTTATTCCTGTTTCACCCCTAGGTTTTTCATGACATTTTTTTTTCTTAAATTCCATATATATGTGTTAGCATACGGTATTTGTCTCTCTCTTTCTGACTTACTTCACTCTGTATGACAGACTTTAGGTCTATCCACCTCATTACAAATAGCTCAATTTCGTTTCTTTGTATGGCTGAGTAATATTCCATTGTATATATGTGCCACATCTTCTTTATCCATTCATCCGATGATGGACACGTAGGTTGTTTCCATCTCTGGGCTATTGTAAATGGAGCTGCAATGAACATTTTGGTACATGACTCTTTTTGAATTATGGTTTTCTCAGGGTATATGCCCAGTAGTGGGATTGCTGTGTCGTATGGTAGTTCTATTTGTAGTTTTTTAAGGAACCTCCATACTGTTCTCCACAGTGGCTGTATCAATTTACATTCCCACCAACAGTGCAAGAGGGTTCCCTTTTCTCCACACCCTCTCCAGCATTTATTGTTTCTAGATTTTTTGATGATGACCATTCTGACTGGTGTGAGATGATATCTCATTGTAGTTTTGATTTGCATTTCTCTAATGATTAGTGATGTTGAGCATTCTTTCATGTGTTTGTTGGCAGTCTGTATATCTTCTTTGGAGAAATGTCTGTTTAGGTCTTCTGCCCAGTTTTGGATTGGGTTGTTTGTTTTTTTGTTTGTTTTTTTGTTATTAAGCTGCATGAGCTGCTTATAAATTTTGGTGACAAAGCGAGAGAGAGGCATGGACATATATACACTACCAAACGTAAGGTAGATAGCTAGTGGGAAGCAGCCGCATAGCACAGGGAGATCAGCTCGGTGCTTTGTGACCGCCTGGAGGGGTGGGATAGGGAGGGTGGGAGGGAGGGAGACGCAAGCGGGAAGAGATATGGGAACATATGTATATATATAACTGATTCATTTTGTTGTGAAGCTGAAACTAACGTACCATTGTAAAGCAATTATAGTCCAATAAAGATGTTAAAAAAAAAACAAATTTGATAGTATTCATTTTCAAAGTATATGTATTTATATACATTCTGAGTAATAAAACATATTCCAAGCTAATAAGCAGACTCTTAAGAATTATACATATATTGCTTTGTGCTTATAAAGTACTACTTACCGAAGTCCAACTTTATTGTCACATTTTAGTCTTAAATGCATTAATATCAAATCAGCATCTTTCAAATTTTTTCATATCTATCTTTCATTAAACAAAATTTATTTATTCCATACCACCAATGTACTGGATACTGAGCGAAATGTTTTTGTATATCTTATAACATTGTCACAACCCTATAAGTATCTGTAATCCCCATTGTCTGTCCTCAGATATACACCTAGTGACTGGAGCCAAGTCTTTCCTTTTTCATAGTATAAGAATTGCCTGAAATGCATACTGCACGAATAACTAGATGTTTTGAAATTCCTACACTAGTATGTCTCAGATTTTGATAAAAGTCACCTGGGAATCTTGCTAAAATGTTGATTCTAATTCAGTTTCTTGGAATAGAGCTGGAAGTTCTGCATTTCTAACAAGCTCGCAGGTGATGCTGCTGACCCATGTATCCCATCTGGAACGTCAGAGGTCTACACAATTAAATGCATGGTCAGGTAGAGAATGACTGCTCTTTGAAATAGACAACCGCTTTGAGGAGAAGAGGTGTCAGGAATCAACCATATCCTATAGAGCTGCCAACAAACAGTATTCTAGGTGTACAGGCTCCTGGAACTCACAAAATTAAATAGGAGTTGGGAGATGTGGGAGACGTGTCCAAAGGTATTTTAGTTTGGTGAGCCTATGCAAACCAGGAGCAAAGGAATAAGAGATGGTCAGAAATAGAACAGTCAGGGATGAAATAAGGAAGAGACAAGTGGAAGTTATGGGGAACCACCTTCACACCCTGTTACGATTGGCCTCTGGTAAATGAGTTCTTAAAAATAAAAGATTCCTCACCTAAGAATACACCTTAATTGGAGCACTCATCACACAAGACTATCAAGACTAGTCTGATTCTCTGTCTCCTGGAGGGCAGAGACTATAATTTGCTCACCTGACAATGAATGAGAGCAGGAAGATGCTGAGATCGGGCACTCTCTAACTCTGGTTATCCATCAACCAGACTTCGGTTAGTAGGGATTAGTTCATTTGTCATGTAGTAACTTAATATTCAAAACGTTATACTGGGAGCAGCAGCTTCACCTGGGAACTTGTTAGAAAAGCTAATTCTTGGTCCCCATCCCAGACCTCCTGTATCAGAATCTGCAGATTAGCAAGATCCCCCAAGTGATTCCTATGTACTTTAAAGTCTGAGATGCACTGATATAGCAAAAAGCAGGAGTCTAGGAGAAAGATTGGATTGGCTGCTAGATTTTGATGATAACACTGAGGAGTGTGGGAAAGAAAACTGACTTTTACTTTCGGGCTTACCAAAGAGAGGAAGCTTAGAGGACACAAGGATGCTGGCTTCACTAAACCAGAGCTGCAAATCTAAAGCTACTGCTCGGAGCAGAAAAGAGCTCTTTGGATAACACTATTAACTTGGACACATCAAGCAATGCACAGAGTATTGCCTCTCAGGGCCAGAATGCCTAAGCAGTTACTTTCCTGGCAGCATCAATGACCACCTATTACCAGATCCAGAAACAAGAGGATTTGTAGCTCAGTCCAACAGCAGTCACCTCTGTCACTTGGATAACCTTGCATCCCAGCCCAGGGAAGGTACATATGGGGAGTTAACATTGTTTAAGGAAAACAAAACAAAACAAAACACAGTTATCTTTCTCCTTCTTCAGAGTGCTTTCACTCCTTTGTAGAAAGCTACCTCTTTAAGGACATAACACGCATTACTTTAAACTGTAGAGTCAAGATCAAAAGCAGCTGAGGAAGAAAGATGCCAGCTGCTTACAGCTCCTTGCCTCTTCCTCTATTATGATACTAAGCACGTTGCTGGGATTGGTTTACAGGCAGTATAAATAGCATCTCCTTTGTTACACACCATACCAAACCACATTTATTTAGCTCAGGATTCTGGACTTATTTGGGCAGTTCCGGCCTTAGTTGGCATGTGTTTGTGGTCAGCTGCTGGCTTGGCTGGGGGCTGGCTGTTCAAGGTGACCTCTGTAGGCCACTTCGTTTATGCCTCGTGTGGTCTCTCATCCTCCAGCAGGCTAGCCCAGGCTTGTTCATATGTCAGTAGTAGGGTTCCAGGAGCGCAAGCAAGGTATGTGAAGTCCCTGTGTCCCAGTCTGGAACCAGCACATAGTCACTTATAGTGCATTTCATTGGCCAAAGTCACATGGCCAGCTCAGACCCAAGGGTTAGGGAATAGACACAAAATGCTTTGGTATACTACTGCAACTGCTGTGAATACAGGGAAGGGGAGAACTGTGCCCATTTTTGCAGTCGGTCTACCACACATTAGATGAAGAATCAGGAGACTTCCACAGGCAGGGACCCTGCTTCATTCCTTTGATTTCTCTAGCGCCATCTTGGTGTGCTCAGCACCTGACACTTTTGGGCATTTAACAGGTGTCTTAGAAACAGTTTAATTCGTTTTGGTTTGCTCCTTAAATAGGCTTTGAAATCTCTGATCAGAATCAAAATTCTGCTAAAATGTGATGATTACCATACAGAGACTATCTGATTACTCTGACTAGGAGAAACCTTTTAAAAATTGCATATTTAACAATTTATAGGAAAAGTCATGGTAAGAAAATTAGAAAACATGAAATTTGAATGACCTTGTTGAAAATAGGCCTTGCCTCACTCAATAAAAATTCTGAGAAAAAGTTTGCCCAAAGATATTTATTATAACATTCTTTATAAAACAAACTGTGAGACTAATAAAAGTATAATTCTAAATTTAGAGGATGGTTCTGGTATATCCACATGACAGAATATTAAACATCTATTATAAAGATGTGGAAAATATTTTATAATGAAAATACAATAAATATATAAGTATTCATATGAACTTTATTATATATTTTATATGTTATAAGATGCTTAAATATAATAAATATGCTAGGTATATTATCAATGTTACTTACATTTACATAATACATATTTATAAAATTATATATAACTTTATTTGATGCAATATATTATATAAACATAAATAATAGTTATTCAGGGACTATGATTAAATGTAAGGTGTGGCTATATATGGGCAGATGAGCTACAATTACTATGTTTTTGCTTTTCTCTATTTTCCAAATATCCTTCAGTGTAAATATATGTTATGCTTAAAAAAGTTAACAGAAAGAAGGAAAAAAGGAAGGAAGGAGGGAAGAAAGGCTTCCATCTTGTCTTTTCTATAAGGACTCTTCCTATAACATCACAGGTTGTTCTCTCGGTCATTTAATTCATTCCCCTAACTTCTAGTAATACCACAGCAAAGTTACCCAGAAAGTTCCAGGGAACAAGTTCAATGGTTCAACAACCTTCACAGTTATGGAATTCTACTCTCCTGGAAAGTTTCGTTGGGAAGAGCTTGTAGGTTTTAGTCATGGGAATAGCAGATATATGGGCCCAAAGACCTAATGTGACTTTACTGGAAAAGTTGATTATCAAGGACAGTCTTGAAGAAGAAGTTGTCTTGGTGGCAGTGGAGGATGAGGGTGAGAGGGACGTAGGAAGTCAGCCTTATCTCAGGAAGCCATGTGATGAAAGGGAAAGGATGCAGATGGCCTAGGGTGGGGGAGGGTGGGGAGACAGAATCTGCTGACTAAGGTCACATGTCAGTGATGACAGAGGGGTATTTGGAGATGACCATTAGGAAGGAATCAGAAGGCAGTTTCAATTTGGAGTCATTATTGTGCTATAATTGCTCCTTGGGCTGACTTGCAATGGAGAAACACCAGTTTCATCATTTTTTATCATTATTTTTAATCTCAGTCAAGAGATCTCCTTTTCCTTCTTTTTCTTTTTCCTCCTTTCCTTTCTCTTTTTGCTTCTCCTTTTCTTCTTTCTCTTCCTCCCCCATGTTTCACTTCCCAAGTCACTGCCAATCCCCAGCACAAGGAATAATCTCCAAACTGATGGACATGTAAGCTCCCAGTCATGATTTGATCGTCCTTGAGTGTAGTTACCCTCCTCTAATAGTCGACAGTCATCCCTATTCACTCCCACCTCAGTATTCTCTTCTAAATCATTTAAAATCCCTCCACTGCAGACTTCTTTCCTCTCTGATTTATAAACATGGGATGTCAGAGACTTTCTTCAGGCTGGTTCATTTAAATATTAAAACATTTCAGCAGTGTGCAACCACCTTTAAATTTCAGCTTTCATGGCTTGTGCTTTTACTAAATTAATTGTCAGCACTTCCATAGCATTTGTGATTTTCAAAGCAGTCCACAAACGGTAATTAATGCTAATGCTACCCTAAGAGAATGCTATAACTAGCTAACTGACTGAACTTAATCTCAAATTATTTTTAAATGGTTTTCAACTTCTGAGGGAAGTTGCAGAGAACATGGAAGAGTATATAGTGTTTGCTGTCCTTTACTGCCTCCTAAAAGTAATGATGCAGCAAATTGAAGTGAATCATCCTCAAAAAGATATTAAGGTTTGATCCACCTGGAATTAATCATCTCTAAGGTTTACCTGTTGCCTAAACTGCATTGACCAAAGCAGTGCTTGGAATAAACATCTGAAGACAAAAATACTTCCTAATCTGGCCATCTGTTTTCTCTTTATTTACATTAATTGCAATCCTAAGATTTTAATCACCCTGCTTTCTTTGCTTCTTACCGCTATTTGCAAAACAAAACAAAAACAAAAGATGAACAGAATAAAAATATGGTTTGCCCTGCAGTCAATTAATTGCATTTAAGCATTTATTTAATACCTACTAAGTGCCACATGTACTTCCAGGGGGAAGAGTGAAAACAATAAAATAAAGCAAAATAACAACCCATTGTTTTTGCTTTAAGAGTAGCCTTCAATTTAGTCATGAAATCAAGCTTATATGTAAAAATGATAAACAGTTACTAGGCTCTGGGTCCACAGCGCAGTATGGGGGGAAAAAAAGAAATCCTTATGGACTGGAGGAACCGGGTGGGGCTTCAAGGAAGACTTAGGTGTGGAGTTGGTATTATTAGGTGGGTTGGTGGGTTTTGAACCACTCTGAAGTATTAAGGGAGCCACTACAAGTTCTTGAGCAGGAGGTAGGCAGGTAGAAGAACTGTTTTCAGCTGAGTCATAAGCAGGATATCCTGGAGGTTGGATAGATGGAACATCAGCTTGAGGACTCAGCGGGAGGGACAGAGAGCATTGGACTCAGATGACCGTGGGTTTAAATTCTACTCCTTTGTAGATGGATGACCTTGAGAAAATTCTATCCCTCTTGAGCTTGTTTCCTCATCTATAGAGGGGGTAATGATAATTGTACCTAATGTGTGGTGATGTGAGATTTAAATGAGGTAGTACAGGAAAAGTACTATACTTGACCCCGGATAGAGGCATGATGGGAACTTGTATTAAATGATAGGGATCATTTTTTTTCTTTTGATCAACAAATGAAGCATTTTTCCATCTATGTCCTTGTTGTGTGTTCTCCTTCACGATGAAATAGAAGTCTTAAGGCTTGCATTTCTGTTTCCTGGGGTATGTCAGACTGTTCTAAATGACCATATTAATAGAGCAAAATGAAATACCCAAGGGTATTTAAAAAAAAACTGTTCAAATTTATTACTTAGCTGACAAGAAAGCAAAGAGTCTTTGAGAGCTCTAGACTTGGTGAAGGCAGGAATCCAGTGGGTCAGAGGAAGGCAGGGGGTGGTTTCCAGAAAGCATCTATTGAACCCATGTGATGTGGAGCCTGGGTTTTCACAGCTTCCTGGGCGTGCTTGAGTTAGGTGATAAAGCTTTCAGCTCACAGCCCACCAGTGGGCAGTGTATTTGGGGGGTGCCCTCTGCCCCTCAAATTGACCACAAAGGACTGTGTCTAGCTATAAGGGTGAAGGGGGAGTAAGTCTGCCCCACCTCCTGCTTCCTAATGCAAGGAAATTGCCCTCTTGAGCTTTGGCTCTGGGTGGAAGGGAAAAAAGTCATCTTAGAGAATTCATAGCCAGCCCACACATGAGCTTGAATCTTGAATTAGTCTGATTTGTGTGCTCTGTAAAAGCTTCCAGCTGAGACCTTTGTATAAAGTATGATGATGCTTCCAGGTACCTGGCAGAAAAAAAAAAAAAAAAAAAATCCCACAAATCCAAATCCTCCCTAGACCAGACCTTCTCAAATTCTGCTGTGCATGGGGTTATGATTAAAATGCAGATTCTGATTTGGTAGGTTTGGGGCTTGAGATTCTGCAAGTTTACAATCTCTCAGGTGAAGCAGCTACTGCTGGTCCATGGATCACACTTTAAGTGAAAAAGCCCACCTTCAACTCAGAGGTCTCCAAGAAGGTCCACAGAAAACATCCCAAGGATATGAAGTCACAATCCATGACTTTAAAAGACAAAAGAAAGCAAAATCCAGCAGGAACAAGAGAGAGAATTAGACCAGCAAAGATTTCAGATATTAGAATTATCCAACTCAGAATATAAAATGGTTGCTTCATGCATTTTAATAATTTATGAGATCAAGGAGAAAAAAACTTACATGAATATCTGATAAGGTCTAGAAAAGTGGAAAAGAACTTATAGACATGAAAAATATACATACATAATTATAAAGTTTTATAAATTAATGGATGGGTTCAATAGCAGATTAAATGAAGCTGAAGAGAAAATTATTTTTTTAACTGCAATATAGACTTAAAGAATGTATTTAGAATGAAACAAAAAGACAATGGAGTAGAGGAAATATCTGAAGAAATATTACTAGAGGATTCTCTAGAATTAAAGATAAAAAGCTTCAGCTTCAGGATGTCCAGCAAATTTGAAACAGAATAATATAAAATAAATCTATGCCAGAGAGAAGCTATTCAAAGTTACTTAGTGAATAAGATGAATTAACCCTGCCCCCAAAAGGTCAATTAACTAATTGTCAACTTAACAGCAATAACAATGGAAACCGGAAGATAGTAAAACCATATTTTCAATAATTTGGGAGAAAATAATACCTAACGTAGAGTTTCCTATCCAAACAAATCAAAAACCAACTATTTTTCATAATGAAAACAAAGCTTTTTCAAAAGTATAAAAACATAATTTTGGGACTTCCCTGGTGGTGCAGTGGTTAAGAATCCACCTGCCAATGCAGGGGACACGGGTTCGAGCCCTGGCCCGGGAAGATCCCACATGCCGCGGAGCAACTACTGAGTGTGCGCGCCTAGAGCCCATGCTCTGCGACGAGAGAAGCCACCGCAAGGGGAAGCCCGCGCGCCACAAGGTACAGTAGCCCTCATGCGCAGCAACAAAGACCCAATGCAGTCAAAAATAAATAGGTAAATAAAATAAAATAAAATAACATAGTTTATCATCAGTAGTGTATCCCTAAAGGAAATTCTAGACAACGTATTTCAGACAGAAGGAAAATGATTCCAGATAGAAATTTTATGAGGCAAGGAGGAATCATTAGCAAAAAAAGTATTTTTTTAAGAGACATAATACATGATAACAAAAAGAGGGGAGGTGATATTGGATTTATCATGTTTAATGTCCTCGTATTGTCCTTGAGATTTTTTAAATTTATTTTTTATTACTCATCAGTCTTATTTTTTAAACATACCACTTATTTTGTTGGAATTGTCAAAGACTGCATTTAGATCTCATAATGCTTTTATTAAATGTTTACAACAGTAAATAGTTTGACTTCAATAAATATTATTGGTCTTTGTGTACTGATCAATGCATGTTATCCATTGAACGATTTCATAGATTATCAATTTATTTTATGTGTACCAAAGATAAACTTTTGTGTTTGATAAGTGAGTTTTCATTTTCCGTTTTTAGGGAAACCAACAAAAGGAGAGAAGCACAATGTGTAACTTTGAAGCTAGTGGAAATGAAATGAAAAAAATCAATGTAAACAAAGTCAGAAAGGAAAGATGAAGTAACATAGAAAAGATGGCCTACATTAAACACACACAACAATGGAAATAAACCTAAATATAATAGTAGACATTGACGTTAAGTATAATAGATTTTAGTGGATAAAAATTGATTAAACGTTTCAGACAATGATTGTCAGATGTGAGAAAAAAGGTAAACATCTGAGTGATTCCTGTAGTGTGGTCCTTGGACCAGCAATATTAACGTCACCTGGGAAATTGTTAGAAATACAGATTCTTGAACCCATCCCAGACCATCAGAGTCTGTGATGGTAGGAGCTTTAACAAGCCCTTTGAGAGCCACTGCTCCAGCTACATGTTCTCTACAGAAGACATGTTAAAACATGAAAAGAGACCCCCTGAAAGGATGTTAGTCGATAAATACACAAATGGTCACATTGAGTTCTGTGCAGCAGTTGCAAATCAGCCATGTAATATATTGGTCAAAAGTGCAGATTCCAGGACCTCACCCGATATCTGGTTATCAGTCTTCGGTTGGCCCTAAGATTTGTCATTTTAAATGTGTGCTACATACCCCAAGGTGTAAGAGCCACTATTATATCATGGGAAGTAGAAAATCTTTGAATTCCTTGGCCAAATCGGGGTCTGAGGATCATTGAGAAAAGGAAGAGAAGCGTCAGGACTAAAGTGTGGGGCAGGGGGATTTGTGAAAGGGAGTGGCCAGTGGACAATTAACTGGCAGTGCAGAATGTAAAAGAATTTTATGAACAGTGATACCTAATATTCCATGTGAATTGTTTCCATGGCTACAGTATACCCCCAAACTGATCCTTCTAAATCCTAAATGAAATCAGCCACACGCAGACATGCATTGTAGGTGTTTTTTGTTTTTGTGTTTGTTTCTTGAACGTCGATGAGGCTTATGTGGGTGGTGGTATGTAGGTTAACAGGTGCTATCTATATAGGATGAGAAGGCCATCTTCCTCTGCAGATGTGGTGGCTCAGAGGGGGGATTTAACACTGGAAGCATCCCTGGACTCCTCAGATGTCTTGGGGGAAGACTGATATTCCAGTGAGGATAGACTGGGAACGTGAGCAAACTTTCCAAGCTCTGAAGAGTTAGGGACACCCCAGATGACATCTGGCTCCACAATTCTTGTGCCAATCCTGGTACCACAAAGCAAGAGTTCACTGCTGCTTGTTGACTCGCCTTGACTGAATCTTTATCTTCATTTCTGAAAAGGATATGAAATTTTAGGTCTAGGCATGTGAATTCTCTGACAGCAACGAGAACAGTGCTCACTTTCTGTGGATAGCCAAGTTTGAGAACCTGACCACACCCTTGAAATGTACGCCTCATTTCATATCACTGGGGCTGTGTTTCCTGCAAGCACCTCAGAACTAACTCTATCCTTACTGTTATCCATCTGCAGGTTATTCAAGGATTCAAGCACAAAGCAAGACTTATACTGTGTCCTAAATCTGTCAGTGGCAAGTGTTAAGCAATACAAAGTACTAGGTAAACAACTTAGAATAATAACTTGGATTTAAGACACTGTTGGAAAAAGTTATGATGTAGTCAGGACGTATTCAGCCTGTTTGCCGAGTAAAGCCTTTTTTTTTCTGTGTGGAAAGAAAATGAAGTCAGTTTTTTTCCTTCCTGGGATCCATCTTGTGCACTGAAATATAAAAATAAAATAGAATTTGAATTTCAGATTTCAGATTTCCTACTTGAAGGAGCTCAAATCCTTGGCAAAGCTGTGGATTACTAGGCGGCAACATAGGGAAGAAAATACAAATTATAGAGGCACCAGCTGCTGTTTAATATTTAGGGTGAACTTACATCCCAGTGTTGGCCTTGAGGGTAGAGCATATTTTCTTGAGAATCAATCTAAATCCAGAAGTTAAACTTTACTATGCCCCAAAACTTGAATAAATGATAATCATGAAAATTGGACAGTTGTGACTTTGTGCTTATTTTACTTAAGTTAGTTATTATCTGGAGTGTGCCAGATCTTTAAAATGTAGAGAAGAAAAAAAAACCCATGCAACTCCCAATTCCACATTCTCAGCTATTGCACATCCTGTGAAATCTCAAAGTTTACCCCATGATTTCTGTGAGTCCTAAAAAACTTATGGTGTCTTCTGTTTCTGAGCTTCTGTTTTCATCTACAGCATTTACGCCCCATGCCATGTTGACCCCAAAATAAAAGTGGTCTCGATTTCCAGTAGACACTATCATGAAAAAGAAAACTATACAAAAATCCACTCACATGGACCATGTATATGGTTTTACTCGTAATTTGGGGTCCTCGGAGAAATTACAGTTCACACTGTCCATTAGGAAGCTGTGGGTCGTTAACACAACCTTTACTGCCTTTATTGACTACCCCCCGGAGTTCTAAGCCCTGTTTTTTTTTTAAATAAATTTATTTATTTTTGGCTGCATTGGTCTTCGTTGCTGCACATGGGCTTTCTCTAGTTGCGGCGAGCGAGGGCTACTCTTTGTTGCGGTGCGAGGGCTTCTCATTGCTGTGGCTTCTCTTGTGGCAGAGCACGGACTCTAGGCACATGGGCTTCAGTAGTTGTGGCACGTGGGCTTCAGTAGTTGTGGCTTGCAGGCTCTAGAGTGTAGGCTCAGTAGTTGTGGCACACAGGCTTAGTTGCTTCACGGCATGTGGGATCTTCCTGGACCAGGGCTTGAACCCGTGTCCCCTGCATTGACAGGCGGATTCTTAACTACTGTGCCACCAGGGAAACCCTAAGCCCTGTTTTATGTGTGAGGGAACGGAGGCTCAGGAAGATCCTGGGATTTGCCAAAGTCACACAGCCAACTAGGGCAGGCATTGTATCCATCTCCTTTAATTCTAGATCCTTTTACAATGTTAGTGGAGAAGAAAAGAGTACTGATCATGATTTGGCACTAACTGCACATACGAGCCTGAAAGTGTACTTAATGTACCTATCCTCGAATTGCTGACATAAGTGAATTGTTTCTTTTCTGTGCCATTTTGCTTCAAATGATTTGCAGAGAAAATAAGCTATTGATTTTCCAAATCTTGTGCAAGTTATTGGTGAAGGGTAAGTACTGAGATTTCCAACTGGGCTCTAAAATGTTGACAGCAACAAACATTATAGTGACACTACTGTGAGTATGGAGAAGGGATGTTAAAAGGTCACTACAGTCTGTGTCAAGGCAAATTGACTGGACTGCAATCAAGAAGGAAAAAAGAGCTGCATTTTGGGGGGCAAAGAAAAATAATACAGCATTGTAATGAAATGTGTTTAAATTTCAGCCAGAGGAAGAAAAATCTGGTGTGCAGTGACCAGTCACAGTCCACTTTATTATTATTATTTTTTTACGGGAAACCGTGGACTCCTTGAGACAAAGAAATAGTCCAGATGAGCAATGGGAATCAGACCAGCAGGTCCAATTATAACCCAGAGGCATAGTTCGGCAGTTATGTGCTGTGGAAAAAAAGACTTCTGGACCTCCATAAATCACCCCAAATATCCCCATTCTTGACAGCACCACCAGTCAAGGGCTTATCTTTTGAGCTCAAAGGATAGCATTACTAATGTAAAAGATCTTTAGCCTATTGAGGGAACAGGCACTATATATAAATCTCAACTAATAGTCTCTGAGAAATAATCCAACTTTTAGCACATAAAAACTTTCTGGATTCCAAGAACAAATGTCACCAGCTGAGGTGAAATTACATATTTCTGTTGCTTGGTTCAGTGCAGGAACGTTTTGAGAATAAACCGTGGGGCTATGACCCCATTTCACAACCTACCCACAATAAATTCATCTTGTAACTTCACCCAAACAACAGCAGCTACTAACACCCCTTAGAGAGACAGATAAAGTGACCTTCTTTGGTAATCAGATGCTGTTATTTTCAGGATATGTTTTACTGAACAATTTTCTGTGTTTTTGCAATAAAGAAAATTATTTTGACCTTTGTGCACCTACGTTTGTTTAAAAAAATATAAAAACACAACTGTCCTATTTCTAGCTGTAAACCAGACTTTGAGGGAACTTTTGGCTGTGGTTCTTATTTGGATTGACCTGGCAGTGAATATATTGTTTTGATCCATGTTGAATCTGGGCAGTCACAATTTTTGTGCATTCAGTTAGAATTCAGAGGATTATGTATGCCTCTTTTTATGCAAAGGATAGATAAATACATCCACATTCTTCTTAGAGATCAGGACGAAAACTACAAAAACAGCAGAGTAACACCTCAATTAACTCAATTGCTGGAGAGATTTATATATAAATTTGGGGCTAAACAAAAGTCAATCAAGAAATCCTTTTTTTTTCCCTCAACATTTTTTAAATTAAAAAAATGCTCTAAAATCTGTTAATTTAATAAGTATATTGTGATGACACACTAGACCCTCTCCTTTTAATATAGTGCAGGATTGTCAGGTAAAAGCATATGGGTTTGGGCTTAATTTATACTTAACTAAAATATGCCTCAAGATTTTGAAAAACATTTAGTAATACATAGCTCACACTTACATGGTACTTTCTGTGCCCCATTTACTTTTCTGAGTTTTGTATGGGTATCTCTATGTATGTATATGTACACATACATATACATTCACACATTTAATCCTTATTCCACCCTGGAAAGCAGGTACTGTTAGTAATATTCCCATTTTACAAATAAGGAAACTGAGGCACTGAGAAGATAAGTAACCTGACAAAACTACACTACATGGAAGAACCATGGTGGGAATCCCAACACTCTGGCCCCAGAGCCTGTCCTCTTAATCACTATGCTATATTGCCCTGAGGTCAAGTCCTTATTCGGCTTCTTCTAGGAGGGAAACAACAATTTCTGGAGGATTGAGGTGCTGTGGTTTGCTGGTGTGGGACAGAGTGGGCGTAGATTAAATTCCTTTTCTTCTGTAATCAGCTTCATGACCTTGGGAAAGTCACTTTGGGCCTTAGGATTCTGCTTTTTGCCATGAATTAAAGGGGTTAGTCTAGACCCAAGCTGTCCATTAGGTAGCCCCTAGCCAAGCACTTGAAACGTGGCCAAATTGAGATTGCCCTATGTGTAAAACCCACACCAGGCTTCAGAGCCTAAGTATGAAAAAAAGAATGTAAAATTATCTAGTGTTCTTTTTTTAAAATTAATTAATTAATTAAAGGTTGCCTTGAGTCGTCGTTGCTGCACACGGGCTTTCTCTAGTTGCAGCGAGCGGGGGCTACTCTTTGTTGCGGTGTGCGGGGCTTCTCATTGTGGTGGCTTCTCTTGTTGCAGAGCGCGGGCTCTAGGTACGCCGGCTCAGTAGTTGTGGTGCATGGTCTTAGTTGCTCCATGACATGTGGGATCTTCCCAGACCAGGGATCGAACCCGTGCCCCTGCGTTGGCAAGCAGATTCTTAACCACTGTGCCACCAGGGAAGTCCCTCTAGTGTTTTTTATATTGTTTATGTGTTGAAATGATAATATTTTGCATATACTGGGCGAAATAAAATATATTAAAGTTAATTTCACCTGTTTATTCTTCTAATGTGACTATTAGAAACATTAAAATTCCATGTGAGACTTATGTTGTGGCTCACGTGATATTTCCACTGGATTGTAGTAACAGTTCTTCACCCACATTCGCCTTGATATTTCCAAGTGAAACACCTCGATAGGAATAGGCAGGGAGATGCACAGTTCCAGAAACATTAGCTTTATTATCACGATTTTCTCACTTGCTTAAGAAAATTTTAGACTGCATGTTCATGACATTGACATTATAAAAATAACTCAAGTCCTCTCCAAGTCATTAAAAAAGTTAGTTATTTGCAAATGTTGCTGTTTGTTATTAGGAACAAATTATTCGGCCACACTTCAAACTGAGTTGTCATTCTGGTGTGTCAAGATATCACAAGTGCCCCAGATATTTCTAATAATCCTTCCAGTACTGAGATTCTGCAGTTCTGTTTTTACAGAAGCCCAGCCATGGACTTCCTATGAGATGACAATGGACAAATAAAGATACAAAGGTTTATAATTTGGAGAATGTCAGGCGTACTGTCATCATTTGCCTTTTTCTTAAAGAGGAGCTAATGATCTTGGGAAGCTGCCAACAGTGGACTCGCTGGAGGAAAGCAAATTCAAAGTGATGGGACTAACTGGCCTGGCCAGGAGCACAGACCTGGTATTCCTCTCATGGTTTGCAGTTATGCCCCTGGGTTTGCTTGCTGTCACAAGGAGCACTGTTTCTACCTGCACAAGGTGTGGCAAGAGCAGCTGTGTTCTCAGTTTCCACTGTCAGTGTTGCTGAAGGCAAGACACTTCATACAGCTGTCCCAGCAAGCCCTGGGGATAATCTGATCGTCTACCTTTGCCCTGGCATCATGCAAGTTGGATGATAAAGATCAGCTTCTGGTTAAAAGTTATACTTCTGGATAATTTACCATCTTCAAGGTGTTGTGGGGTGATTCATGGAATATAGAAGGTGTCGGCAGTCGGATAGGATATAGGATAGTGTATTATATTAATATTATTATTATCAGTAGGATAATAATAATTCAGAAAAGAATTCTTAAATTTTCTTTAAATAATATTGTCAATCATTTCACTAAATCCATGCAGTATACTACAAATGTATCTCAGATAAAAGATAGATTTATCAAATAAGGGATGGGTTGGAGCCAAAGAGGATAAAAACCACTTGAAAAACTCCTTCCTTCCCCTATCCTTGCCCTCCCATCCTTCAGATCATAATCAGAAGCCACAATAACACAGGTGGATCATGCGAGCTTTCTGCACTCAAGGGGTTAATATTGTAATACAGTGGTGCTCAAAGTGTAGCCCCTGGGTCACAGCACTAGTGTCACCTGGGGACTTAGAAATGCGAATTCTTGGGTCTCACCCCAGGCACTGAAGCAGACACTGGCGGTGAAGCTCAGGAGCTGACGTTTTTGTTTGATTTTTTTTTTTTTTTTTTTTTTTTCCGTGCGCGGGCCTCTCTCTTTTGTGGCCTCTCCTGTTGTGGAGCACAGGCTCCGGATGCGCAGGCTCAGCGGCCATGGCTCACGGGCCCAGCCGCTCCGCGGCATGTGGGATCTTCCCGGACCGGGGCATGAACCCATGTCCCCTGTATCGGCAGGCGGACTCTCAACCACTGTGCCACCAGGGAAGCCCAGGAACTGATGTTTTAACAAGCCCTCCAGAATAATCCCCACGTGTTAAAGTGGGAGAACCTGTGCTGTGTAAACACTGCTGGTTCTGGACCAGATTCCTTTTACCTGCTGATGCCTTCACCTGTGAGTATCTGTGGGCAGCTAACAGCCTACAGCTGCAACCTTTGCCAAACAGTTGTCCTTGGTTGAAACCCCTTGCCCAGACACGGAGACACCTCAGGGGTTATACTCCAACCTCCACTGTGGAGCCTGGCCAACCAGCAACTGATGTGGGCATACCAAAGCCCCTTTACTTCAAGGCAGGATGACTCTGTAGCATGGTTTGTACTGCAGAGTTCCTCTGTGGGATCAGGCTGATGTTACACTTTACTTGACACCACATCCTTGCTCATCTCCTTGCCCTTCCCTGTCTTGCTCTTTCACTCCCTTATAAGGAGTCCTCCCTCAATACAGCACATGCACCCAATCCTTGTCTTAGGCTCTGCTTCCAGAGAATCTGCTCACCTACAATCACGGGTCAGAAAACTGTGGCCTGCAGGCCAGTCACCAGTTTGTGCAAATAAAGTTTTATTGGAAAATAGCTATGCCCGCTATTTACGTATTGCCTACGGCTGCTTTTGCACCACCATAGCAGACCTAAATAGTTGCGACAGAAACTGTATATTTCACAAATTCTGAAATACTTACTATCTAGCTTTTTAAGGAAAAATTTGTTGATGTCCACCTAAGACATTAGCCAAGATCAGTTGGACAAAAGCTAGAAGGGAACAAAGATTCTACCATGTATTAAGCATGGGTTAGAAGCAGTGGTGTTGCTGGAGCCAGTTATGCATGTCTCTTTCCAGCTCTACATCACTTTGGTTGCTTGAAATCAGCCATGATGGGAATATTTCCAGATGGGAATATTTCCAAATGGAAATTGGCAAATTCTACAAAACAGATTATTTTTTTCCTGGAAAGCCAGGTGTTAAGTATTTACCAGCACACCACTGGTTCTAAGCCAGGTGTCTTATACCCTTTAGCATGGTACAGAGAGTTAAGACTCTTTAATGGAAGGCAAGAGGAAAACAGGTTGAGATCTCCCAAGTACATATGAAAGCACTCTTAAAACAGTGATTTTAATTTTTTTTAAATACAAAATCTTTCTCTTGTGGCCACGTATGATCTCTGGGATCTGCCTCCATTTAAAAAAAAAATTTATTTCTATACTGGTCTGCGCTATTTACTAAATTTGCTGTGAGATGGGGCCCTCCCTCAGCTCACTCTAGCAGGTTGTCTCCTTGTGGTCAATCTAGGAACTCACAGCTTTCCTAACAGATTCTCTTGGGCATCTGTTTGGTCTCAGAATTTCCAGAATCTATACAGATCTAAAATTTTGTGACTTCTCAACAATCTCTTCTTTGGTTTTCCTACTAGGAGTGGATTATGGGCTCTATCTGGTTAGCAGTCTAAATGTGAGGGTGTTAGGGAGTTTTTATTCTTCTAAAATAGAAGAGGAATAGGAGTTAGATTTTCCACAAAAATTTCTTTTGGGGGAATGTGGTAACCAGCCTATAAGATCCCAGTGGTCTCCACTATCTGTTAGTTATTCCCTGCGTCATTCCCTCCTATGTGAACAGAGATGCCCAGGGAGATGGGGCAGAAGTGGCAGTGTGTGGCTTCCAAAGATGAGTCATCGAAGATACTGTGGCTTTGCCCTTGCTCCCTTGGATCCTTCATTCTGAGGGAAGCCAGCTACCATGTTGTGAGGACACTCAAGGAGGCCACTGCAGAGGCCCTCAAGGATGAGGAGAGGAAGTGAGGACTCTCACCAACACCCAGCACCTGAGAGGTGGACCCTCCACCCCAGGCAAACCTTCAAAGGACTGTAGTCCTCCCCAGCTAAGTGGCTTTTGAATCCCTGATCCAGAGAAACCACATGAGATAATAAATACATATGGTTGTGTTCAGCTGCTAAGTTTGGGGGTAACTTGTTAAGCAGCAATGGCAAACTAATACATGCAGTGTTTATGCCCTTCATTGGTTGTTCATGATCAATCAAAGTTTGAAACTATCATCTAAATTTGAAAGGTCGTACATCCCAACAGTCACTGGGGGACAAATTATTTTTAGTTTGGTCTGCTGCATACCTAAAAGTATTTTTGACTCAAAAGCTAAGGAAAGTCGTATTAACCTGTGAGTCCTCCGATATGTCACTGCGTCACTGCCAAACAGCACTCAATAATGTGCTGACCTACTCCTCCAGGTCAGAGAGCAGTTTTGCTTAATGATCCTGGCTTGCAACTGATTTTATTTAATCACGGTACATTATTTTGTGGTTGAATCATCTGGAATGCTTTTCCTAGCACTGGAGTCATGAAAGACATTTATGAGCTTTGCCCCATGAGTTGCTAATGCTGCAGCGAGCTCTTTGCCCCCTCAGGCCACCTCTTCAGATCTGGTCTAGATAAGAAATTGCTCTGTCTTCCTCGGGAGACCACAAGGTGTGTTCAAAACCCAGTGTGTCCGGGCTTTCACCTGAATGATTGAGCACACAGTTCACTTTCCACCTTTGCCAAGTTGCTCATGAAGTTACAACTAGTTTTATGTCTTTTTTATCGGGTTCTGTACATTTTTCTCATCTTAATTTGACTCTTCCTTAATTGGAACTTTAACTTTGCGTCTTTTTTAATCTTTTAAAAATTATACTGAGAGAAAGACACTGAGGTTTCGTTAAAGCTGTGTTTAGTGCATGAAAATTATTAACAGTTTTAAATTTCCCATCCTGTTTGGAAAGCTTATCCATGTGCTTGTTTCCACTCTATAGAGTGATACGGACTAGGATGCAATTTTCATGGATAATTGTTGCCATAAAAAAGTCTCCAATCACGTGTGATCCCTGCATGAAAAAAAATTCTTACAGTGACAACCCCAAGTTGGCACTTGTTGTGAAATTTTAATGTACTAACAGTCTCTCTCCTGGGCAGAGGTTCCATGTGGCAGAAGTTGGCAGGACAACTATCTTGCCATCTTCTTTATGCCCCCTCTCCAGTCCTCTCTTGGTCCCTCCTTCCTTTCAGGATTCTTTTCTTCCACATCACCCTTCAGCCCTTCCCAGGCCTCATCTGGACCCCAGCTCCATGCTTCCTGACCTCATCTTCCTATCAAATTCCTCCTGCCTCAGTGCTGTGGTTTGCAAATGCTCTTTATAGCAAGACCCTAACTGAGTCTTATACGCTCCTCCAATAGACAGATAAAAGCAGTGGGTGTTTTTTAATATATATTTATTTGCAATTTTCAGTTCATTAGATTTACTTATTATAAATTCAATGAGGAGATTATTAAAGGATGTTGCCTGAACACAGATCCAAAATCAGGGCTTACTGGCGGCATTTGGAGTCTTACACCAACCTTGTCATATAATTTTTCTCATTTTGTAAAATATTTTTCGCATTTAGAGTTTTAACAAAAGCCCCGATTTAAACAAATAAGTTGTGGCACATGCTAACAAGTTTGTAACAATTCACCTTGACCTATCAAAATACACTTCAAGCATGTCCGCAAATTTGAAAATGAAATAAAATATTTTGTTTCAAAATAGAATTATTTAAAATACTTATCTAATTACTTTATGTATCAAATTTTGATAAGCATTCATTTGGGAGAGATAGAAAATTCATTTCATATATACTTAGTAACATAAGATATTCAGCAATCTCATTTAAAATAATTCTCAGTGCTCATCTTTTCGGCAATCTACACAAAATTTCAGAAAAGCCAATTTTTTTCCTTTTGCTGACATTGTAAGAAATGTTTCATATGCCACATGATTTTCTGTGAGCCAGATTGAGGTCATTCAGCTCAGGGAAAAAAATCCAGCGAGGTGTGCAAGGTTGGGCAGCTGAGTTCCCTCTGAGCTGTGGTTATTAGCTTACAGAGTCAGGAATTTTTGACCCCATCCAGCTGATCTCTGACTGTTAATGTGAAGTCAAGCACAGTAGTCAAATTCGAAGGAATTGCTCTCATTTTGCTCCTTCTTAAGTGTCCTTCCACCTGGGGCAGCCAATGCCAAGCTCCATCAATTGAGGAAGAATCAAGAGGTGAGGGAACCCGGCTTGTGCAGACCCCGGACTTCAGTCTTTTCCTCTTTTCCAGACTTTCATAACCTCTACCCTCTCCTCAGGCACCGCTTTTCTCACCCATGTCCATTAAGTCTTGGTCATGTGAGGCTCTGCCTCAGTTGGCTTCACCCTGTTATTTTATGCAGTAGATCATCCAAATAAACTTATTCCAAGGAACAGAGCACCTGTCTGCATGCACAAGGCAATGCCTTCTCATCCTCTAGTCATACTTTATGGATAAAGATATACAGGATGTATATTTCAACAGACAGAATCTTAGGAATCTCTTACCTTAGGGCTCCCTATAAACATCTTCAAGTAGTGACAATGTTTGGAAATCATCATTCATGTTATTTCAGAGAACTCACAATCTAATTGGAAGGCCACCTGTCATAAAATGACAACATTGGTGCTATATATCATTCAACACTTTTGACAGATATTGGCATCAAAGTCAATGCTCACCTGACTTTTCAGCGATGTTTAGATGAGAGCTTCCACTCCTGCCATTGTTGGTGCCATTGCCTTTGCACCAGCAGCATAGGTAGTCTGACCAAAAGTGCCGAATTATATGATGGCAAGTTGACAACAGGTGTCAACATTTAACAATATATCCCCCTCCTGGATGTCCAATATTTTGCAACAACAATCTTCCTGATGTTCATCTGCAGAAATACACTTCTTAAAAACTAAAGCTGAGATGGTCACAGGGTCCGTCATCTTTGTGTTCACTTAAAGTTAAAATGGTCACAAGCTCATTGTAGGACAAAGCCTCATGCTCCCTGTTTTCAGCAGGTGAAGATGCTGACAGTGTGCTGTTGCTCTTTGACCACGTCCTCCCCTCACTCACATTGCAGTAACTTTTTTAAATGACACTCTAGTGTATTGTATTTAAAAAAATTTAAATGTACTTATAGTGTATTTTTTTTTTTTTTTTTTTGTGGTACGCGGGCCTCTCACTGTTGTGGCCTCTTGCATTGCGGAGCACAGGCTCCGGACGCGCAGGCTCAGCAGCCATGGCTCACGGGCCCAGCTGCTCCGCGGCATGTGGGATCTTCCCGGACCGGGGCACGAACCCGTGTCCCCTGCATCGGCAGGCGGACTCTCAACCACTGCGCCACCAGGGAAGCCCCTTATAGTGTATTTTAATCTTCGTGTCTAAACATTGCTTGCATACATTTTTTATATACATTTGTGCAATTTTTTTGCTGAAAAGAGGCTGAAATCGTTAGTTTTAGACTCTGTGTGTGCTTTAAATTTGGCACTGTAACTTGAGAAGGGCTATATGAAAAAACAGAAAAATTTCAGCACATAAAACAGTGAACACTTGGGCAATTTTTTGCCTTACAGAGGTGAAGCCAAATACCCAGCTGCCATCTTGTGCTCTGTTGTCTCCTGGAGACTCGTGAGAATTTTCACTACAATACTTTCGCACTGTCCCCAGTGTGACCCCCTTTGGCTGAAAAACCCATTGCCGGTCACATAGGATAGTGTGTCATTTCCTCTTGTGCCTGCTCAGATCTCCATTCTAACAACACAGTTCTTTTTGCTTTTTCATTATTTATGCTGTGATCCATTTCTGGTTTTAAGGGCAATTTTATTACCCTCACTTGAAATATTATGACAACATTTATAAGTATAAATGATAGACACAAACACTTAAAATTTGTAAAGGCTAAAACTCTGACATCATCATGGCAAAATGTGTTCTGTGTTCACTTATCGCATCATTTCCCATGTAGGTGCAGAGCCTGTGCTATGCATGGACCCCTCTGGATGGGGTGGAATGTGGTGAGCCCTAGCTGCAGTTTGGAGTTCACATGCACAGTTTTATATGTGCAGACATGCTCACTCCTACAGAGAACTGTGAGGGCAGAATTTAAACCTCATCTTGCATGTTTACAAGTGGAATATATGCAAGGGGATAGTAGGAAACTACTAGACGTCAGCACAAAATCTAGTTGAATTGGCAACATGGCTTAAGTTGGTGGTCTCCAATGTGTTAAAAATTTGGACTCCAACACATTTGAGTATGCAAATTAAAGCTTTAAAATATTTTAAAAATAGAAGTTGAATCAAACATATGCTGGGTCCCTACAGCATATTCAAATGCAGTTTGACAACCATTGCTTTCACGCAGCTGAGCTCCTGTTAAATTCAATATTGAATGTATGAATAGCCCAAAATACATTAATTTGCTTACTTAAAAAAGGATACTTGCTGGGCTTCCCTGGTGGCGCAGTAGTTGAGAGTCCGCCTGCCGGTGCAGGGGACACGGGTTCGTGCCCTGGTCCGGGAGGATCCCACAGGCCGCGGAGCGGCTGGGCCCGTGAGCCACGGCTGCCGAGCCTGCGCGTCCGGAGCCTGTGCTCCGCAATAGGAGAGGCCACAACAGTGAGAGGCCCGCGTACCACAAATAAATAAATAAATAAATAAATAAATAAATAAATAAAAGGATACTTGCTAACCCAAATAAAGCTCACATTGGTAGCGTTGCAGGAAGTATAAATGAGCCTAAGAAAAATTTCCCAGTGAGCTGGCTAAAAAATGCAGAGTCCTGGGCCCCATGCTCATTGATTCAGATTCAGTAAATCTGGGGTTGATCCCAATATTATATATTTTCAAAGCACCACTGGGGGCTCTGATACAAGTTGTACGTGCATCATACTTTGCAAAATACTGGTCTTGAAGCTCCAGTTATCTGAAAGCAAGCCAATGATGGCCGTTTTCCCCGGAGAGCTGTTTGAATGTCGTTCCTCCTAGTGCCATATGTTCACTTCAGACTTTGCTGTGAAATAGGAAGATTGAGTTACTGTTGCAGAGCTCTTTGTTTTGTTGCACCAAGATAACTGGCAGTGGCCTTTAAAAAAGACATATATTGTAAAATCCAGAGAAACCCGGTAAAGTTAATTAACTTTATCACCACAATTTTTCCCAGCTGTCAATTAGCAGTGTTTCCACAAGGAGAAATTCTTCCGGCACAGTAGTAATTCTTTTAATCAGAGTAACAACAACATAACTTTAATGTGTCATTCTGTTTTATTAAGCAAATCTTACCAGCACCTGTGGTGTTGTCACTGAACCGCACAAAACAAGAACACCCTCGTGAAGACTCCATCAGTATAGGGGTACGATGCTGGTGACTAGACAAGAGGTGTCTACTCCAGTGCCAGTTATCTTGGGAACATTTATCCACCTTTCTGTAGCTTAGGTGGACAATATCTGGGCGAGACCACTGCTGGGATCCCCCTCTTCTCTCCACAGCCTACCATCATTTGATTATCATTCTCTCTTCGCTTGAGTTTCCCTAGGAGAAGGCCTTAAGGGCTTGAGCGCAAATTGTCTGATTGGGAGATACAGGAAATACCAAGGGCGTAGGGGCCTGCGATCGGACAGGGAAGAAAGTCAGTACAGGGTAGAGGCCGTGTTAACAAGCAAGTTCGCACTGGGGGCAGCGGGAGCTCCATCTGAATCTCTAAGAGACCGTGAAGTAAAAGGGTTTAACCTGCATGAGGGAGAAGGCATGGGGCTGGACCACCATCAACTTCCTGTGCTGCACGGTCAACGGCTGCTTCCGGGAGCTGTTTTGGCTTCCCTTTTATGCCAGTGGAGCAGGCTCATTACTCAGAAAAAGTCCCCCAAGCCAGAAAATTAAATTCATCCTAGAATCTCCCACTAAAGCACTTCTAAAGGTAAACTCAGGTGTGGTTGAAAGTGGCTTATTATGATTAAGAAAGACATTCCTCTCCCTTCTATCTCTCGGGAAATTATAAGGGTTATAGGAGGTCTGTGCCAGGAACCAGGGACAAAGACCTAATATATATTTCTTATTATATCATAATATCACAACCCCTATTAAATTGGTTATGTAGGGCTTCCCTGGTGGCGCAGTGCTTGAGAGTCCGCCTGACGATGCAGGGGACACGGGTTCATGCCCCGGTCCGGGAGGATCCCACGTGCCGCGGAGCGGCTGGGCCCGTGAGCCATGGCCGCTGAGCTTACGCGTCTGGAGCCTGTGCTCCACAACAGGAGAGGCCACAACAGTGAGAGGCCCGTGTACCGCCAAAAAAAAAAAAAAAAAAAAATTGGTTATGTAGATTAATTCCCCCAAATATCTTTGGAATCCCCGCCCATTTATCTCCCACCACCATGTTGTCTGGGTTCTCAGCACCTTTCCTCTTGGTCACTGCAGTAGCCATGTTACTTGTATAGCAGCTACACTTACCCCTTCTGAATTTTCCTCCATATTTCTCCCAGTGATACTTTTTTTGGGTAAAACTTTAAAATTCTTCACACGCACAACGCATATAAAAATAAGAAGTACAGTTGATCCTTGAACACAGGGATTGGGGTACCGACCCTCCATGGAGTTGGAAATCTGTGTATAGTTTATGGTCCGTCTTCCATATACGCGAGGTACCAACGTACCTGCAGTTCCACATTTGCAGATTCAACCAACTGCAGACAGAGTAGCACTGTAGTATTTACTATGGAAAAAATCCCTGTATAAGTGGACCCGTGGAGTTCAAACCTATGTAGTTTAGGGGTCAGCTATTCTCTTGAACTCGTCATCTATTTTAAAAAATATACTCATGGACCTGTATAGTCCAGATCCCTCTCTGTTCCCCTACTTGAAAGTGTAATCCTGAATTTCAATGTTAAGCACACCCATGCATTTCTTTACAATTTTACTACATCTAATTGTATCACTAAACAGTATTTGAATATTCATTATGTTTGAAAAATTTATATTCTGAGTACCTTCTGTAGCTTGATTTTAGTTTACTTAATAACTTTTGAGATTCTTTTATGTTGATGAGTATATTTCTAGTTCTTACGTTTTCACTGCTGTTTAATGCTTTATTGTATGAACAAAATTTATCCATTCTCTTCTTGGTGGACATTTATTTCTCTTACTTTCATATTGCAACTGCAAGAACATCACTGTACCTGTCTCTTTTTGTCTGTGGATTAAATTTTCTCAGGGATGCTTAATTACACAGAAGTGAAGTTGCTGGATTGAGAGAGAAAGATCTTTAACTTAACCAGTTTTGCCAAATTCCTCTCCTAAGTGGTTTCCCACATTAATGCTCTATCAAATAGAATATAAGAGTTTCCATTGTTTCACATCTTAACCAACACTAGGTATTGTCAGGTAAAATAATAAATAATTTTAATGTTTATTTCCATCATTTACTAGTGATACAAAGAATCTTTTGTATTTTTTGTCAATTTGAGCTTCTTTAGATCCTTTATCATTTTTTTTTTTTAAACTTTATTGGAGTATAATAGCTTTACAATGGTGTGTTAGTTTCTGCTTTATAACAAAGTGAATCAGTTATACATATACATATGTTCCCATATCTCTTGCCTCTTGCGTCTCCCTCCCTCCCACCCTCCCTATCCCACCTCTCTAGGTGATCACAAAGCACCAAGCTGATCTCCCTGTACTATGCGGCTGCTTCCGACTAGCTATTTTACGACTGGTAGTGTATATATGTCCATGCCGGTCTCTCACTTTGTCACAGCTTACCCTTCCCCCTCCCCATAGCCTCAAGTCCATTCCCTAGTAGGTCTGTGTCTTTATTCCTGTCTTAACCTTAGGTTCTTCATGACATTTTTCTTTTTCTTAGATTCCATATATATGTGTTAGCATACAGTATTTGTCTTTCTCTTTCTGACTTACTTCACTCTGTATGACAGACTCTAAGTCCATCCACCTCACCACAAATAACTCAATTTTGTTTCATTTTATGGCTGAGTTATATTCCATTGTATATATGTGCCACATCTTCTTTATCCATTCATCCGATCATGGACACTTAGGTTGCTTCAATCTCTTGACTATTGTAAACAGAGCTGCAATGTACATTTTGGTACATGACTCTTTTTGAATTATGGTTTTCTCAGGGTATATGCCCAGTAGTGGGATTGCTGGGTCATATGGTAGTTCTATTTGTAGTTTTCTAAGGAACCTCCATACTGTTCTCCATAGTGGCTGTACCAATTCACATTCCCACCAGCAGTGCAAGAGTGTTCCCTTTTCTCCACACCCTCTCCAGCATTTATTGTTTCTAGATTTTTTGATGATGGCCATTCTGACTGGTGTGAGATGATATCTCATTGTAGTTTTGATTTGCATTTCTCTAATGATTAATGATGTTGAGCATTCTTTCATGTGTTTGTTGGCAGTCTGTATATCTTCTTTGGAGAAATGTCTATTTAGGTCTCCTGCCCATTTTTGGATTGGGTTGTTTTTTTGTGTTATTGAGCTGCATGAGCTGCTTGTAAATTTTGGAGATTAATCCTTTGTCAGTTGCTTCATTTGCAAATATTTTCTCCCATTCTGAGGGGTGTCTTTTGGTCTTATTTATGGTTTCCTTTGCTGTGCAAAAGCTTTGAAGTTTCATTAGGTCCCATTTGTTTATTTTTGTTTTTATTTCCATTTCTCTAGGAGGTGGGTCAAAATTGATCTTGCTGTGATTTCTGTCGTAGAGTGTCCTGCCTATGTTTTCCTCTAAGAGTTTGATAGTTTCTGGCCTTACATTTAGGTCTTTAATCCATTTTGAGCTTATTTTTGTGTATGGTATTCGGGAGTGTTCTAATCTCATACTTTTATATGTACCTGTCCAGTTTTCCCAGCATCACTTATTGAAGAGGCTGTCCTTTCTCCACGGTACATTCCTGCCTCCTTTATCAAAGGTAAGGTGACCATATGTGCGTGGGTTTATCTCTGGGCTTTCGATCCTGTTCCATTGATCTAGGTTTCTGTTTTTGTGCCAGTACCATATTGTCTTTATTAATGTAGCTTTGTAGTATAGCCTGAAGTCAGGGAGCCTGATTCCTCCAGCTCCGTTTTTCATTCTCAGGATTGCTTTGGCTATTCGGGGTCTTTTGTGTTTCCATACAAATTGTGAAATTTTTTGTTCTAGTTCTGTGAAAAATGCCAGTGGTAGTTTGATAGGGATTGCATTGAATCTGTAGATTGCTTTGGGTAGTATATTCATTTTCACAATGTTGATTCCTCCAATCCAATAACATGGTATATCTCTCCATCTATTTGTATCATCCTTAATTTCTTTCATCAGTGTCTTATAATTTTCTGCATACAGGTCTTTTGTCTCCTTAGGTAGGTTTATTCCTAGATATTTTATACTTTTTGTTGCAATGGGAGTGTTTTCTTAATTTCACTTTCAGATTTTTCATCATTAGTGTATAGGAATGCAAGAGATTTCTGTGCATTAATTTCGTATCCTGCTACTTTACCAAATACACTGATTAGCTCTAGTAGTTTTCTGGTAACATCTTTAGGATTCTCTATGTCAAGTATCATGTCATCTGCAAACAGTGACAGCTTTACTTCTTCTTTTCTAATTTGGATCCTTTTATTTCTTTCTCTGATTGCTGTGGCTAAAACTTCCAAAACTGTGTTGAATAAGAGTGGTGAGAAAGGGCAACCTTGTCTTATTCCTGATCTTAGTGGAAATGGTTTCAGTTTTTCACCATTGAGGACGATGTTGGCTGTGGGTTTGTCATATATGGCCTTTATTATGTTGAGGAAAGTTCCCTCTATGCCTGCTTTCTACAGAGTTTTTATCATAAATGGGTGTTCAATTTTGTTGAAAGCTGTCTCTGCATCTATTGAGATGATCATATGGTTTTTCTCCTTCAATTTGGTAATATGGTGTATCACATTGATTTGCATATATTGAAGAATCCTTGCATTCCTGGAATAAACCCCACTTGATCATGGTGTATGATCCTTTTAATGTGCTGTTGGATTCTGTTTGCTAGTATTTTGTTGAGGATTTTTGCATCTGTGTTCATCAGTGATATTGGCCTGTAGTTTTCTTTTTATGTGACATCTTTGTCTGGTTTTGGTATCAGGGTGATGGTGGCCTCGTAGAATGAGTTTGGGAGTGTTCCTCCCTCTGCTATATTTTGGAAGAGTTTGAGAAGGATAGGTGTTAACTCTTCTCTAAATGTTTGATAGAATTCACCTGTGAAGCCATCTGGTCCTGAGCTTTTGTTTTTTGGAAGATTTTTAATCACAGTTTCAATTTCAGTGCTTGTGATTGGCCTGTTCATATTTTTTATTTCTTCCTGACTCAGTCTTTGCAGGTTGTGCATTTCTAAGAATTTGTCCATTTCTTCCAGGTTGTCCATTTTATTGGCATAGAGTTGCTTGTAGTAATCTCTCATGATCTTTTGTATTTCTACAGTGTCAGTTGTTACTTCTCCTTTTTCATTTCTAATTCTATTGATTTGAGTCTTCTCCCTTTTTTTCTTGGTGAGTCTGGCTAATGGTTTATTAATTTTGTTTATCTTCTCAAATAACCAGCTTTTATTTTAATTGATCTTTGCTATCGTTTCCTTCATTTCTTTTTCATTTATTTCTGATCTGATCTTTATGATTTCTTTCCTTCTGCTAACTTTGGGTTTTTTTTGTTCTTCTTTCTCTAATTGTTTTAGGTGCAAGGTTAGGTTGTTTATTTGAGATGTTTCCTGTTTCTTAAGGTAGGATTTTATTGCTATAACCTTCCCTCTTAGAACTGCTTTTGTTGCATCCCTTAGGTTTTGGGTTGTCGTGTCTCCATTGTCATTTGTTTCTAGGTATTTTCTGATTTCCTCTTTGATTTCTTCAGTGATCACTTCGTTATTAAGTAGTGTATTGTTTAGCCTCCATGTGTTTGTATTTTTTACAGATCTTTTCCTGTAACTGATATCTAGTCTCATAGTGTTGTGGTCAGAAAAGATACTTGATACAATTTCAATTTTCTTAAATTTACCAAGGCTTGATTTGTGACCCAAGATATGATCTATCCTGGAGAATGTTCCATGAGCAGTTGAGAAAAATGTGTATTCTGTTGGTTTTGGATGGAATGTCCTATAAATATCAATTAATTCCATCTTGTTTAATGTATCATTTAAAACTGTTTTTCCTTATTTATTTTCATTTTGGATGATCTGTCCATTGGTGAAAGTGGGGTGTTAAAGTCCCCTACTATGAATGTGTTACTGTCGATTTCCCCTTTTATGGCTGTTAGTATTTGCCTTATGTACTGAGGTGCTCCTATGTTGGCTTCATAAATATTTACAATTGTTATATCTTCTTCTTGGATTGATCCCTTGATCATTATTAGTGTCCTTATTTTTCTCTTATAATAATCTTTATTTTAAACTCTATTTTGTCTGATATGAGAATTGCTACTCCAGCTTTCTTTTGATTTCCATTTGCATGGAATATCTTTTTCCATGCCCTCACTTTCAGTCTGTATGTGTCCCTAGGTCTGAAGTGGGTCTCTTGTAGACAGCATATATACGGGTCTTGTTTTTGTATCCATTAAGCTAGTCTGTTTCTTTTGATGGGGGCATTTAGTCCATTTACATTTAAGGTAATTATTGATAGGTATGTTCCTATTCCCATTTTCTTAATTGTTTTGGGTTTTTTTATTGTAGGTCTTTTCCTTCTCTTATGTTTCCTGCCTAGAGAAGTTCCTTTAGTATTTGTTGTAAAGCTGGTTTGTTGGTGCTGAACTCTCTCAGCTTTTGCTTGTCCATCAAGGTTTTAATTTCTCCATCAAATCTGAATGAGATCCTTGCTGGGTAGAGTATTCTTGGTTGTAGGTTTTTCTCCTTCATCACTTTAAATATGTCCTGCCAGTCCCTTCTGGCTTGCAGAGTTTCTGCTGAAAGATCAGCTGTTAACCTTATGGGGATTCCCTTGTGTGTTATTTGTTGTTTTTCCCTTGCTGCTTTTAATATGTTTTCTTTGTATTTAATTTTTGATAGTTTGATTAATATGTGTCTTGGCATGTTTCTCCTTGGATTTATCCTGTATGGGACTCTCTGTGCTTCCTGGACTTGATTAACTATTTCCTTTCCCATATTAGGGACGTTTTCAACTATAATGTCTTCAAATATTTTCTCAGTCCCTTTCTTTTACTCTTCTTCTTCTGGGACCCCTATACATCGAATGTTGGTGCATTTAATGTTGTCCCAGAGGTGTCTGAGACTATCCTCAGTTGTTTTCATTCTTTTTCCTTTATTCTGCTCTGCATTAGTTATTTCCACTATTTTATCTTCCAGGTCACTTATCTGTTCTTCTGCCTCAGTTATTCTGCTATTGATCCCTTCTAGCATATTTTAGATTTCATTTATTGTGTTGTTCATCGTTACTTGTTTCCTCTTTAGTTCTTCTAGGTCCTTGTTAAATGTTTCTTGCATTTTCTTTATTCTATTTCCAAGTTTTTGGATCATCTTTACTATCATTATTCTGAATTCTTTTTCAGGTAGACTGCCTATTTCCTCTTCATTTGTTAGGTCTGGTGGGTTTTTATCTTGCTCCTTCATCTGCTGTGTGTTTTTCTGTCTTCTCATTTTGCTTATCTTACTGTGTTTGGAGTCTCCTTTTTGCAGGCTGCAGGTTCGTAGTTCCCGTTGTTTTTGGTGTCTGCCCCCAGTGGCTAAGGTTGGTTCAATGGGTTGTGTAGGCTTATTGGTGGAGGGGACTAGTGCCTGTGTTCTGGTGGATGAGGCTGAATCTTGTCTTTCTGGTGGGCAGATCCACGTCTGGTGGTGTGATATTGGGTATCCTTGGACTTATTATGATTTTAGGCATCCTCTCTGCTAATGGGTGGAGCTGTGTTCCTGTCTTGCTAGTTGTTTGGCATAGGGTGTCCAGCACTGTAACTTGCTTGTCGTTGAGTGAAGCTGGGTGTTGGTGTTGAGATGGAGATCTCTGGGAGATTTTCACCATTTGATATTACGTGGAGCTGGGAGGTCTCTTGTGGAGCAGTGTCCTGAAGTTGGCTCTCCCACGTCAGAGGCACAGCACTGACTCCTGGCTGCAGCACCAAGTGCCTTTCATCCACACGGCTCAGACTTTTCGGAGGTCTGAGGTCTTTTGCCAGAGTTCAGTGAGTGTTCTGTAGGAGTTGTTCCATGTGTAGATGTATTTCTGATGTACCTGTGGGGAGGAAGGTGATCTCCACATCTTACTCTTCCATCATCTTCCCCTCCATCCCTTTATCATTTTTTAACTAGGTAATTTGTATTTCTGTTATTGACTTGTTATATATGCATATCAAAAGATATACCCACAGGCAAAGTAATGACCCCCATAGTTGTCTCTATCCTAACACCCAGAACCTGTGTATATGTTACTTACATGGAAAAATATGACTCTGATTATGTGATTAAATTAAGAACCCTGGGTTGGGAGATCATCCTGGATTATCTGTATGGAAGCAATATACTCACACAAGTCTTTAAAAGCAGAGGAGAGAGGCAGGCGTAGGTCAGAGAGATGAGATGAAAGCAGGAGAGATTCAAAGCATGAGGGGGACTTAACCTGCCACCCTTGACTTTGAAGATGGAGGAAAGAATGTGTGTGGCATCTGTTAGCTGGCTTCCCTGAGCTGACAGCCAGCAAGGAAATGATGACATCAGTCCTATAAATACCAAGAACTGAATTCTGTCAATAACCTTAAGGAGAAAAAAAACAGATCTCCTTGGGAGCCTCCAGAAAAATATACAACCCTGCCAACACCTTGAGTTTAGCCTGTGAGACTACAGAACTGTAAGATTGTTAATTTATGTTGTTTAAGCTGTCAAGTTTGTAGTAATTTGTGACGGCAGTAATAGGAAACTAATACAGTCTTCCCTTGGTATCCCTGGGGGCTTGCTTCCAGGACCCTTGCAGATACCAACATCCATGGATGCTCAAGTCCCTTTTTTAAATTGGTGTAGTACAGTTGGCCTCCCCATCCCAGGGTTCCACATCAGCAGATAGGGAGTGACAGGTGTACATGCATACAGAGGGTACTATTCCTTGTTTGTGTATACAGCTTGCATATATTTTTTCCGAATCTGTGGAGCATCATCACACTTTATAAATGGTGTCTTTTAATGCACAGAAGTTTTAAAATACAATGAAAGTTAGATTCATCTTTTTTTCTCTATTATTTGTGCATTGTAAAAATAAGTTCTTCCTATATACTACAGTCATAAAGACATTTTCTGCTGTCAACATTTAAAAATGTATATTGAAGTATAGTTGATTTCCAATATTATATTACAATATTCACAATATTTTCTTTGATGAGAGTTTTATCATGAATGGATGTCAAATTTTGTCAAATGCTTTTTCTGCATCTATTGAGATTGTCATATGATTTTTGTCCTTTCTTTTGTTAATGTGCTGTATAAAAATGATTCTTTTTGCAGATATTAAGCCATCTTTGCATTCCGGAATAAATTCCACTGATCATGGTGTATGATCCTTTTTGTATATTGCTGAATTCAGTTTGCTAATATTTTGTTGAGGATTTTTGCAACTATATCCATCAGATATATTGGCCTGTAATTTTCTCTTTTTGCAGTGTCTTTTTCTGGTTTTAGTACCAGGGTAATTATGGCCTCACAGAATGAATTTGGGAGTGTTCCCTCCCCTTCAGTGTTTGAAATAGTTTGAGAAGGATAGGTGTTAACTCTCCTTCATATGTTTGGTAGAATTCTCCTGTGAAGCTTCTGGACTTTAGTTTGCTAGGAGGTTTTTTTTTTTTTTTTAATTACAAATTCAGTTTTATTAATAGTGATTGGTTTGCCCAGATTGTGTTTTTCTTCCTGATTCAGTCTTGTAAGGTTGAGTGTTTCTAGAAATTCGTCCATTTCTTCTAGGTTGTTCAATTTGTTGGCATATAACTATGGTATTCTCTTACGATTTTTTTTGTATCTCTGTGATATCCGCTGCTGTTTCTCCTCTTCTATTATTTTATTTGTGTACTCTCTCTTTTTTTATCTTGATGAGCTTGAATAATGGTTTATCAATTTTGTTTATCTTTTCAAGAAAAAAAAAGAGCTCTTGGTTTCATTGATTTATTTTTTTTTGATCTCTCTATTATTTATTTCCTCTCTGATCTTTATTGTTTCCTCCCTTCTGCTGACTTTGGGCTTTGTTTGTTCTTTTTCTAATACATTTAGATGTTATGTTAGGTTGTTTACCTGAAATTTTACTTGTTTTTTGAGGTAGGCCTGTATCACTATAAACTTCCCTCTTAGAACTGCTTTGCTGTAACCCATCATTTTGGAAAGTTGTGTTTTTATTTTCATTGGTCTTGAGGTATTTTCTGATTTCATTTTTTTTTTTTTTTTTTTTTTTTGCGGTACACGGGCCTCTCACTGTTGTGGCCTCTTCCGTTGTGGAGCATAGGCTCCGGACGCACAGGCTCAGCGGCCATGGCTCACAGGCCCAGCCGCTCCACGGCATGTGGGATCTTCCCGGACCGGGGCACAAAGCCATGTCCCCTGCATCGGCAGGCAGACTCTCAGCCACTGCACCACCAGGGAAGCCCTGATTTCATTTTTGATTTCTGCATTGACCCACTGGTTTTTTAGTAGCATGTTGTTTAGTCTCCATGCTTTGTGCTTTTCCCATTTTTCTTCCTATAATTGATTTCTGGTTTAATACTGTTGTGGTCAGAAAAAATACTTCTATCCTCTTAAATTTGTTGTGACTAGTTTTGTGGCCTGGTATGTCATCTATTCTGCAGAGTGTTCCATGTGCTCTTGAAAAGAATGTGCATTCTGCTGTTTTGGGATAGAATGTCCTGTAGATATCTATCAAGTCCAGCTGGACTAATATATCATTTAAGACCACTGTTTCCTTATTGATGTTCTCCTTTGCTCAGTGGCCGCACCACCGTATTGGGTGCAGGGTCGGGTCCCAAGTTGCTGGAGCAGAAGCCCTGAGGGTCTGGTCCAAGCTAGCTTTGCTCCCTTTAAGTGTGTGCTCTTCCCCCTCCCAGCACCAGCTCCCTTGCCCCAGAGGGGATGAGTGCTGGAGAAAAAGGGGCTGGTACAGGCACTCAGCATGGTACCCTCAACATTGAGACATTTAATCCAAATGGAAAAAGGTTTTCATATGTTTTGTGTTTCATATGTTTTCATATCTGTTTTCAACGGATAATAATTGCCTCAGCATCATGTACTATCTAGTCCATTTTTTCTTCACTAACCTGCACCTCAGTCAGAGATCAAGTTGACCAGTCTGTGGTTCCGTTTCTGAGCTCATTAATTATTTGTTATTTTTATCGTTTTTGTTTATTCCTAAGCCAGTAATATAGTATCTTAATTACAATACTTGTATTTTAATAATCGTTATTTTGTAGGCTGAGACCCCCTACCATGTTTTTCAGTTATCTTGACTATTCTTGGTCCTTTACTTTTCCTTATGATTTTAAAATTAGTTTTCAAGTTCTAAAATTAGGTTTTTAAGAACGCTGTTGGTATTTTTGTTGGATTGCATTGAATTTATAGATTAATTTTGGGAGAACTGACGTTTTTATAATATTGAGTTTTACCATCCGTGAACTTGGTTTGTCTCTCGATTACTGAAGTCTTCTTTTATGTCTTTGAATAATATGTTATAATTTTACCTATCTTACATAAGATTTATGAGGATTTTATATAATTCTTTGAAAAAAAGTATGTTCCAAGTTGTTAATTCCTGGTATCTAGGTGTGCAACTTTTAATAAAGATTTTTACCTACTAATATTTCTGAACTATTCTATTAACTCTATTAACTTGTGTTGAGGTTTTTTTTTTTTTTTTTTTTTTTTGTGTGGTATGCGGACCTCTCACTGTTGTGGCCTCTCCCATAGTGGAGCACAGGCTCCGGATGTGCAGGCCCAGCAGCCATGGCTCACGGGCCCAGCTGGTCCGTGGCATGTGGGATCTTCCCGGACTGGGGCACGAACCCGTGTCCCCTGCATCGGTAGGCAGACTCTCAACCACTGCGCCACCAGGGAAGCCCTTGTGTTGAGTTTTTTTTGTTCACAGTTATAACAATTATAACATCTATGAACAATGAATATTTTGTTTATTTACAGTATTTATATTTTAAATTCCCTTTCTCATCTTCATAGGCTCCTTTTAGGATCTCTTGTATAATATTAAATGAACGTCCACAGTGAGTGTCTTTTTCTTGTTGCATATTTTAAAGGAAGTGGTATCATTGTTTATCTATAAGAATATATTGCTCAGTGAGGTTTTAACAAGTTCATTTCTATTCTTAGTTTGCAAGTATCTATTTTTTAATAAACAAAAATTGGTTTTATTAAATGATTTTTCTGTGTCTGTTGAAAATGATTTTTTCCTCTCATAGTCAGCTTATATTAAATTACATTATTAGGTTTTTTTAATGAAAAAAGATATTTCCATTCCTGGAATAAATCCAACTCTTCCTAAATGGTATTTTTATATGGGTGTATAAGTGTCTGTGTACAAAGAAGCGTATAATTTATTTGGATTTTTGTGGCTATGGCCGTATGTTGATACTGGTCTGAAGTTTCTTTGTACTGTTATCTTTAAATTTACATATTAAGGTTATATCAGCCTTAAAATAAAGAGGAAAAGAGAGAGGTGGTAAAAGGATGGAAGTGAGAGTGAGAGGAAAATGAGAAAGAAAGAATAAGAGAGAGAGTGAAGAGAAAAAAAACAAAATGAAGCAAGAATGGTAAAACATTGATAATTATTGAATACAGATGATGGGCATATGGGCCTTCATTATAGTATTATCTCCACTTTAAGGAGAAATAAAAACAAATTATTTTTTAATTGAGAGATTTCTAGAATAATTTTATCCGTAAAGCTACCATAGAGTACAATGTCTAAAGAATATCTTAAGGACATTTCATTTCTTGAGTATTTATTTTCAACTTTCATTAATGGTCACCTTTTCCATGGAAATATAGACTCAAATTCACTAGATTTTGAAGATATTTGTTGTTGGATCACACATTTGAAGGTGTTTGTTGTTGGATCACACATTTACACAAAATAATAGTTGTACAAATAAAATACACCTTATTGATTTCTCTAACAGTCCTAATATTCCTTATTATTATAAAATAAACCTTATTATTTCTCTAACAGTCCTAATATTCCCTCAGGCAGGGCAGGGAGCTCTTTCTGCTAGTTGTCATCTCTCAGTTATCCTGGTTTAAACTCTCAATTTTTCATGATTCAGTCTCTTCTCTTTTCCCACTTCCCTTTGGGTCTCCTCAAATACTGCACCAAGGAAAGAGCTCTGTGGCATATTGGCCAAATCCTTAGAGACACTATACTCAAATCATCAGCGGTCTTTGCCATGGGTGACTTGTCTCTTCTGATTCCTGTACTGGTACCTGCTGAGGTGTGACTGGTCTTGCCTTGCCTTCTGAATTGTCTTTCAGGCATCCACTGCTGACTGGGTCTAACCATTGGCCCCTGCCGTAGAGCACACTGGCTTCTTTATCACATGTTCAGGCCATTGCCACACATCTTTATCCCCATCTCTGAGGCACAGGGGAATTTTGGCATTCTCTAGAAGACCAAGAGGAAACAGATGATCTTCAGATTTACCTTGTGCAAATGCTATTTTTCCGGTGTACATTTGATAAGACACCATGGGGTGCATGGGGCTTCTTTCAGAGAATTGCCCTCCCCCTAAGGCTGCACTGTGAAATAGATCCATTCATCCTTCTCCTGATGTTATCAGATTCTCCTGTAACTCTATAGGAGTTGACATATTTAGCAGGTTCGTTTCCCTACTTCCCACCTTGAGGATTGGTGTTCTAACCTAAGAAGAGCAGCACAGACAGGTGCTTTTAAACTCTTCATGTTCCTTCTTTCTTGTCCTAGAAATCCTCTCAATGCCCCAGAAATCTCTCAATTTATGCCCTGATATGAAGATACTTCATATATTTATGTCACATTCCTCTTCTAGGGTTTATCATGAAATTGTCCTGCTCTGACTCCCTACTGTATCTGGCTGTTATATAATGAGAACTTTAGAATTGATAAATTTCTTTTTAATCACCACCCAGTAACCCTTTAAATATGAAGCGCAGGCATTCTTTTACAGGTGTTAAAAACTTGAGTAATCAAGAAGATTAAGAAATATTCTGCTTCTTTAAAATATATGGGAGGATTACACTTGCCAACACGTCCTACATTTGGTTGATAAAATGTGAGCAGAATAACCTGTGGCACCTCTTAAAGACGTTTTAAGGTAGAGTGCACAATATACCGTGTGTCCTTTTCCTGCCTTGGCAATTATGGAAGTATGTTTCAAGGAAAAGTATCGTCATCTTGGGTTTCTGAGTGGACTGCCATGAAAGATCCCCTTGCCTAACCACATAGGGCTTGTACCATGAACAAAAAATTGTTTGTTGTATTAAGACACTGAGAGCCGGGGGTTATTTGTTACAGTTGTGTAATCTAGACCATCCTGACTGATACATAGCCCTATGTGTACTAACATAGAAAAATAGTCATCACATGGGTTTGTGTAACAAAAGCCAATATGATCTCAATTATGTAAAGCTCAGTGTGTAACTAAATGGGATAAATAAGTGAATTCTTCCTTTGAGAAGGAAGAATAAACTTCCTTTGAGAAGTTTTGAGAAGCCAGAAATTTTGGAAGCAGTGATTGTATTCATGACTGCTTTCTATTTTTTGAATAGCCTTTCTGTATTTGGGAAAATTCCCTTGTGAGGAATTCTGTATTTCCAAAGTAGAAATCAGAACTGAGTTCCTAGCTTTTCTTGTAGCTTGGATATAGGTGATTGACTTACATATACCTATGGGAGATATAGGTTTGGAAGTGGGGGACAGGAGAAAATTATTTTGAGTAGAATTCAGTTTTTCTCACAGGTAGCTTCTGGATTTGGGGGATGGTAGTGGTTTCAGAGTCAGATTCTTGTCATGGAGTGATGTAGCAGTGGGATTCTATTTCTGTATCTCTACCTATCTCTACTGCCATCTAGCTAACTGGAGAGATTTGTTACAAGGGATTGACTTATGCAATTGTGTGAGTTGAATGAGCAAGTTTGAAATCTGTAGGACGGGCAGTCAGGAAGGGCAGATCATAAGCAAGATGGAACTCCATGAAATGGGCCAAAACTTTTATCAACAGGCAGAATTTCTTCTCACTTTTTCAGGAAAGCCTCATCCCTGCTTTCTGGGTCTTCTAACTGATTCAGTAAGGCCTACTCAGGTTATCCTTGATAATCTCCCTCACTTAAAGTCAACTGATTAGGGACTTTAATTACATCCCCCACATCCCTTCATAGCAACATCTAGATTAGTATTTAATTAAATAACTCAGGACTGGAGCCTAACCCAGTTGACATATTTAAAAAAATCCAACACAATTGGCATTAGTACATGTGGCAGAAGTTGTTGTAGAAAAGCCAGGTTCCTTCCTTTCAGTGTGTGATGTGACAGTGGCATTGTTTTTTTTTTTTTTTCTTTTTAAATCCAGCCTATTCCGCAGCATTGCTGTGTGCTTGTGTGTGTGCAGATATGTGTTTCTGGAAGCTCAACCTTGTCTGTTCCTCCAGCTAACCACTCATTCTGATAGCTACTAATATCTTTTCGTACTTTTCTAGTTAATCTAGTCAAGTGGATTTTATTTGCTTTAACTGAAGCATCTGACCAATAGTAAAGTTAATCTTCAAGTCTTTTTCTCGTAAGACTAAGGTCCTTGGTCAAAATGACAGTACAGGGATTTCTGGGTTCTGTTTACAGGCTGGCTTTTTTTAGGCCATGTTCTTTTGCTTTTAGGTTAGCAAATTCTGGAAGTTATGACCTCTCTATGGAAGGGTAGTTTCCTGCTCTGCTCCTCTATTTTTCTCTGCGGGTGTCTTTGCAACAGAAACAGTTAGTGTACTTACTGGAGATTTTCAAACCTATTAGTCCATGGAAATGTCAGTATCTCCCTTTTGCTGCTTGGTGTGCTCACAGCAGAGGCTGAACTATAGATTATGTGGAAAATGGAAGAGGAAGGAGGAGGAGAAGAATATAATTGAATATAAAAGTAGACTACAGAATGAGGTTTCTATTTTAATTGAGAAAAGATTAATAATGGATTATAACTTTTTCCCCAAAATGTATATGTACTGTATTTTCTCTTGGTTAGGTTCTTATTAAAGAATGCTTTGTGAAATATCATATCACAATCATACCCAAATGCTCTCACCCTAATTTTAAGTTAATGGTACTTTATATTATCTATATATCCCTGTATATTCATACATGTACACATTGGTTAAAGCATTTCCGTGTTATTACTTACAACAAAATGGTGAAGAGCACAGCTTATGGAGAGAAACTGCCTCATTTTGTATTATTGTTGTTAATTTTTTTTTATTGTGGTAAAATGTATATTATATAAAATTTACTATTTTAGCCATTTTTAAGTGTACAGTTCTATAGCATTAAGTACATTTACATTGTTGTGCAACCATCACCACTATCCATCTTCAGAACTTTTTCATCATCCCATAATGAAACACTGTGCCCATTAAACAATAACTCCCCATTTCCCCTTTTCGCAGCTCCTAACAACCACATTCTACTTTCTGTCTCTATGAATTTGAGTAGTCGGAGTACTTCATGTAAGTGGGATCTTGCAACATTTATCCTTTTGTGTCTGGCTTATTTCCTCTAGCATGATGTCTTCAAGGCCATCCATGTTGTAGCATGTATGAGAATATTTTTCCTTTTTAAGACTGAATATTAGTCCCTTGTGTGTGTATACCATGTTTGTTTATCCATTCATCTGTCAATGGACATTTGAGTTGTTTTCACTTTTTGGCTATTGTGAATAATGCTGCTATGAAATGGGTGTACAAATATCTGAGTCCCTGCTTTCAATTATTTTTTTGTGTATGCCCTGAAGTGGAATTGCTGCATCATATTAATTCTATGTTTAACTTGTTGAGGAACTGCCATACTGCTTTCCACAGCAGCTGTACCATTTTACATTCCCACCAGCAATGCACAAGGGTTCCAATTTTTTCACATCCTCACCAAAACTTGTTTTCTGTTTTTTGTATAATAGCCATATTAATAGGTGTGAAGTTTTATCAAGTATATTTTCTGTATTCTTGATGCTTTGGTATTTGGCTTCTGGTCCTAGAGAAACTGCCTTTCCCAGGGCTAGACAGTTCCTAGAGAGAGCAGGTGACTCCCCTGTGAGTGCATCTTTGATATACAGACTGACTAACCCAGAGCCCACAGCCTCAACCATCTGCTTTATGAAAGTCTCACACACCAAGCCAGTATTCTTCCTGCTCTAAATCACCCCATGGCCAGGCACTAGACAGCTAGGGACCACCCCTATAGTCTAGAGCCTGCTGAAATCATTCAAAATATCCAATCCTAAACTCAGCCATCTGGCCCATTTCTCCCCAGGAAGACTCCAATAAAGACTCTGGGCTATGCTCTGTCCTCTCCTTCTCCCACCTCCTGACTCACCTCCATGCTTCCCCATGTGGTCCTGAATGGCTTGACATACTTACTGTTTCTAGAAATCTGTGAGTAAAAACTTCTTCATGACAATTGTTTTCATGTCTATGTATCTTATTGTACCTGATTAAAATATTGGATTGGCCAAAAAGTTCATTCGGGTTTTTCCGTAACATGAAAAACCCAAATGAACTTTTTGGCCAACTGATAGATTCCAGGTACACTTTTTAGAGCAAGAGTGTTATCTCATTGTGGTTTTGATATGCATTTCCCTAATGATTAGTGTTGTTGAGCATCTTTTTATATGCTTATTGGTCATTTCTGTATTTTGGGAGAAATGTCTATTTAAGCCCTTTGGTTATTTTTAAATTGAGTTGTTGGTTTTGTTGCTGAGTTATAGGTTGAGTTGAGTTTCTGATATAATTCCATGGGCATATAAACCATAATTCAAAAAGATACATGCACCCCAACGTTCATTGCAGCACTATTTACAATAGCCAGGTCATGGAAGCAACCTAAATGTCCATCGACAGAGGAATGGATAAAGAAGATGTGGTATATATATACAATGGAATATTACTCAGACATAAAAAGGAATGAGAGGCAGAGATGTGGATGGACCTAGAGACTGTCATACAGAGCAAAGTCAAGAAAGAGAAAAACAAATATTGTATAACACATATATGTGGAATCTAGAAAAATGGTATAGATGATCTTATTTGCAAAGCAGAAATAGAGGCACAGACATAGAGAACAAATGTATGGATACCAAGGGGAAAAGCGGGGGGTGGGATGAATTGGGAGATTGGGATTGACATATATACACTGGTATGTATAAAATAGATAACTAACAAGAACCTACTGTATAGCACAGAGAACTCTACTCGGTGCTCTGTGGTGACCTAAATGGGAAGGAAATCCAAAAAGACCAGGGATATATGCATACGTATGGCTCATTCACTTTGCTGTACAGCAGAAACTGACACAGCAGTGTAAAGCAACTATACTCCAATAAAAAAAAAATAGTGAGTTACATTGATTAATTTTTGAATATTAAACCAATCTTGCATTTTGGTGTAAATGCCATTTGATCATGATATATATCCTTTTCACATAGTCTTTGATTCAATTTCTTAACATTTTATTTATAACTTTTATATCTATGTTTAGGAGAGATATTGGTCTATAGTTTTCCTTTCTTGTAATATCTCATTCTGGTTTTGGTGTCATGGTAATGCTGACCTCATAGGGTAATTTGTTTTTTCATATAGTGACTTTTGAAATATTCTTCCTGTTCAATTTTCTAGAATTTTCTGCAGAATTAGTATGATTTCTTCCTGTATGAGTAAGGAAACACCAATGTAGAGCCACCTGTGATTGAAATTTTCTAGTTGAGAAAGTGTTTATCTTTAAATTTCATTTCCTTAATAGATGTGAGGCTATTCAGGTCATCTGTTTCTTCTTTATTGAATATTGGTAGTTTGTGTCTCTCATTGATTTTTTTTTTTGTTTAATTCTAAGTTTAACATATCTGCATGACATTTTTCATAATAGTCTCTTTATGTCTTTTTGATATATATAGAAATCATATACATATACATATATATATATATATATATATATGTATGAACTGTGTGATATCACTTCTCTCATTCTTGACATGGTTAATTGTGCTTTCACTTTCTTTCCTCATCAGTATGGCTGGGTTTATCATGCTTACTGGTGTATTTAAAGAACCAGCTTTTAGTTTCATTGATTTGTCTCTATTTTCTTGTTTTTATTTCATTTATTTATGTTTTAGTCGTTATAATTCTTTCTTCTGCTTAATTTGGCTCTCTTTTGCTCTTCTTTTTTCTAATTTCTTTATGTAGAAGCTGTAGTCATTTATTTGAGATCTTTCATGTTTTCTACTATTAGAATTTATTTCTATAAATTTACCCCTAATTACTATGTTAGTAGCATTGCACATATTTTGATATTTTGGTTTTCAATTTTATTTAGTTCAAAATACTTTATAATTTCCTTTTAAAATTCTCCTCTAAACTCTGGGATTACTTAGAAGTGTGTTATATAGTTTCAAATATTTGGGGGATTTTCTAGAGTCTTTCTGTTTTTAATTTCTAATTTAATTCAATTTAAGATTATTTTAAATGCATTTAGACTTGTTCTGTGACCCATAATATCATCTATTTTGATATGTTCCATGTGCCCTTGAAAACTATATGCATTCTGCTGATATAGTGTTTAATCAAGTTAAGGATGTTGTTTGTGCTGTTCAAATATTCAGTTTCCTTATTGTATTAACTTGTTCTATCTTATTGATTGAGGGGTATTGAAATCTCTGACTGTAATTGTGGATTTGTCTGCTACAGAGTTTCATTTTAACATCCTATTACAAACAACAGCAGTGTTACCTCTATATGTATGTAAATGATTATGTATACATTTTCTATTGATGCCAATACAAATTACCACAAACTTAGCAGTTAAAACAACACCCTTTTATTATCTCACAGTTTCTCTAGGTCATAAATATGGACGTGGCACTACTGGGTTCTCTGCTCAGCATCTTACAAAGTAGAATCAAAGTGTCAGCTGGGCTCAGCTGAGGTACTATTCCAAGCTTGTTCAGGTTGTTAGCAGAGTTTAGTTCCTTGCAACTGTTGGACTGAGGTCCCTAATTTTTTTCCCTGGCTATCAGCTAGAGGTTGCTCTCAACTACTACAGGTCACCCTCAGATTCTAGCCACGTTGTCCTGTCACAGCATGGCAAATTATTTCTTCAAAGCCAGTGGGAGAATTTCCCTCCCGCATGGACTAAGACTGGAAGCTGTATCATTAGAAAATAAAAATACTACCTTTGTCCTCTGGACAAAGTTACGGTTGATTTCTGCCTGGAATCTTTCTTTCGTAGAAGGTTTTCAATAAAGCAAAAAACATAAACAGTTAACACAAAACATTTTTGTACTTGGCATCCATTCTGAAATGTCTCTTTCTGTTAGAGATAATAGCATCTCATGGGCAAACCTGTTTTATTTTTTTATTTTTAATGTTTTCTTGATCCAGAGGGTTAAAGTTTATTAAGGCAGGCAAAGGACAGTTCCATGATGGCAGACAAAGAGGTAAAGGATCCGTGTGAGAAGTCAGTTTCTGAAAGGTAATAGCCTGGCATGCCTTTGATTTTTCATAGGATGCCACCGTTTGAGACAATCTGATTCATCTCACCACTTATATATGAGTGAATATGGGTGCTTCATCACCTTAAGTTAGAGTTTCAGGGTTGTTTGAAGATGCAGTTATTCTTTATGGCTGTTGTTAGGCACATGGAAGCCCTGATTCTGAACAAGAATTTCTCCCTTTTTTCTCCTCCACATGCATTATATTGAGCTGTCATTCACAACCACAGCAGGAACACAAAACAGTCTTAGAGTAACTTGGATGACAGAAGCTCTCTCATGGTATATGTAGCTCTCAAAAAAAATCATCGCATCCCAACAGATCTTTCTTTTGATGTGTTCAGTAGTTCCACATCCATCTTACAATGACAAATTAAAACATCTGTACAATGAACTTTGACATTGGCATGAATGCAACTGTCCCTGGTCCTATATAGTTTTCCATTTTTTTCTGCCCCACATCTTTGATAATATTCTCAAAATGCCCTGAATCCCTTCAAAAGCAACTCACCAACACTGGTAGTTGAGAATAATCTCTACATTTCACAGCTCAGCCATAGAGGAGGTAACTGTATGCAGGGAGTGAAAATGGGACCCATTTTATTGATATATACTAAAGCTTGGGAAGAAAATCAGTTAATTTCTGGAAGAGAAAAGTGTTTAGGTCAAGAAAAGACTATACATGTGAACATTAATTACATGTCTAGAATATCCTAGGTGTAAGAAACAATCTTGGTGGCAGGTGCTGTTGGTGTCCTGCTGTTTCCCCTCAGTCCTTACCATTTCCAGCCCCTCCCACTGTCAGCCCCCTCTTTCTTTGCCTGAGTGTCTTCTCTCTTTACCAGAGTCTGCTCTGTCCATGCATGTGGTTGGAAGTACTGAGAGATAAACTCCCCTTGGGAGCAGCTTGCAACCGATGATAGATGGAGGTTTGTGGGATTAAATACCCCAGTTCTCTTACCCTTGTGGTAGGATAAATTTAAGGTGGGTATTAGAAACTTTGTCCAGAGTTCCCAAGAAGGATAAAAATCTAGTCGTCCACAGTGGTAACTCTTGACAATACACCTTTCTCTGTGTCCCTTCCCCATTCCCTAAGGATCCTGGATCACTTCCCAAATAAGCTACTTGCACTTGAGTCTTTCCTCCAGGGTCTGTCTCTGGGAAGACCCAACTTAAGACATTGTCCATCCTCATAAACCAAAATTTATGTCTTTAAGGACAGTCCAGTGGGACCTCCCAGTCACCTCATCCAATGTTACTCAGACCAAATTCACTTTTTAAAACCAACACACAAAGTGTGCACCCATGGCAAGATTAAAAAACCCACAAACGTGTGTGTGTGTGTGTATGAACCATACTTTAAAGTTGATTTTTCCAAGTCTTTCCTTTTTCTACCATTACTTGAATCCAAAAACTTGAATCCAAAGTTCTTAATTTCCAGGCTAAGGCTCTCACCCCATAGTGAAGCTGCATCAGAAGGAGGGTTAGCAACAAATAAGCAGGTTCAGTTGAGAGTTCTGATATGGCTGTAGCCATTGTTGTATAACAAGCCACCTTGAAACTTAGTGGCTTAAAGCAATTATCATTTATTATTGCCAACGTCTATGAGTCTTGTGGGTAGTTCTGCTGACCTGGGTGAGGTTCAGCTGATCTTGGCAAGTCTTAGGTATCTTTGATCAGTTGGTGGGTAGACTAAATGCTGGCAGTTGTCTGGCTGAGACAGTGGGAGTGACTGATCCATGTAGCCTTTCATCTTCCAGCAGGTTACAAGGTCAGGCTTGTGCACATGACATCGTCAGGGGCCCAAAAGGGAAAGTAGAAACATTGAAGGACTTTTGAGTCCTAAGTTCAGAACGAGAAGAGAATCACCTATACTGTTTTCTTGGTTAAATCAGGTTGTAAGACCAACCTAAATTCAACAGGTGGAGAAATAGCTCCACCCCTTGATGGGAGTTCTTGCAAAATCACATTGTGAAAGGATATGGATACCTGGAAAGAAATACTTGCACCCATTTTTGTTGCAAACAACCTATCACCTTCTGGCTAGTGTGGATCTAAAAGCATTCTGTGCTTATCAAATGCCTAGGGCATTTTGTAAAGTTGAGGGGGAGAGGTGCCACATTAACCACCACATAACTTTATTCAGTCACCCTGAAACCCATTTTCTGTTATTCCTCCCCTTGACTACTTCCTCTGATAGTTTTCTAATGTTTCAGAAATTCTAGTGTCCAGTCCACTAATTATTTATTTATTTTTTTACTTATTTATGAGTATAATTGCTTTACAATGTTGTGTTAGCTTCTGCTGTACAATGAAGCGAATCAGCTACCTGTATTCCTATATCCCCTCCCTCTTGGACCTCCCTCCCACGCCCCCCATCCTACCCATCTAGGTTTTCAAAGAGCACCGAGCTGAGCTTCCTGTGCTTTTATAGCACATTCGCACTAGCTATCTGTCTTACACATGGTAGTGTATGTATGTCAATCCTAATCTCCCAATTCATCCCACCTTCCCCTTCCCCCGCTGTGTCCACATGTCCCACTAATTTTTTTTTCTATTTTATCTAGTGTTCTCAAGCTGCAGATTAGGTTCCTAAGTTAATTGAACTATGGAGAATTTGTTAGAAATGTTATACCATATAAAGTTGTATTCTTCAATTTTTATAATAGCTACTGACAGGGAAACCTGCACATTGTGAAAGAGATTGGGAGAAAAAAAGGAGTAAGTGTATAAAGGCAGTCAAGAAATAGCATCCTTGCCACCCTGTGGAAGTTTCTGAAATTGCGTTATCCCAAAGCACAGAAAATATGGCTACTTGCACTTCTCTGTGTAAATTTCTGTGCTGGGCCCCAGTGTGGGTAAAATGAACTGCACCAGGCAGAGACATTTCCATGAGGCAGAACTGAACAGAGCCAGTATATATACCTAGTGCTGTCAAGTTTCCAGCCCTCCCATCAGCCCCATCTCAATAGTGATGGGAGATGTCTGAGCCTCATCTCAGGATCAGGATTTCAGAGCCAGAAGAAACATTTGAATTCATCGAACTCAACTCTCAGAGCTTTTTGTTAGGTAAACTTAAAAAAAAGTACAACAGACACAGAGAAGCACATAGATAATTTAATATCTCAGTGAGTGCACAAAGTAAGTTCACCATGTAGCCTGTACCCAGAACAAGAAATAGAAATTTCTATCACTCCAGAAGCCCACCTTAGGCTCCCTTCCGATCACTACCCCTCCCGCCTTACCCTGATTCTAAAAGCATAGTTAAGTTTTGCCTCTTCGGGAACTTTTCATAAGTGGTCTTTTGCATCTGGCTTGCCCACTCAATATCCTGTCTGTGAGATTCATTCACGTTGTTATGTGTTCTTGTAGCTCATTCATTTTCATCACTGTGTTATATATTCCAATACATGAATAGATAACAGTGTGATCCATTTATCGTTTATGGTCGCTTGGGTTCTTTGCAGTTTTTGACTGCCATAAATTATTATGCTATGAATATTTTAGTATACATCTTTTGGTGCATATAAGCTACTGTTTCTATTGTGTGTCTATCTATGTGTAGAATTCCTGGGTCACGTGTTTGGTTTAGTAAATTCTACCAAACAGTTTTCCAAAGTGGTTGTAGCAGTTACAGTCACCCTGGGGGTTATGAACTTTGGCGGACAATTCAGTCCATGACACTATGGACTCGTGTTTTTCTTAACTCTCATTTTCAAATAATTACTTTATAGGAAGTTGCAGAGACACGCACAGGGAGGTCCTGAGTACCCTTCAGGACCTAGTGTTAACATCTTGCATAATCTGCCTTTTTTATTTTTAATAAGAGGCAAAGTGATCTGGTTGAGCCTCACAGCTAATGAATTACAGGTTGAGAACTAAAGTACGGGCTTCTAATGACTCATGAAAAGCTGTATAAAATTCTCTTTAGCATTATCTTGTAGCTTACAAAATCCCTTTATGATTTTAAAAATTATGTAGTCTCTGTGATCTCTCAGTAAAAATGCAAAAACATTGATCTATTTTGATGTGGGGGCAAGATTGGCATCACGCCTAGTACAGGACCAGTGTTCAATAGATGGTAGTTACATATTCGTAATAGAAAGTGCATCATCCCAGGCGCCGGACGTTTTTAACCTCCATTTCCTAATAGAGGGATGTGATGTACAAAGAGATGATATGTTTTTCAAGGGACCAAGTTGATAAGCCAGAGATCCTGGACTTGAACTTGAACCTCTGACCCTATACTTCAGTTGCTGATTGTGACAACATCCTTGATGATACACACTGTGTTGTGTTCCTTCCCTTCCCTGTCTCAATTCCATACTTTCCTACCAGTATTTTCCAGCATCATCATCATCCCAAATAAAGTAACTGCACTAAAATCTTGCTCAAGGTCTGCCCTTGGGGGATCCAAACTAAGACACTCATCTGCACTATTTTTTCTCCTTTCATTTCATTTCCTTAATTTCTGTGCTGGTCCAAAAAAACAACTTCCAAAGAGTGGTTTCTTTGTGATACTTTCAAGATTCCTTCATTGTTCCTGAAAAGTTGGCATATGCATGACCAGATATTTTTGCAGGATTAATATTTTCTGTGACCACTGTCTTCACCTCATGTTTTTTATCCAGATTAATTGCTTGAAGGACTCTGGCTTCGGAAGGTTTAGTTTTATACTTGACTTTCCTATGAGGGATATGTGTATGTTACAGAAACATTCTCTCTCATTCCATGACCTCAAATACTCCAAGAGTGAGCCCTTTCATGTTAGAATAAAGGTCATGCTTTCTTCAGTTAAAGCGAATCCTGAAGCATGAGAGTTTAACTAATGGTTAAATCTGTATTAAGTTCAATTACAAATAGATGAGTGTATAGCATTCCAATCCATGCCCCAATGATTTATGGAATACAAATGTGCTGGAATATTGCTGTTTAAATCCAAAGCAGCAGAGAGAGGCCCAGCAATCACAAGGACAACCTTAGGACAAAAGCCACTGCTAAGCGTTAGTCAGGCAGTTAAGATTACCATGGGATGGCACAACCCTCCATTAGTTACTCATCAGCAGGCACAGAAAAAATGAGAGCTGGATTATAGCTCTTTGGTGTATTTTTTTTAAATGAGAAAACAGAAAAGCACAGAGGCTGAGCAAGGACCCAGGGTCATGCAACCAGCTAAACTGCTGAGCCGTCAAACGCTAAGTCCTCTCAGTCCTAATCCATTGTACCAACAGGCATTCAAGGAGTGAGAAGACCTAAGAACTAAAGCAGACATTTCAGACTTAAGTGTGCATCAGAGTCACCCAGGGGCCTTGTTAAAACAAGATCACCATGCTCCATCACCCAGAATTTCTGATTCAGTAGGGCTGGAATGGGGAGCACTGAGAATTTGCATTTCTAACAAGTTCCCAGGTGAGGCTGACGTTGCTAGTCCAGGGACCACATTTTGAGAATGATTGCACTAGTGGAATAGATTTATTCTAAAATGGATCTCAGATGGTACTTGTGCAAGGAGCCTGGCCCATCCCACTGGTAGACCCCGGGGAATGCTATTGCTGGAAGCAAAAGGCTTAACCTTCCGGCCTGGGCCAAGAATGTTAGAGGTGCAATGCCAAGGAATTAGGTCTCAAAACTAGGCTGCCAAGAAGAATTCAGATTTGCAAAAATCAGTAAGAAGCACAGGTAGAAATAAGACTGAAGTTTAGAAGCGCTGAGCCCAGAAAGTATCAAGGTTCAGAAGTATGACTCTTGTGCTTCCAATCAGTTGGCTTTCTACTTGGCTTCTGACAACAGGGGAGAAGAGAGTTTGTCATCCTAGGTAAATGCTGAACTGTGAGGAATAAAGGTACAAAATTAATATAGTTCTTTTTTCCCCTCTAATCCCTGTATCTGAATGATCCTCCTGTTGGTTACTTCTGATGAATGCATGGGTATAACCCCACTCCAGAAATGCCTTTGGCCGAGCTCTTTTCCCCCATCTTCTTCTTCTTCTTCTTTTTTTTTTTTTTTTTTGCGGTACGTGGGCCTCTCACTATTGTGGCCTCTCCCGTTGTGGAGCACAGGCTCCAGATGCGCAGGCTCAGCGGCCATGGCTCACGGGCCCAGCAGCTCCGCGGCATGTGGGATCTTCCCGACCGGGGCATGAACCCATGTACCCTGCATCGGCAGGCGGACCCTCAACCACTGTGCCACCAGGGAAGCCCTCTTTTCCCCCATCTTTTCCAGTCCTCTCTTGTATCCTCTTCTTGTTTTCTGCTCCAGACCTCTGTTGATTTAACTTAATTCTGAAAGAAGCTCTTTCCCACCTATTTTATTTAAATAAAACACCTCCATTCACTAATAGTAGGTGCAGATTGAATTTAATGCAAATATGTTGAGCTGCAGAATTTTATATAATTGATTTTCAAGTCTTACCCCTGCAGTTTACTGGCTTTTGAATCTTGATCAAGTTACTAAATCTCCTTAAGTTTGTTTTTCTCATCTGTCTTACTCAGCTTACTTACTTGCCATAACAATATTACAGACTGGGTGGCTTAAATGACAGAAATTTAGTTTTTCACAGTTCTGAAGGCTTGAAATCTATGAACAAGGTACTGGCAAATTTGGTTTCTGGGGAGGCTCTGTTCCTGGCTTGCAGTGACTACTCTCCTGCTGTGTCCTCACATGACCTTTCCTCTCTGCCTGAGTGGGGAGAGAAAGAGAGAGCAAGCTCTGTGTCTCTTCCTCTTCTTATAAGGACTCCAGTCCAGTCAGATTAGGGTTCTGCCTCCGTGACCTCATTTAACCTTAATTACCTCCTCAAGGGCCCTGTCTCCAAATACAGTCATGTTGGGGTTTATAAACTCTAGGGAGACAGTTCAGTCCATAACATTATCTAATTCAAATGAGAATAATATAGTTTAGCTCAAAAGTGTATTGCTGTGAGGATTGAGATGACATAGGTCTTTGCTAAATGTGAAATCTTTTTTTCTCTTTGTTTTATTTTCTTCCTTCTCTTGTAAAATTAAATTGTTCACTTATTCATAATTTAACAAACTGAATACTTAATATGTGCTAGTTCCATTTCTCAATGCCAGAAATATAGCTAACTAGGCACATGTGGAGTTTGTTCTCTCTTTGGGAGACAAATTATGAAAATATACCTACTTTTATGGTTGTGATAAGTAATATAATGAAAGATGAAGCATGAAGTTATTTCATATACAGTGGACATGGAAGACCTCTCTGAAGAGGTCATATTTATCTGGCAGAAAAGAGTGAACAGCCAATGTAGAGACCCTTAGTTAGGAAGTTGTATCTTTTCTTCCTGGCAACCACAACAAACAGTCTTCCATAGTTATTCCCATTTATTGCAGAATGAAGAGAATGTAGATGATTAGATTCTGTTACATCATAGGCAATGAAGTTTGGTGATTTTAGAATAAACTGAAGTCGAGTCCAGGTTTTCTTCACTCGCTGTGGGACTGACAAATTATATAACCTCGTGGAGCCTCAGTTTCCTTACCAGGAAAAAATGGTTAAAATAATGTCTTGCTCATATAGCTTCTGTGAGGTTTCAGAGAACTATTGCAAGAAAAGTCATAGTGAAGATTCAATAAAACTCCATTATGCCACCATTCTTACCATTGTTATCAAGAGCTAGTAAATTTCCAGAGATGACTGCCAAACTCCTGATAATGTTTATGGTCTATGTGGGATTTCACTTTTGGAAAACTGAACAATGATTACCTATGAGGTAATCTGAACAATTCTGAACAATTTGTAATCTGAACAAATCTGAACAAATCTGAACAATGATTACCTATGAGGATACAAAAACATCTTTTCCTTGAAGGATTAGAAAACTTAAAGAAGGAATGGAGCCTCTGTGTGTGTGTGTGTGTGTGTGTGTGTGTGTGTGTGTGTTAAAAGAACTGTTTGGAATTATCTGGAATAGAAAAAAAAAATTAGTGGAAAATATGGTGAAGTGCAAAATATGGTGACCTCTGTGTAACATTGTGCCTGTGTTAATTTCTTAATTTTTGACAGTTTACCATGTTTATGTAAGATCTAAACATTAGGAGAAATTGGGTGCAGGGTGTACAGTAACGCTCTGTACTATCTTTGCAACTCTTCTATAAATGTAAGTTATATCAAAATAAAGAGTTTTTTGAAAGTATTGAATTAAGAAAGAGCTGGAGAGGCTGTGACATAGTTTTTTAGTAGCCTTTTATGGGACACACATTTGCTCTGTGAAAACAGGTTTGTTTTTTCTGGGAACAGCTAAAATGCATCCAGAAACAAGTTGTTGCAGAGGAATGCTGTGTTCATTGCAACCAGTTTCCTCTTGGCTCTGGGCTCAACCTTAAACTATATTTCCCAGCCTCCCTTGCAGGAGTTGTGATCATCTGACCATGTCTGGTAAGAGGAATGTGATCAGCAGTAATCTGCAATCTTCCAAGCCTGGACCATGAAAACCTCCCATAATCCTCTGTTCTCTCTTCTCCATCTAACACCCTCAGGGAAGGAGAGAGAACAGGACAGAAGGAAACTAGGCCCTGAATGAGCATGCAAGCCTGCCATCCAATCAGAAATTCAGTGTGGGCTTTGAGGGAGTGAGAAACTTTTTTGGGGTGTTGAATTACTGAAATTGGTTACTTACCAAACTAATGCAAAAGTCTGCATAGCATGCCATGGAATTTAATTGGGCAGTATTGTTTTCGGTTAAGCATAATTTGGCTGTGAAAAAAAATCCCAAAGGAGGTAAGTATCCCCAGTATAAAATTCCATGGTGGGCATTTTGAAATGAGATACCTTATTTGGATGTATGCTTTCTGGTATTTGTATTTCAGTGGTTTATATTCACATATGATTTAAAGACTGCAAACATCTTGAAGGCAAGGGACCATGCCTCTTTTGTTCTTGGCTCTCTTCTCAAAATTTAACACAATGCCTTGCATTCAATAAAATTGAATTGAATCAAAAAAATGTGGAAATAACTGAATGACTGATTGATTGGTTCATGCAGACTAAGGAGAGGGTTTTTCATTTCATATTTTTAGACAAACATAACAGTGAGTCAGTCTTTTTTTGTAGTTAAAATACATTTTCTATCTCAACTCTTTGAATCAATAAGAGTGAAACTACATAGTGCTTTTTGTTCTATGTATTTTAGTTTTAAATTTTTTGCCTGGCACATAGTAAGTGCTAAATAAATACATTCTGACTGAATGAATTTTACAAACACTACTCAAATATTTTGTTAGATTGGGGGTGGATGGAAATGAAGACTAACTACTTTTTATTGCTTTAGATCACTGATGATAACTAAAGTTACAGTTGTACATAGTGGAGACCATAGTTGCAATCCTACATGTGTCTCCTACAAGAGTATATTATGGGTCCTAGATAAAATGTAGTGATTGACATAGGAGGGCATTGAAGAAAAACTTAACTCTTATTTTGACTGATGAAGAAAACTTTCCAGCACTTTATATATAGGATTAAAGTAATTAAAGGAATAAGTATTAAAAGATAGCACTTCTAAGAATGAATTAGAATAAGATTTTCCTCTACCGTAAATCCAGTTATTGCAAGAAGATTCAAATATGCTCTCATTTGTTAGTGCCCAATAGTTTATTCTAAAAGAAATTAAAAAGCTGTGAGGTATCCTCTTGTGAGATATTGACATTCTCATTTTTGCTGTGTACAGGGTTTCCCAGAAGCTGCTAAAATTAATTTCTAAATGCTACCCTTTAGATTGCAGCTGCCAAGAGGAAAAATAAAGGAAACACACAAAAATAAAGGAAATGAATGAACTAAGAATATCTCCATATTAATAGTCTTCTAATGAACAATTCCACTGAATAAAATATTAGGACATGGATGCAATACAAGTACATGAAGTAATTTCATTCCAAATCTGACATAAAATAATAGTAAAACAAATAGCTTTGTGTCAGGATAATTTCAGATATATTAATTTGTGTTTTGGGTCCACTGCTATGCAATAAGCAGACACAATGAGGGCTGTTAGCATCTCATACTCACGGTTGCCATCACTCTCCACCCCATCCCAACTGACCTCCGTTCCCAGCAAGTAGACGTTGTTTTCCCTTTATTCCCTTGCCTCAATCGAAACTTTTGTTTTAGAGCACAAAGAAAATTCCTTGAAGAAAATATATTTTCTTGTTTTATGCTTCAAAAGCTAAAACTCAGTAAGATTAAGTGAGCCACTTCCCAAGAACGTTGACAGGTACTTTAATCAGAAGAGAGGCGGATGAGTGCTTGTCACAGAGGAGAGTCATAAATAAGTCAAGAAAAAAGATGTTTCCCCAAGAATGGGGAGGAAACTGAAATCTGCGTGTCCAGCAAGAAGCAGTATAACCCAAGATTTCCCTTCCCATCCCCACATGCTCCAAAGACCATCAGGACCACAGAGGAGGTAGCTGTGGTGATGCCCCTAGGAGGCTGGACAGAGTGGATAGGATTCCAAAGCTCATGAAGATTCTTGTCCAAGGTGCCTGGAAAACTGCCAAGCTCTTAGGCTTCAGAGGCCAGGTGACCTGGAAGATGAAGAATTTAAAGGTTACTAGTATGTGCTGGCAATCAGCATATTCTCCCCAAGTGTTCTGTTCTGCCTGAGAACCCCGGTACCATTCAAGGCTTTGTCAAGTAAGGGTGGATAGAATGCAACAGGGTGAAGGGAAAGTTGTGGGATAGTTTCTAATAATGAATAAGATTTAATTTCTCTTCAGACTTGAAGTTAGATTTAATGTGATTGAAAGACATAAAGAAATGTGACGTTTCTTTGATTTTGAATTGTAGTGGTAGCAAATTCATACCACCTACACATTTTCAAGATTATACTCTATGGTATATTAGCCAATAATACATTTTACTTAAACTAAATAAAGACTGGTTTTAATTTCAAAGGCAATTCTTAAAGCAGAAAATGCATGCATGAACAGAAATTTTCTTTCAATAATAAATTGATATCAAAGCTGCTTCCAGTTACTGGTGCCATTTCCAAATTAAACAGCTTTTTTGGTGATTATAATTCAGCTGAACAGAAGAAAAAGGAGAAGGAATGTATTTTCTCTATGCCACCTAAAATACATACTACTGATGGATTTAATTATAATGCTGCATTTCTTTTCAAGTGACATTCCTATAGCCTGGAATATACATAGATAAAATGATGTGTTTATGTATATTCACTGATGAAGCAGCATCTTGGAATTGAAATACTTGTCTTAGTTCTAGTGAACTCCAAGTACTTCTATTTGCCATTCATTAATTTCCCAACCACAGGTGTTATATTACTGTCCCCCATTATTGACCTATTTCTGGAATCACATACACTCTGCATTTATAGCTTCTCCTCCTAGAGTAAGTAGAGTTTACTTTCCCAACATATTGATGTTGAGCTTGATCTTACAAAGTACTTTGGCCAATGGAATGTTGGTGGATCTGCTGCATGAAGAGGTTTAAATGTGCTCTGTGGTTGTGCTTGATTTCTTGTGTTTCTGCCCTTTATCATTAGGAGAACCTGCCTCTAGTAGCCACTGGTCTAAGAAGGGTAAGAGCCATGTAGATCAGATCTGGACCCAAACTGTGATCTCATCCCGAAAGAGTTCTAGATGTTTGTCCAACTGTCAACTTATGTCAGGCTGGACATAAACTGGTAATAGAAGGACTCTTCCTGTAGCCATATCCCCTGAAAAAAGACATGGGGAAGAGCATTCACCCCCCAGAGAAGAAAATTTTCCAGGAGATCCACAGCATACCTTTGCCCAAGTCACTGGGGTATTTTGGACTGGTGATCGTTGAGCCTTGCATTGGAGTGTGCAGAGAGGAAGGAGTTAAAATGGACAAAGAGGTTGTTTTGACTTTTGATGAATAACATTGAACAAAATAATTAAAGGAACTGGAAGAAAGGACTGTAAAGTTTATCTATTTCTATAATAACACTGTGTAACAAATCACCCCAAAACTTGGTAGCTTAAAATAATAACCATTTATTGTTTTTCAAAAATCTATAGTTCATCTTGGTGGTTCTGCTAATCCAGGCCAGGCAGGTTGATCTTGGCTGGGCTCACTCACACCTCTGTTATCGGCTGAGGGTCAACAAGGTCGATTGCTGCCTTACTCTGGGCTCACTCGTGTAGCTGAGGAATTGGCCCAGATAACTGGGCTGACACAGCCTTGCTCCACAAAGTCTCTGTCATCTACCAGGCAAGGTCAGACTTACTCATATGGCAACTGGGCAGGGATTCCAAAGAGTGAGAAGAAGCTCACAGGGCTTCTCAAGGCCAAGGCTCAGAACTGGCTTCCATCATGTTTACCATATTGTTTTGGTGAAATCAACTCTCAGACCACCCAGGTTCAAGAGTTGCAGGAATACATTTGGCCTCCTGATGGAAGAATCTGCAAAATCACAGCACATGGGGTGCTGTGGACTGAATCGTGTCCCCCCTGCCAAATTCCTATGTTGAAGGCCTAATCCCTGATGTGATGGTATTTGGAGATGGGACCTTTGGCAATAATTAGATTTGGATGAGGTTGAGCACCCTCATGATGGGATTAGTGCCCTTATAAGAAGACACACTGGAGAGTTTGCTCTCTCTCTGCCATGTGAGAACACAGCAAGGAGGCAGCCACCTGCAAAGAAGGAAGAGAGCTCTCACCAGAACTCAACCATGCTGGCACCCTGATCTCAGACCTGCAGCCTCCAGAACTGTGATAAAATGAATTTCTATTGTTTAAACCATGCAGTCTATAGCATTGTATTATGACAACCCAAGTAACTAATACCTGGGGCGTGGATGTAGGGAGGGAGGACCAGGGCTTCCTTGCAGTCATCTGCCCCAGTGAGCATGCATTATCCATGCCCTCTTCATGGCTGCCACTGTCTTAGGGACTTTACCAACCTGATCGTGTTACTGATTACCACAGTTCTTCTGAGGAAAATGAGTCTCAGAGATGTTAAATGGTGCATGATCACACTGTTCTGACTTCCTAAAGCATGTGCTCTTTCCACTGTCCCTCACACTGGTTCCCTGAATCACTGGTTCCCAGTTGTCCCCCAAATAGTTTACCAGTTGTAACAATCAGCTCTACCACAGCAGGAATCTGGAGAGGGAGGTGAGAAGGCTGTGTGGTCTGAGATTCCCACAGCTGGCCTGGGAATGCGTGACAGGATGAAGGGTGACCAGAGAGAAATGAACCTTTTACAAGGGGATTACCACCATCTGAGGGGCCAGAATTCCAGATCTTCAAGTCCAAGGAGGCCTGGTGAATGCTGATTCCAAGAGAATGGGAGGTGAGAGTGTGACCATTAGGCAGGACCATCCTTGCCCTCTAATGAGATGTCTGTGCTGTATAATAATGCCATCTACATGTTGTCAAGGATGCTGAAGATGGGATCTGCTGCAGGGAAAGGGGTTGCAGGCATGAAGCTAGAGGTTTGCAGATCTCCAGCGAACTGGAGTTCTGGAATGGGAGCTGGGGAGGGAATTGTAAGTTGATGCAAGCATGGGCATTTTCTGTTTTGATCTTTGCTATGCTATCAACACCTTGAACCATGTCTGGTACACGCAGACACGAAGTAAATATTTGTTGAGTCATTAGGAAGAGACTACAACCCGATGCAAGGGGCACCCAGAGGACTAAACTATTATAGGTTCATAGGACAGCAAATGAGAAAACCTCAGATATTTCTCTAGACCCTCCTTGGTAAAGGGGGAAGAAAGCTTCATCTATACATCCAAGTTTCTCACTCACTGATTTAGAGACCAGCACTGATTCTCACAGCGTGGCCTCAGTCTACAGGACGACTAAGGATTGATGGTGGTGGCATTCTGCAGCTTCCATCTCAAGCACGCTCTCCAGTGATGTGCACCAAAGATCTTGACCTTCCATCTTTGGCAAAACTGAACTCACAGATGGGAGGTTATTATTGCTATCAACTAAGCCAGGGCTACTCAAGGTTAAGTTGCAAACTTACAGCATCAGCATCACCTGGGTCCACAGTAGAGATTCGAGTTCTCAGGCCCTGCCCTAGACCTGTTGAATCAGAATCTCTGCTGATGAGACCCTTGAGATGATGATTCTGTGTGTGAATGTTTGAGAAGCACTGAGCTGAAAGAGGCTGGAAAGGTCTCAGTGCTATTGTTAGTGGTGTGTCAGGTTCCTTGCATTTCCTCTGCTCTTTTTGTGTCATATGACCTGAAATTGATATCTGTGGTACAAACATTACTGATTTTTGACTAAAGAATAAAGGGAAGTTGTCACATATCTGAACAGATTGTGAGCATGTTCTCCTTGGTCACTATTACAACAGTCCCTTTCCTTGTATAAACTTTCTTGGAATTGCTCTGAGGAAATCTAGTAACATTCACCAGGGTTGTATAAAATTATGGTGGGTCCCCAAAAGATCTGGTGTGAACTTCTACCCCACTGTTTACAAACCAGGAGACTGTGGGCAAGTTCATCTCTCTAGTCAGTTTATTTACCTATAAACTAAGCAGCATTTATGTCATAGGATTATTGAAAGGATTAAAAAAGGGAATGCATGTAATGCACATAGTATCACGCTCCTTCCATGCTAAGTGCCCAATAAATTTAAGTATACCTAACATGATAATGCCCCGAGATATTTTTCAATTATAGAACGGGTCAGTGTGAGTTGATGGCATATTATACATATTTTAAAAAGTAGGATTACAGCTACTGATGACTAAAATATAAAAATCACACGTCCTTTCATTCTGAGCATCACATTTCTCTTTTACCATGTATTTCGAATATAGGTCTCTTGATTCCCTCTTTGGATTCAGCAACATTTGTGGACAGAAATTTCTTTCTGATGTACCTCCGATAGGACACAGGACATCAAACAGAAATGACTAATTAAAAAAAAATATATCACTGCATGAAAAGTGACACAGGATACGTTTGTTAATGAGTCAATGAATGTTCTTCCCTGAGAAGAAATAGCACGTGGAGCAAAGTAATGGCTTTTGTAAAGCTCAGTGAACTCCTTTAAAATATTTTCTTTCAGCTCCCAGGTTCTAAAGGAGCAATTTGTGTGCGCAGTGAAAGAAAAGGCGTGAGTCAAAGAGGTAAATTCAACCCATGGCTCCTCTTTCCCTCTCTAGTCTCACTAATGGTTTAAGAAAGAAGCAGACACTGCAGCCTCCACTGGGAAATAGAATCCTTTCAGTCCCCGGGCAATCCTTCTGTCAGGAAAGGTCGAGGTCAGGCACCAAGGACATCAAAGTAGAGAAAGGTCTTCGAATAAAGAAAGAGCTTGCATCCCCATGAAGAATAGAGAGGAGGGAAGCCAAAATCCATATTCTGTTGTTTTCTCGTGAGAAACACACTGTAGGTTTTCCCAGAAATGAGATGGACTGTTTTTCTCTTAATTTGTATGATCTGAAATCCCTATCTTCTTATTATTGAGGTGTATAAATTAATGTAGGAAATAACCCTTTGAGCATCTACATAGAAACATTTGTAGTCACTCATTGTTTTGGAACTTCTCCCCAAAATGCCAAAATGGGGTCATTCAGATTTAGAGAGTTCTGTCTTTCTGAAATAAAATAAATGCACTGAAAAGCATAATTTTTAACTATCTGATATAGCAGTGGAGTTAATGAGTTGGACATGTAACTGGCTACAGTCTTTAAATTGTGTTGAGATTTTTAGTGATAGGGTGGATATAGAATAACCCATTTGGTCCTGTATTACTGATTAGAGTTTAATATGGAAGAAGGTAATATTATAGTGTAGGTCTAATAACCTCATAATGTCTCCTGCCAATTTTCTTAACAGTGAGGCTGTGTTTGAGAATGATCAACCCCTGGGTACCATATGTTCAGAACATTCAGCATTTTATTTCTCTCTAGAGGTTTTGTTTGTTTGTTTGTTTGTTTTGACAAACTATCCTTTTGATCTTTTTCTAGTGATGGGGAGGGAAAGTTTATTCATTTGGATTTATCTGTCTGATGCTTTGTTTCAGAAACTCCCTGGATTCTTGGGGGGAAATGGCTTCTTACATAGCTATCATTTAGAATTCTAATGATTTCTTCTGTAGAATTAAGATAAATAATAGCTAGTATTGATGTCACATTAGTATATAATGTTTTGGGTTTGGCAGAGTAAATGTATTTATTGCAATATGGCATTTAAGTAGGATTATTTATATACAGCAGCCTATATCAAAGCCAAATTCTTTTGGAACCAACATATTTTTGCATTCTCATACATGTTGACCCTTAAAGATATCCTTGAATCTGCCTTGCAAGACCTAAGCTCTCTAATGTTTGGAGAAAGATCATCTCAAAGTTCTTTGCCTGTAGTGGACTCAGGGAGCAACTGAGGACAGGCCAGAGTTACATGGTAACCAAGATTTCAGTTGTTAATTTTCATTATCTTTAGGAATTGCCATTGGTGGAAGGGGGCAGAATTGGGTCCATGGAGGGGAATCTTTATCCTACTTCCCTATTATTTTAGATTATTTTTTATATTTGCCATTTTCCCCTCTGGCTCTGTATCCTTGTATAAGTTACACAACCTTTCTGTGTCTTCGTTTCCTCTACTTGCTTCATGTGGCAGCCATGAAAATGAACCTCTTGGATTTCTGACTGTGTGTTCAGTGAGACTTCCCATGGGCTGCTCCCAGTCAGTAAGAGAGAATAGCAGGGATATTAAGGGAAGCCCGTTCCAGGAAGATGCTAGGATCCTCTTCTGGGTGATTTATCTTGAAGGCTCTGTGGTAGACAGAATAATGGCCCCTTCCAAAGATGTCCACATCCTAATGGCAAAAGGAATTTTGCAGATGTGATTAAGTTAAGGATGTTGAGATAGGAAGATTATTCTGGATTATCCTAGTGGTCCCAGTGTATCAACAAGGGTCCTTCTAAGAGTCAATGTGAGAAAAAGGAGATGTGATGACAGAACAGAGGTCAGAGATGGTAGCAGAAACGGGTGAATTTGAAGATGACTTGCTGCCAGCCTTGAACATGGAGAGCCACACGCCAAGGAATCTAGGTGGCCTCTAGATGCTGGAAATGGCAAGGAAACAGATTCTCTCCTAGATCCTCCAGAAGGAATGCAGCCCTACCAACAACTCGATTTTAAAACTTTGACCCACAGAACTGTAAGATAATATATTTGTGTTATTTAAGCTACAAAATTTGTGATTTATTACAGCAGCAACAGAAATCCAATACAGACTCCCCCATGGCCTTGAGATAATGCATTAGAATGGGCACTGCAGACAAAGACACTTCCGGCTAAATCTTCCTTTTCTCTCCTCTCCTTTGCCTGGGGCTGATGGTGCTCTGCTTCCTCTGACTGTTTTTTCCTTCAGGGGAAATTCCCCTAACAATTCTCTTGCACATCTAATCCCATTTTGGTGTCTGCTTTTTAGAGGACCTGGACTAACTCACCTCATAAACTTAATTTGATGATTCAAGGCATGTGAGGGGCCTACTGTATGGTGTAAGTGTTCAGAACTGTTAGCTATTGTGATTCTCAGTTGCCGTAGCACCAGTAACATAGGGCAAAATGCAGATAGCCTGTTCCTTGGACAAAATCTGGGAAAGGCTTAGAGTTTATTTGCTTACATTTAAGAAATTAAATTGTCTCCAGGCATTTTGGTCGCTCACTCCCCAGTAGCCCAGCATGAGTGTAAGCTCCAAATGTCATTCAGAGTTACTGCTGTAGTTGTTCAGAGCTGCTTTGGATGGGTTGGCAGGTCTAGTTTTGAGGCTCAGAGTTAAGAAGCCCATTGTTGCTAAACATCAAGGTCATGTCCTTTAATCCAGCTTTTACCCAGTGGGAAAGTTGGCATTTTGAGATCCATCTGCTTCAGTTCTTGATATTTCTATAGTTGGTTCCCACCTTGGGCTGGGAAGAGAAAGTGTTTGAATGAGGATTAGAGGAAAATAATAAAGTTCTTGTCTGCTGTTGCCTCATGAGTTCCACTTAATCAATGTAATTGCTGAACATGACAGGAGTACCATCACAAATCAGTGCTGAAATGATGGAATAGTCAATGAATGCTAATTTTAAAAAGTTTTTTTTAATTAATTAATTTATTTTTGGCTGTGTTGGGTCTTTGTTGCTGCTCACGGGCTTTCTCTAGTTGCGGCGAGTGGGGGCTACTCTTCGTTGCGGTGCGCTTGCTTCTCATTGTGGTGGCTCCTCTTGTTGTGGAGCACGGGCTCTAGGCACGTGGGCTTCAGTAGTTGTGGCACGTGGGCTTAGTTGCTCTGCAGCATGTGGGATCTTCCCGGACCAGGGATCGAACCTGGGCCCCCTGCATTGGCAGGTGGAGGATTCTTAACCACTGCGCCACCAGGGAAGTCCCTAAAAATTGGTTTTATAGATATGCAAAGACATGAAATTAGTCATACCATACACAAAAAGTCAATTTCAGCTGGATTAGATACCTTAAATGTAAAAAGAAAAACTCTAATAAATTTAGAAGAAAATACAGGTAAATATCTTTTCAAAATCAGAGTTGGAGGGTTTGTTATTCAAGACGTAAAAGATACAGAAATTTGAATTAAAATATTGTTAAATACATTACAATGTGACTTACAGGTAGATTGCAAATTCCTCCTATTCCACCATGACTCCTCTTTGCAGTGTGGTGTCCATGCTTTGCCAATTAAGAGTCTGTAGCTTTACTGTCTTGAATCTGGACAGGCCTTGTGGGTTGTTCTGAGCAACAAAAAGCTGTAGGACTGATGCTAATGACTTTTAAGCTGAGGCCTGAAGAGACATGAAGCTTGTACCTCCACTCTCTCGGAACTAAGCTGCCATATGAGGAAGCCTGAACTAGCCATTGGGGGAGACAAGTGGAGGAGAACCAAGGGGCCCCATCCAAAAGTCCCAGCTAGACATATGAGTGAGGCCATCTGGGATTAGCTGTTCTCCAGCAGACCTGCCAGATGGCCACGAACACATGAGTGAGACCGGCCAAAACCACAGAGAGTAGAGATGAGCCCAACTCAAATCACCAATCCACAAAATTTTAGCAAACAAATGATTGCGGTTTGATGCTATTGAATTTTGGGGTGATTTGTACATAACTGATAAAATAAGTAAAAACGTGTGCTTCATAAGACACTCTACACAAAGTAAAACATAAGCCACAGACTGAGACAACATTTGAAGGAATATAAATTGTCAGAGACTTGTTACCAAAGATATATAAAAATGTTGACAACTCAATAAGAAAAAAATTAAGCATTAGGAAAAGATATGAACAACAAATTCATAGGCAAGGAAAAGGTAGTGTTCAATAAGTATCCAAAAAGGTGCCCAATCTTAGGTGTACTCTAGGAAATTAAACTTAAAACAGATGTGAAAGCAGTTTCATGCCAACCAGTTCAATAAAAAGAGTATGACAAATTTTGCAAAGAAGATGGAGTAGTGACAGTCTCTTATACTAATCGTCATGGGATACATGGGTACCATCACTTTGGAAAATTTTGGCAGTACAGTAGAATTGACACTAAGCACAAGGAGATCGATACAAGAATTACCAATATATTCATCAAGAGAATTAATCTTATGATAAAGCACCACCCGAAATGGAAATGAGACAACAAGTGCTAGGTCTAGTGATGTGAAAAATCACAAAGTGGAGATGCTGACGAAAAATAGCGTATACAGATGTCACTTAAATTTAAAAACATAAAATAGAATTCTGTTTTTTATCGATACATACATAGGTAGAAAAATTATTTAAAAATAAGTAGGAATGATAATTGTCACAGGCTAGTAGTTGCCTTGGAGGAAGGGATGCATAAAGGAAATGGGATAAGGGGTGAATATTTAATACTTTAAGTTGGTGGGCAAACAAGTATCCATCAACTTACTCTTTATAATTCTGTCTCCCTGAGTTATTTAATCATTAAAAACATAGAAAAACTAAAAAACAACCCACGTCAAAAATACGGATTTTGCCTAGTTTCCTGAAAAGCTACTGATACCCCAGAAGGTGTGAAGACATAGTATTGAAACTCCGGCAGGCTTTCAAGTCCACTGATCTCAAGCCCATTCAGGCATTTTCCTGATCACCTGTCTGTAAGATCCAAACTGATATCAAGACAGGAAACCCATTTAAAATCTTTAATAGAGTTAAGAATCAAATAGATTTTTACCAGTATCTGAAAAGCCATTGACGCCAGTTAACTCACTTGACTTTGGCCTAGAAAATAATTTTCTTGTCTTTTATTTGTTGGATGTAAATATGCAGGAAAACAGTTTAAAGATGTTTATTTCTGACTCACGGATGTAACTAAGAGCTATGAAACTGACAGTGTGGAAAATTTATCTCTCTTTTCTTTTTTCCACACCAGTTAAAAAAAAAAAAAAGCAATCAAAAATGTTTTCACCTGAAGATGAGCAAGAGATTTCCTAAAGAAAGAAGATGGAACATTTGATGTAAATACATGAGATTACCTTTCGTGCATTTTCAACCAGAGTCAAAGAAATAGATTTTCATAAACTAGAGCAGCTCTCGGATTTTAAGCAGGCGTTCTTATTTAAGGCAACGGAGAGTTGAGGAGAGAGATGGGAATGCATTTGACATGCAGGTGCTGTCTTGGCAACTCCTGGAGCTTGGCTCTTATTAATGGATGGTGAATAGGAGGGACTCAGGGCTTTCAGGAAATGGAGGCTGAGGATTGTAAGGGGGGGAAGGAAGCAAACAGGAGAAGAGAAAGTTAAAAAAAGTGGTGTAGTTCCAGCTGAAGTCTAGCCTCATTGTGATCTCACGAGTTGCTCTGGAAAGTAAACGGTGTCTCAGACTTCTTTCATCTTGAGGCAAGAGGGCTGGGTTGATCTGTTGATCATTGGCTGTGGGCTGCTTCTTGGAGGCAGAGGTGGAAGAGTGTAATACACCTGGGGAGGCAACTCCCGTCAGAGGAAGGCAGTTCTCTGAGAAGGGAGCAGTTGCGACTTAGCAAACAACTCAGCGGGTCTGAGCGGGGCACCAGCACATCCCATATAATCTGAGAAATCGATCTCACCATAGGTGGGGAAAAGCTCAGGCCTCTCTCGAAGATTAATACCCAACTCTCTTACTTCCTTTTTCAGTTCTCATTCCTCCCACAACAATTTCCATTAAATCTAGCTCAGGAAATTACTTTTACGTTCCTGTGCTTTCCTCCCTGTGCTACAGCTTATGGTATAAATGTTATGCTGTGAGTTCTCCAGCCTCCTTGGATCTTAATATTCAAAACCAGCCTTTGGACTCAAAAGGCCTGTTTTCCTCTCAAAAACATGCCAAAGAGCATGGATGCAGAGAGGCCATTAATTGAAGTCATTAACGCAACTGATCTGCGTAGAAACACACACACACACACACACACACACACTATAGACACATGCATACACATACACAACTGACACACTATAAACAAAGGTATGAATACTACTGAGGAAAAATGTCATTTTCTTCAAGGGAACATCCCACTACCTTTCTGTTCACGTCCGCTTCTGAATTTTTCAGACATGTGCCATGGTACTTGAACCTGTGTCTTGGATGCATAATTGGAGGCTTTTAATTGACTTACACATTCAAATTTTGAATCAGAATGTGATAAATGAAAGTCATCTTTTAGAGATTAACTAGTCCAAACCCTCCATTTTACAGGTGGACTCTGGCCCAGAGAAGCTAGGTGATTTTCCCAAGTTCACACAGCTTATTAGACATGGGGATGAGACTGGACTCCTTGTCTGCTAGTCCTAATTTTGTGACTGGCTGTACTTCAGAACTTCCTTCTGAGGGAGCTTCTAAACTTTTGAGGTGTAACATAATTTAAATGTACACAATGTGCCGTCTTTTACTATCACTCATATAGAATCTAGACTTTGTTACATTGCTCCCTTTAAAGAAATGGTCACATTTTATGGGTGAATTGGAAAAATGTTGAGCAGGCTCAAGGAACAAAATGTGTCCAGCCCTAGCCATGAAGGAATTGCTTGCTATAGGTAGCACCATTTTCAGAAGGTAGGAGCAAAGGTCCTGTAATCAGGAGTTCATAAACTGCGTGGAGCAGTGACAGCTGAAAAGGAATGACTTTCCAGAATTTGGACCCTGGAATAATGTAATTCTTAATTTCTTGAAGGATAGTGTTCCCTTTGAGAAATGTAACACAAGCTTTAGAACTTCTTTCCTTGAAAATTCACACACCCACAGCATTTTGCATATAGTGTCAAGCACGGGTGCTGTCCCTAAATGAGCTGATAATCTCTAGTCAGGAAAACAGAAATGTTCTAAGTATTTCAAACAGAAGAAATTGAATAAAGAGAATTGGCTGCACAGATTCTGGAAGGGATAGAAAAACAAAACAAAAAGAGGCTGGAGGAGCCCAGAGGCGGGGGTGTGGCGGGGTGACCACCAGAACGAGAGGCTATTCGGGCCCCGGGCTGGAGCCCAGTAAGCTTTCACGGGCTGGTGTGAGCTCGGGGACCCTGGGCCCTCGCCTCTGCTGCTACTGGGGACACCACAGAAATCAGAAGCCGGAGGACATTCGCCTCTCCCTCCCTCTCAGCTTTGAATATCTCACCAGGGTCTTCCATCCGCAGAAACACCAGATGTCACTGGTGAGGAAGCCTGAAACAACGTAGTTTGAAGACCCTCAGCCGCCTACAATGCAGAGCAGAGCAGAAATGGGTGGAAATGGGAATTGAGAGCAAATAGGCAAATAATCATCACGGTAGCTAAAGCACAAACAGCAAATTCAAATAAGGATATGTGAGTATTTCACAAAACTCAAGGGTATGAGTAATAACAAAACATAATTAATACTAAACCATAATGTGTGTGTATCTAACTTCCAACAACAAGCTCGCTTCCGGCTGTTGATGGAATACTAACATTTAATGAATACTGTCTGAAGTTTGATCCCTGAAATCTTCCTGGTTGTTTATTTCAAAGGTAGATTCATGTAAGCTCTTCCAGACCTATTGTATTAAATCTCTTGGGTGGCCTTGAAAACCACACTTGGTAGTTCTGCAGACCACTGGCTCTTGTTTGGTAAAATTTGATCCTTGTTGTACCAAGATGATGGTTCTTGACTTGTATTTTATGAATCCGTGGGTCTCTAACTTTAGCAGGCATCAGGTTGCTGGGCCCCACCTCTGGAGTTTCTGATTATAGTCCTAACAAGTCCTCATCTGATACTGACATTGCTGATTAGAGGATCACACTTTGAGAACCAGTAATATGAATACTAATTTGTAATATTTTTCAAAGGTAGATGTGTGGTTGGTCTAATCAAGTCTAACTAAAATTCCCAGAGTCATAGGACTTGGCCATAGGAGCTAAAGTAGACTTTGGCGGTAGTGATACCAGCTCCTTCCTTTGACAAGTGAGTTAAAGGTTCGGTGACTTGGCCTCCGTCGTTAGGCAGCTCAAAGCAGATGCAGGAAGATGGCTGGGGTTTCCTGCCTCCTAGTCAAACGTGCTCCCCATTGATCATTCATCTTTATGTGCTCCTGGGGCAAAATTATCATTGACTTAAAAAGGATAATCATCCCGGCTTGAATCATTAGAGGTCAGAGAGGATGATGAAGTTAGAGGTTTTCATAAAACCGAACACAGAAAACGAGGTCATCTGCTTCACAATGAAAGAGCATGTTCAAGGACTTCTTTTGCCTTTTTAGGTATCTTAGTTAAATCATCAGAGGAACAATTTATTTTCATGAAGGATATTAAGAAAAGCACTGAAATTGGAAGCTATTGTAAATAAAGGCTGTAGTTTTGGTTGCAGAGCCTGTGGCCCACTGCCAAGAAAAATATTAACATAGAAACTGTCTGAGAGTATATGAATGGTGACATTTCAGATAAGTATTCAGCTCATGACCCCACAAGGCAAAAATATAGGACAACTTTCTGAAATGTGTGGCTGCAGAGACCCAAGGGTGATATAATGACTATGTCCAGCTTGTTGTTGACTAAGTAAAAAAAAGTTTGATTCATCACAGATGAGTAATAATTGTCTTCATAACTCATTATTTATATCATAGGCCATCTGTGACGTTTTCACGATTTCCAAAAGAGAAGGCACTCAACTTGAAAGGGAGGAGATCTTGCCAGTTTAGAAATGACATCTGGAAGGATTTGGAATCGAAAGGCTTAGCAAGAAAAAGTAGGGCTGCTTACAGACGCCAAGGTTGAAGAGGATCTCTGACTAACTGCATCTGTTCTAGACCCCCGGGTTAGGCTGCATTCCTCAGAAGTAAACCCCCAAGGCAGGGATGCATGCACAGCATTTTAAATAGGTGGTGCTCCCAGGGGGAAGCCAGTAAGGGGGGAGGGGAAGCAGAACAGAGGCAGAAGGAAGTCAAGCAAGAGTCAAGCCTCAAGAAGGGGAGCTTCATCTGAGCCCACAGGGGAACTGCAGACTGTAAGTCTGTCTCAAAGTTGTTCTGAATCTGAAGAAGCTAGGCTTCCCTTTGATTCATCTGTCAGCCATTGGCCAAAGGCGGCCCCAGCCACTCAAGCTCTGAATGAACGTGCAGGGTGCTCCAGTGGCCCACACGTGTGCTCACAGGTTCTGGGAGTTACAAGTAAAGCACATTAAAGCTGGGAGAGGGACACAGCAAACACGTTACAAGTGTCCCTAAGGGAACTCAGCCTGTCCACTTCAAGACCCAAACTCTCCCTTGGTGTTAGGGTTTTCCAAAGGAACAAGCTTGAGGAGAACTATTGGGAAATCTGTTAACTCACACATAGATAATATTTTCAAATACAGCCTTACTGGTAATAGAACTGATATTTTGATCTCCATCTGACTGATCCCTACATCTTTCCCATGATGGTTTTTTGTTGTTGTTGTTGTTTTTTATCTCCTTAAATGCTTCTAAATATGTATCTCTTATCCTTTGAGATTGCTGTAATGGGACATGTTTTCTTACAAGATGTCTTTAGCAGGTTACAGCACTTAGGCGTCTCTTAGACACTCCACCTGCTTATCTTACAGTCACACCTCAGTTTGACACATTCAGAAATCGTAAGCAGATTGCCAAGGATCAGTACAGCTGTGCACCACACCCTGCAGTATGCCTCGCTCCCTGATTGTTACATGTATTGATTAGAATTCTGGCATCCAGACGTAATGTGCTGATACCCCAGGGAGCCAGTATAGGAGATAATTTCTACATTAGAGGACATGAATTCATCAGTCTGTAGAGAGACATTTAAGTCATATGTCAATGTGTTGTGTCATTGTAAATTGGCAATTAGTTTTCCAACCAAGAAGGAAATAGAAAGCAAAGAAAAGGCATGAGAGCCATCTTGTGGAGAGATCTGCTAACAACCATCCTGGACAGTGCATCTCTTCTACTACATTCCTCCTCCTGCACTTCTGTCAAAACCTGAACCCACAATCCTTTTCATCAAGCCTGCTCCTCCATACGTAACCTACTTCAATGAAAGGTGGACCTGTCCATGCAGTTGCCTAGTCCAGAGCTCTTGGAATCATTCCAGGCTCCTCACTCTCATCCATACATCTAATCTGTCCTTAAATTCTGTCAGTTGTCTCTTCCCTACCACCAATGCCTTTATACCGTTCCTCACCATTAACCATCTGAACTATTGACCAAGCCTCCAGTAAGGCAGCCTGCCTCTAGTATTAATTCTATCTAATCCATATTTATAATGCTTTTAAATGCATATTTATAAGTATTTTCTCTAACATAAATTTGATCATGCTGATCCTCTGATTTAAATGATTCCACGCATCCCATCGCGGAAGGCTGATGATGGCTCCCAAAGCTATGTCCCCATCCCTACCCCTGGAACCTGTGAATATTACCTTATTTGGGAAAAGGATCCTTGCAGTTTTATTTAAGTTAAGGATCATGAGATGAGGAGATTACTTCGGATTATCCGGGTGGGCCTCAAATGCCATCACATATGTCTTTGTAAGAGAGAGACAGAGGGAGACAGACTTTGTGGAAGAGAAGACGATGTGGAGACAGAGCAGAGAGAGATGGGGCCACAGCCAAGGGTTCCCAGCAGCTACCGGAAACTGGAATAAGCAAGGAAGGGATTTTGCCCTAGAGCCTCCAGGGGGAGTGTGGCCTGTAGACACCTAGACCCCCAACAACTGTGAGAGAATAAATTATTGTTTTAAGCCACCCAGTTTGTGGTAATTTGTTACAGCAGCCTCAGGAAACTAGTGGACTTCTTGTCCTTAAAAAATGGTCAAACTATTTTTATATTATCCAAGGCCTTTCATGATCTGGGCTCTGGCTTCATTTTCTAACCTAATCTCTCATCATTTCCCCAAATGAACTCTGTGCTCTAGGGATTGGGATGACTGGAAGGTCTTGAATTGTACCATTTCCTTCCCCAGCTTCCTGCAATCATGTGTGCTCCTACATTTCTCTAGTACATTTCTAGCGTACTAGAAAATCCATGTGTGGAGCATGACCTTTCTCCTGAGCTGGAGATGGGAGGGGCACGTGGGTGTTACCATCTGAACTTTTAAAAACAAAACTCATTACATAAGGAAGCTTGTGTAAAAATGCCTTGACACATGTGTGACTTGCTGTCACTCAAGCATGAATGAAAATTTATCCTAAATGTAGCTTATACTTATCAGATTTATAATTATTGTTCTAAGAGGGTGATGACTGATATTTCAGAAAGGGGATTTTTCACACTTTGAAGGTTTAATCCTTGCACATACATACATGGCCAGTCTGATAGATTATGTTGGTGTCCAACCCGGAGCCTATTCTCCTACTTACTGGCCTGTGTGACCAGGCCCTAGCTGCTGAGAGTACTGGCTGTTTTTTTCTCCAACTTAACTGAGATATAATTGACATATAATATTGTGTAACTGTAAGGTGTACAACATGTTGATTTAATACATTTATATATTGCAGTATATGATTAACAGAACAATCTAAGCTAAACCTCCATCATGTCACATAATTATCATTTCTTTTTTTGTGGTGAGAATATTTAAGATCTATTCTCCTAGCACCTTTCAAGTATATAGTACAGTATTGTTATCTATAATCACCATACTGTGCATTAGATCCTGAGAACTAATTCATTTTCTAACTGGAAGTTTGTACTCTTTGACCAACATTTCTCCCATTTCTTCCACCCTCTAAGTCCTTAGTAACCACTGTTCTATTCTCTGTTTCTACAAGTTTGGCTTTTTAAGATTCCACATATAAGTGAAATCATACAGTATTTGTATTTCTCTGTCTGACTTATTTCACTTAGCATAATGTCCTCAAGGTTCATCTGTGTTGCCACAGATGGCAAGATTTAATTCCTTCTCATGGCTAAATAATATTCCATTGTGTATATATATATACACACCACATCTTATTTATCCATTCTTCTGCTGATGGACACTTAGGTTGTTTCCATATCTTAGCTATTGTGAATAATACTGCAATAAATGTGTGAGTACAGATATCTCTTCAATATCCTATTGTTGTTTCCTTTCCAATTAAAAAATGTGCAAAGGACCTGAACCTTCTGAAGAAGACATACAATTGGCCAACAGGTACATGAAAAGGTGCTCAACATCACTAATCATTAGGGAAACGCAAATCAAAACCACAAAGAGGTAACACCCCACAAACATTATTATGGCTGTTATCAAAGTATGGAGGTTCCTTAAAAAACTAAAAATAGAACTACCGTATGACCCAGCACTCCCACTACTGGGCATATACCCTGAGAAAACCATAATTCAAAAAGAGTCATGTACCACAATGTTCATTGCAGCTCTATTTACAATAGCCAGGACATGGAAGCAACCTAAGTCGTCCATTGACAGATGAATGGATAAAGAAGATGTGGTACATATATACAATGGAATATTACTCAGCCATAAAAAGAAATGAAATTGAGTTATTTGTAGTGAGGTGGATGGACCTAGAGTCTGTCATACATAGCGAAGTAAGTCAGAAAGAGAAAAATAAATACTGTATGCTAACACATATATATGGAATCTAAAAAAAAAATGGTTCTGAAGAACCAGGGGCAGGACGGGAGTAAAGACGCAGACATAGAGAATGGGCTTGAGGCCATGGGGAGGGGGAAGGGTAAGCTGGGACGAAGTGACAGAGTGGCATGGACATATATACACTACCAAATATAAAACAGATAGCTAGTGGGAAGCAGCTGCATAGCACAGGGAGATCAGCTCGGTGCTTTGTGACCATCTAGCGGGGTGGGATAGGGAGGGTGGGAGGGAGACACAAGAGGGTGGAGATATGGGGATATGTGTATATGTATAGCTGATTCACTTTGTTATAAAGCAGAAACCAACACACCATTGTAAAGCAATTATACTCCAATAAAGATGTTAACAAAAAAAGAAGACAGGAGACGACAGGCATTGGCGAGGGTGCGGAGAAGAGGGAGCCCTCATGCACTGCTGGAGGGGATGTAAATTGTCACAGCCACCTCACCATGGAGAACAGTATGGAGGTTCCTCAACAAATTAAAAATAGAGTATTGACTGTTAATGGCTTACACCTCTCCTCTCTTCCCCAACAGCCTGTAGCTGAAGAGTGACTGACAAAGAGATACGAAAATCCAGTCCCTGTGCTTAAGGTGGGACAACTCTCTGGTGCAGTAGGGTCCAGGGCTTCCTCTGGGATCAGCGGAAGCCAGGCTCCGGCTGAGACCACATCCTACTCAGCTCCTTTCCCTGCCCCATCTGCTGCCCTCACACTATTTCCTTTGCCCCAAGAAATCACTCATCCTCAGATTCCCACCTCAGACCCTGCTTCTAGGAAATGTGACCTAAGCCAGGCAGAATTCCAAACTTTATTACTACCAGTCCTTACAGCCCAAGTCCAAGATCAGCCAAGAATTGCAACAAAACCTCAGTTATCTAACACACTCTCATGCAGTATAATAATAAATGCAAAGCTAGCATCAAAGAGTTTGAATCTCTCAAGTGAAAAATCCTTTCTACGCAGCTTTTTATGGAGGGCATCAGTGGGTGCATAAATGAATGAATGAATGAATCCTAAAAATCTACAGGGACTGTGAACACCTCCTGTGGGGGTTCCCAGAAGTACACGCAAGTGCCGCTGCTCTTTGGTGAAAGTCCATCGTGAAGCAGAGAGTTTGAAAGTCAGCCTCTCCCTCATCTGAACATTATTCTGCAACATCAAGACTGGACTCCAATTCCTCTTCCATGAAGTTTCTTCTAGAAGTTGGCTAAATCCCCTGGAAGGGATTTTGCTCTCCACCAAACACTGTGTTGTCTGAATAATTTATTTAACTTTTATCAAACACCTGTCTAAGAGATCAGAGTTACTGCTGCTGAAATAAGAGTGTTTTGAATGTTTCAGACAAGTCAAAATGACTGATAATAACATGAAAACAATCCCATTGTTAAAGGCAAAAGAGTCCTTAGGGAAAATAGCACTTTAGTATGTGAATCGAGAAAGGGGAAGTGAGGAGCTCTGAGTAAGCACCCTGGACCTAGGGAAGAAAAGCTGTGTTTGCTTCCTGCCATGTATAGTTTGTGTAACCTTGAGTAAGTGACTTGATGGTATCACAGTGTCAGGAGAAGAAAATGGCATAATGCTTGTGGGTTGTGAAAGCCTTACAAAGTGCTATTTATTATTATTGCTATTCCATGCCTTGGAGGATAATTCATCTGTCCTTTATTCATTATACTTATAGGAATCGAATTTCAAGAAAGCTAGTGAATATTGTAGATGTATTAAAAATTAATTTCTATTATAGGTCTTAGATTTAATCCAAATTCATCCCACTGTTCTACACTGAATAACCAATAAGATTTCCATGTTAATAACCTTGTATTTAACTTGAAAATAAAATTATATTTATAAACCATTGTAGTCCATTACATATGGAGAAATTAATTACCTCCTAGGTGCCAAGCACTGTGCTAGGAGAGCCTAAGATGCAAAACATCATGCCTCTTATTGTACAGAAGGGAAGATAGGCATTACACTGATACACACAAAAGGGGCTGCGTACTTACAAATTGTGGCAACTTCTAGGAAAGAACAGAATGGATGCTATGAGAGAGAAAGGCAGAAGGACCTTCTGCTATATGGCAGTCAGAGAATGCTTCTCTAAGGAACCGATGTTAGCTGAAATCTGCATAATAAGGTGAAAGTCTGGGCGAGGAAGGTCTGGGCAAGGAAGCTGTAAAGAGAACAGCCTCTGGGATGGCCCCGAGTTAGGAAAAGCTGTGTGCAGTGGACTAATGGAGAGACATGGCAGAATCACAGTGTGTATTTTAGGCTAGGGAAACTAAGGTGCAACATTTTAGAAGAGTAATCAGCAAATCATTTTGGGCAAGATTTGAAACCTCTCTGTCCCAGTCTCCTCATCCATAAAATTGAGCTAATAATATCTGCTACTAGGTTGACATCAGTTAATAAAAAGAACTTAAAATTTGCCCTGCACATATGAATTATTTTACAAATGTATTATTCTTAGTATATTCATGTAAACACAACTTGTTATTTTTAAGTTGTTGACTCAATCATTAGTGACAGCTCGGAACACTTAATTGTGTTTAAAAGCATAATGCAAATGTTTTAAACCCTGAAGCACAGCCCAGCTGACAGAAATTGGTGGAAAAGGAAGGGGAAGAGATGTAGGGAGAGTAGCCATCTTAATTACTCATCTCGCAAAACAAGAGTTCAAGGCTAAAATGGGTAGCATAAGAAAGGGAGAGTCAAGAAGCTACTTAAATGTGGAGAAAGGGGAACCCTTGTACACTTTTGGTGGAAATGTAAATTTGTGCAGCCACTGTGAAAAACAGTATGGAGGTTTCTCAAAAAACTAAGAATAGAGCTACCACATGACCCCGCAGTTCCACTCCTGGGCATATATCTGAAACAACCAAAAACACTAATTTGAAAAGATACATGCTCCCCAATGTTCATAGCAGCATTATTTCCAATCGCCAAGATACAGAAGCAACCTTAGTGTCCATCAACAGATGAATGGATAAAGAAGATGTGGTATATATATATATATGCAATGGAATACTACTCAGCCGTTAAAAAGAATGAAATTTTGCCATTGCAGCAACATGGATGGACTTGGAGGGCATTATGCTAAGTGAAATAAGTCAGACAGAGGAAGACAAATACTGTAAGATATCACTTATATGTGGAATCTTAAAAATACTAGAAACTAGTGAATATAATAAAAAGGAAGCAGACGCACAGATATAGAGAACAAACTAGTGGATAGCAGTGGGGAGAGGGGGGAGGGGCAACAGAGGGGTGAGGGAGGTACAAACTATTGGTTGTAAGGCAGGCTCAAGGATGTATTGTACAACATGGAATATAGCCGATATTTTGTAATAAATATAATGGAAAGTAACCTTAAAAATTGTATAAATTTTTTTAAAGTAATTAAAATATAGGCAACAACAACAACAAAAAAGAAAGCTACTTAAAGCTACCAACATAACCACAAGGAACATTAGAAACAGTGATGTAACTATTGAGAAGGGATAGGAAAGGAAGAAGGCAATGGGCTTAATCTTTGTGGAGCTGAGAACAGTGACCACCTGCGTGAACACTGCCTGGCAGTTAGGACAAAAAGCAATGATAACCTGTGTCCACATGACCAACTTGTTTGTACCAGAAAACCTTTGCCTGGAAAAGAAAGATTATTCATCAATAAATAACTTTACCATCACCTTCAGGAAAGTCCAGCAGATCACATTTTTTTTAGACAACAGCTCACTTGGGAAAACATCTCGCTTGTCGAATGTTTTCTTATCCAGTCTCATTTTTAAGACCTTCACTTCACTGCGTAACAATTCATGTCCAATTCCAGTGGTTCCAACCACCCAAGCATAGGCCTCAAGAACCTATAAACTTATGTTCTGACCTTCTCTCTCAGACACTGCTGAAACTCTACCAAGCTGGTGTTCTCCCTTATTGCACTAATTTTTCGCTTTGCTTTATTTATGGCTTGGTAATATTCTGGAGGAATTCAACAAAGCAAAAAGTCAGAAGATAAGGTCGAGTTGCTAATTCAACAGACCGGGGTAGAAATGTAGTATCTGGAGATTTGAATGAAGCACCAGTATAGATACAACAGAAGTGTATAGAAATAGTCACCTCAGAAATGAAGCTTAGAAACAGGCATCTCAAGAATGGAATTAAGTAGAAGAGGATGGTTTTCAATTGAGGATTTTATGCGTTACTTCAATTTGACGTATGAATTTTGCTTTGACAAAACCTAGAAATTTACACTAAATGAAAAGATAGTAATGATCAGAAGTGCAAAAATCAGCACTAAAATATTATTCTTCAGTTCTTCTGGAATGTGACACCCTATGGACCTTTCAAGATTTTTCTTGATTTAATTGGATTCTGCTGGCCCAGCAGAGTATCTGGTCCATAGTAGGTATTCAGATTCATTAAACATTTGTGGCATTGAGCTGACATTGGAATCTCACAGCATTAAAAAATACTTAGATATTTCCAGTGGTTAAGATGCTGTTTCTTTATTGGTCTATTAATTTGAGTTTCAGTTGAATCAGCTGTCAGTTTTGGGGGTGTGTTTGGAGACCATCCTTTGGAATCAGGAATGAAGTAGGAATGCAAGAGAAACAGAGGAATTAACCTGGTGACGTTCCTTTTAAAGTTCATTCTGAGCTTGTTCTTGAGGATTCAGGGCTACGAGGTAAGCACATATGGTAGGTAAGGTAATGTCCTCATCAGATCTCCCTTCCAGAGAGAACCTTCCACGAGGAGGCCAGCTGCTGCCCTTTGGCCTCCTTTGGAATCCACAGTGTCATTCATGCAGAGATGCACTTTCCCGGCCCCATCCCTAGCCTGTCACTGAGGATAGTGAGGAAGCAGAGCCGGGTCATCCTTGCCCAAAGCAAGACTCCAAGGCTGTCTTTGCTCCGGGGCTGCCCGCTGGCGCAGCCAGGACTTTCTCAGATCCATGCTGTGGTCAGAGGCCCCTCCCACCTCCTCTCTCCTCTCACAGGTAGACAGACCTGCATTGTGGTCCAAAGGCTTTCCCTCCCTCCCTCCTGCTGTTCCCATTTACTTCCTCCTTCCCAGGAATTTCCCCCAACAAATCTGCACACCTCTTTCTCTGTAGGCATCTGCTTCTGAGAAGCCCTGAACTGCTATAGGTACAGAGCCAAGGAATTCATTTATGGTGGTGAGGGGAGAGCAGATGTCTGTCCTCTTTTTTCCAAAAAACTGGAAATGTGTTTCCTGGGCGCTTCTCCTCTTACAAGGAGCTTAAGGAATGTTGGGAAGCCTTTTGTTTTGTTTTGTTTTGTTTTTTTAACATCTTTATTGGGGTATAATTGCTTTACAATGGTGTGTTAGTTTCTGCTTTATAACAAAGTGAATCAGTTATACATATACGTATATCCCCATATCTCCACCCTCTTGCGTCTCCCTCCCACCCTCCCTATCCCACCCCTCCAGGCGATCATAAAGCACCGAGCTGATCTCCCTGTGCTATGCGGCTGCTTCCCACTAGCTATCTACCTTACATTTGGTAGTGTATATATGTCCATGCCTCTCTCTCGCTTTGTCCCAGCTCACCCTTCCCCCTCCCCATATCCTCAAGTCCGTTCTCTAGTAGGTCTGTGTCTTTATTCCTGTCTTACCCCTAGGTTCTTCATGACATCTTTTTTTCTTAAATTCTATATATATGTGTTAGCATATGGTATTTGTCTTTCTCTTTCTGACTTCACTCTGTATGACAGACTCTAGGTCTATCCACCTCATTACAAATAGCTCAATTTCATTTCTTTTTATGGCTGGGTAATATTCCATTGTATGTATGTGCCACATGTTCTTTATCCATTCATCCGATGATGGGCACTTAGTTTGTTTCCATCTCATGGCTATTGTAAATAGAGCTGCAATGAACATTTTGGTACATGACTCCTTTTGAATTCTGGTTTTCTCAGGGTATATGCCCAGTAGTGGGATTGCTGGGTCATATGGTAGTTCTATTTTTAGTTTTTTAAGGAACCTCCATACTGTTCTCCATAGTGGCTGTATCAATTCACATTCCCACCAGCAGTGCAACAGTGTTCCCTTTTCTCCACACCCTCTCCAGCATTTATTGTTTCTAGATTTTTTGATGATGGCCTTTCTGACTGGTGTGAGATGATATCTCATTGTAGTTTTGATTTGCATTTCTCTAATGATTAATGATGTTGAGCATTCTTTCATGTGTTTGTTGGTAGTCTGTATAACTTCTTTGGAGAAATGTCTGTTTAGGTCTTCTGCCCATTTTTCGATTGGGTTGTTTGGTTTTTTGTTATTGAGCTGCACGAGCTGCTTGTAAATTTTGGAGATTAATCCTTTGTCAGTTGCTTCATTTGCAAATATTTTCTCCCATTCTGAGGATTGTCTTTTGGTCTTGTTTATGGTTTCCTTTGCTGTGCAAAAGCTTTGAAGTTAGGAAGCCTTTTTGAAATTTCCCTGGAGAAATGGAGAGGAAGGGCTCTTAATTTGCATGCCTCCTTTTCTGGTCAGCTCCGCAGAGGATCAACTTCATACATTAGACCATGCTCACTGGGCAGCTGCTCCGTATTTTAGTAAATTTTCTAAAATGAGCCTCAGCATCAGTAGATAGGTGAGGTGCTGGTTGCATGTAAAAGCACAGCTTGTATGACATGGACTGTGAGAGAGAAACAGCCCTGTGTGTGAGTGCAGACAGGGTTTGTGCCACTGTGGTTGGCAGGGACATGCGGCACCCAGACCGCCCGCCTGGCCCTGTTTCCCTGTCGAGGCACTACTCTGATGGATGGTGCTCACTCCAGAGCTCCCTTCTGGGTTGCTCGCTGCTTCCTTGGCTCTTCCTTGCAAGTTCAACTTCCCCTCTGCCTTCTACAAGCCTTGGTCCCGGAGAAGCATCTGGAAATCCAAACTCCTTTTGCTTTGAATCCAAGCTGCATCAGGCACTGAGTGTAAATGTGAAAGAAAAGAAAAAAAAGAGAACAGATAAATGAATTCACAGAAAAGGAATTTGCAGCAGATGAGGAAATAAAAATAAATAGAGATGTGTTGGTTTCTTAGAAAATGTTTTATAACCCTGGGAAGCTACTTTGAATGACTAGTGTCTGCAGTGTTACAGACCAGAAACTGTTGGCCTGCAGGGTCCAATAACACAGATATACACATGTGAGGTTTTCCCAAGACCTGGACGTATCCTGTGTGTGAGAGCCACTTGCTCGTGGAGCTTCGTTTCTATGGAAGCATCAGGAAAAGAAAATCACTTTTTGTCCCCGGAAAGTATACTCTGACAGTGGAAAGTCAAATAAATGTATTTTTTTAGGGAACAGTAGGGAGACACAGAGCAGATGGGCTGCCAACTGAAATTTTATTAGGCAAGCATATTCCGAGTGGTCAGGGAGAAAGAAGACTTCAGCAGAGCTTTTTGATAAGTGATGCCGGAGACAAATTCCAAAGGAGAAGTTTTGGTGGAGATGAGTTGGGAGTGGGAAATGGGTTGATCATTCCTGGCTGCAAGCTGCAAAGGGGGAATCCTCTTAGCTGCCTGCTGAGTTGTTCCCTGGGCAACAGTGTGGTTCCGTGGTCCAGATGTGGCTTGGGGACCTGGGTTCGAGTCCAGCTCTGTCCTGGCTGTCACTTAGCAGCTCTGCCATCAGCTTCCCTGGGTCTCAATGGCTTCATCTATAAAACAGATTTAAATAGCTACCTATTAAGGTTGTTGTGAGGCTTAAATACATGTGTTTGGGGAATACCCTCCAAATAGGTTGGAAAATGTTATATTTGGGGAAGCCTTGGTTGGTTAGCTGAGGCGTGCCCCTGTGAGGAGGAGTATATTCATTAAAATCTCCTGTGTTAACCAGAAGCCATCAGGGAACCCTGGACACTCAGAAAATTAGATTTTAGAGGGAGACAGTTACATTCGTGGGGTTATCTGTGGTCCCTTCAAGGTGGAGAAATACACTGAGGCCTCAGGTCATTCCCTATGAACCATCACCTGTGCCCTGTCCTTTAACACAAGTTCTTAATCTTTTATTTGTCCTGGGCTGCAACTTCATTTTGTCTGTGATGGTAACTCCATAAGTAAAAATCTTGTGTTAAATTAGAGGCTATGGGGGCTCAACTAGCTATAGGTTCTTAAAAACATACTAAATTAGTTAGAATGCTGGAAAATTATTGCCCGTCTTCGGCATACGTGCGCACGCGCGCACACACACACACACACACACACACACACACACACACACGGAAACATTTCCATGACAGCAAGTATGCCTGTGTCTTAGTTCTTTCTTTTGGGGGGAAAAGAAATCCAACATGTAGACAGCAGATGGCGACAGTTGATCGTATTTAAACTACAGGTAAACTAGGTTTTAAGGAGTGTTTGGAAGCAATGCTCTCCTCAGTTACTTTTTGTTTGTTCTTTTCTTCTTGTCAATAACGTCAAGATTGCGACTCAGTGGAATTAAAAGCAATCATGAAGGTGATTGTAAGGAAACATACCAACTCAAACTAGGGTTTAAGGCCCTCAAAAACATTGTTATATTTACTTTCAAGCACTTTTTAACAGCAAGTTTTAGAAGGGAGAGGAGTAAAGGGCCAAATACCTTGGACAATCACCCAATGTGGGTAGTCTGATTAAAATCACTGTTCATTTCTGGAGTGCTCAGAGGCACTGCGTCCAAGCTGTGTTCTTTGTATTCTGCTGTCACATACAATTATTGGCCAAAAATTGCAGGCCGGGCCCCTAGAGGATATGTTTTACAGGTCATGAATGTTCTTAATGTTTAATTCTTTTCAGAGCTTCACAAAGCCGCGTGAATTCCAGGCCTGAGTTTTGTTCCTGGTTATCTGTCCACCATCTTGTGCCTGCAGATGGGATGCAGGGGACACTCTGTGTCTGGATGTGGGAAGAAAAACCGTCAGAATGTTAAATTTCTCTCTAGACATAAACTTCTTGTGCAGAAATGTATTGTAATGCTGGGACACACAGTTGTCCACGGAGCAAAAAGAAGGGCTAAGAAGAACACAGGAAAAATTAATAATATAAACCACGTATATAGTTATTTGTGAAGGTCAGTGTCAAGATCGGGGAAGTTTACAAAATATGTCAATGACAGCAAATGAAAACTGTCCACACGCTGACTACATATTTCCTCACTTTTAAAGATGACATTAAAATGGAAGATCCTTAGCCGTTCCCCGAGTATTAGTATTTTAAAGTGTTCTATTGCTTCAGCATCATGATAACACAAGAGAGAGGATGCTTGTATTTGCAGTCAGGCAAGGTCAAGCTGGAAGGCCAGAGACAGGGAGTGGAGGAAGATGTATGTGTGTGTATGTGTGTGTGTGTGTGTGTGTGTGTGTGTGTGTGTGTAAAGAATATTCTTATCTTCGCTTTGTGTCAGAGATCCTATACGCCTGGCAGTTTTCTAGGTTTTGTCTCCACTCTAAAGCTTGCTGTTATTTCGCGATCTAAATGAAGGACGTTTGTGCCCCCTCACAAAATCCTTCCAGTTATCTAGCTAGTTATATTCATCCAGTTAATGCAGGTATCGAGAAACAAAACAACAGACAAAACCCCAAAACAAATTTGTAATGAAAAGTTTTAGGATTAATTCTTTGTAATTTTATTCCAGCTGATGTCTTCATTGAATATCCTGAGTAAGTTTTTAAGCAACCAGCCATAAAACAATATACCTGTAACATCTGCTTATTTGTGGAAGTGTGAAAACTATAGATGTGGCTACATAAGGAAAAAAAAAACTGAAGAAAATCAATATAAAACATAGATAATTTCAAAGCAACTGATTTGAAACTAACTTCCAAATATCTTTAAAAAATTGGAATCTAAAAAAATATTCTGTAGACCATTGGTTGACTGAATTTAAGCATTTTTTTAAGCAAAAAGAAGCAAAGATTTGAACACAGTACTTGTTATATTAATGTGGCACTAGAAACCATATAAAGGTTAAAAATTAGGGAAATCATTTAGCAAATGAAGGCATGTTCATTCATGAAGATGTTTTATTGTTAGAATAGGTAATTGACATGATCATATATGTTCTTAATATTTTTGTAAATGTAAAGATACAGAGTTGTACAAACAGTATGAATGCTAAAACACCATAGATTTTAAAATAATTTCATAGAAAATTAGAAGAAAATGTACTAATATTTCCATACTAGAAACACTTAGGAGTGGTGTTTTGGTTAGTTTAAAAAATTTTTCCCTATTATTCCCCCCGCTGCAATTTTAATGGCTCTGTACTTTTGATTAGGAAGAAACATACAAGACACGTACAGATGCACAGTTTAAGCTGTGTATAGTTGTGTTTCCAGCCTCCGTTTATTCTTTCTCAAAATGAAGGCATTATCGTATCCCATGGCTCTGTAGCATAACAACCCTCGGAGTATTAAAAAAGAAAAAAATACTTAAATACTTAAAGCGACTAATAAGAGTTATATGAATTTTAGAGGTGGCTTTTTGGTAGCTTTGTTATTAAAATAAGACTCTTTTTTAGCGAGAAAACATGTGTCATTGGTGATACAAGAGTAGAGCTTTCCCCTCCTGTAAAATAGCACCATGTCTGACTTGGGACCCTTAGAGAGTTATTCCTTTTGGTTAAAATGCTGGCCTCTAGAATTGCTCTTGAAAGTAAAAGTGGAGACTGCTAGAGTGCCAGCTCTCCTGAGATTTTTGAATCATAAAGAGCAGCGCAAGAGTTCTCAGACCAAATGTGCCCAGTGGGGAGGAGGGCCAGAGTTAAGGGAAGGGAAGCTCTCCCCATAGTTCAGCCCCAGGCGGTTTTCAGGGAACACTGATCACCACCCACTCAATCCTGCTCACAAACAAAAACACAAATAAGCCCAGGTCAGCATGGTCTGTGCCTCCGGGGAAACAGGGTGGCCTCACAAGGCTCAGCACCAACACCGTGGCCCTGAGACATGGCAGGCATCTTGGGACATCTTCCTGTACCTTCATCCTCTCCACCCTGTGCAGAGAAGCCACGCTTTGCTCCTGGCAGAGGCCTGGTGTGGATGGCTGGTTGGTCTGAACGAGCCCGTGAGTGAGTCAGCAGTTAGGAACGAGGGGCTGGCTTTGATGAGGGCAGCTGAGCTCCATACTGTGGCTACAGGGAAACCTCCTCTGGGCCTTGGACCATCCCCGCACTGTCTCCAGCACTGGTGCAGACAGTTAGGAATTGACTGTATTCCACCAAATGGAGAGTCACTCATTTCTAGCAAATTTCCCAGAGTTCCCCCCTCCACCACCCTTCGAAACTCCTCAGTGTGTACTTTTCCTGCCTGTATTAACAATCGGGGAGAAGGTAGGGGACAGGGAGCAGCAAGCTCATTCAGAGGACTTTCTGTGCAAACCCAAGAAAGAGACCTATTTGCAACTCTGTGGCAGGGGCCCCCCTTCCTGCGCCTAGCCTGTCACTCTTCTGTCCAGTTTCCTGGGCTTTTGAGGGGGTCTCCACAACTATTTGTCTTTTTGCATAGAGAGGAAGGGGGCAGGAGGAGGGGCGGGTGAGGGAGAGGAGAGGAAAGGAAAACACAGTTGTGCCTTCTGGAGAACACTATTAGGACCCAGACATTGTGGTTATGGGTTTGTGGGGTAGTTGCTGTACTTCCTGTAAATTCCAGTCTCATTTCACAGCTTAAGCAAATACGCATTCGGTGGCTGTAGAAGAGTCATAGAATAGACAACCGTGTCCTACATAAGTATCATTACAGTCATGTAGAGGAATAAAAGCATTAACATATGGTGATGTATAATATAGCAGGTGCCCAATCTGGGACCCCCAAACCTTGTGAAATTTCAGGCTTTTTCCCCCTCCTTATTCTAATGGGTATTTTATTTTATAAAATCACAGTGAGTGACACAAAGGTCTAGTAATTGCTGAAACTTATAGAGTATTTGCTAGAGGGCAGAGACAATTCCAAGGATGTACAACAAAAAGAAATTTTTAACCTTGTTGGTTTGAATCTCTGCAATCAGGTACAGAGCCAAGAATTAAAACCTTTAGAAACACTCGTAAATTGGGATCACATGTGTTTGTGTAGAAAGCACTCCTATGCGTTATTGACACCTTTGTGTCTTAAATGCATACACAAAAGGTATCTTAAAGGTATGTATTTATAATATTTAAGGTACCTTTGAGGTATCTTAAAGGTATGTATTTATAATATTTAAAAGCGTGTTTTAGATATTTATGCTGCACAAAGCACTTTTAATTTCGTATGGCTTTCTGGGTGTGTGTGTATTATTTTTCACTTAGTTTTGGTGACTTCTTAAGTCTGTTTTCCAATCTTCACCCCCACCCCGGCCCCACCACCTTTCTCTTTCCCAATCTCTCTCTTTCCTTAAAACAAGGCAGCTAAGTTGCCCTTAGTTTCAGACTTGAAAGATTTAGTAAGCAAAAATGCTTTATAACATTTTCAGTGGGAGTTCTTAACAGATGTATTCTCCCTCTTGAGGCTTTCCCTGCTGTTTGATCTTTCTCTCCAAAGCAATTCGTTACAATATGATGGGCAAAACCCCAGGCGGGATAATTATGCCGAGTGGACCGGCAGCCAGAACACTGCATCCATCCTTCAGGACGAAAGCTGTCACCCTGCAAGGCTGCCCCAGCCAGTGTGGCTGTGGACTACTGAGGGGCCAGGGGAAGGGTAGGAGGGATGGCTCTTTGGATCAGGTGTTGAGTCAGAAACTTGTAATTGGGCTGAGTTTCTTTAGAGACCCTGGAGTAAGCATTGCCCATGACCTTTAGGGAACAAAGCATGGAGTGAGGCCAAAGGGGTAGACATATTATAAAATCAGGATGTCAGCTCAAGCAGAAATTTTGTTTTGTTTTTAGTTATTTCAAGTTGCCAGTTGCTGGTCTTTCTAGAGTGAAGTAACCAAGTCAACATAGAAAACTCAGCTCTTCCGGGAATAAGCCCCAAATTTGCTCTTTGTAAGGGGACAAACCGGTATTTGTTCCTCTGGACAGTCATGTAAAGGGAGTTCTTTTTTGGGGGGGGGGGTGGTTCCAGGTGAACAAAGGCAGATAGAAAGTATTCTCACCTCCCTGTGACAGAGGCTATCAGAGAGGGTGGCAGGACTCTATCTCCAGTCTCCATGCCCCCCACGCCAACTCCCCACCATGCATCTGTCTAAGAGCTGAGACATTGAGAATTCAGGCCTTATTCAGTCAAGTCCATGGTTGGCCATAGAAGGGGCTTCGGTCAACCAGGACGTCTGACAGTGCACAGAGGATTTGCGGGGAGTGGAATCGGGCTGGGGTCCCTTCAGGAACATGACTCTTCCTTCTGTTTTACCACATCTGACTGTAGTCGTTTTCACTCTCTAACAAATAGTGGCTTAAAACAAGGTGAAAGTATTATGTCAGTTCCATGGGTTAGGAGTCCAGATGGGTTAACTGGGTCCTCTGCTCATGTTCTCACCTGGCTGAAATCAAGGTGTCAGACAGGGCTGCAGTCTCACCTAAGGTCTTCTTTCAAGTTCACAGCCGAGGCCAAATTCAGTCCTTACAGGTGTAGAATTGAGGCCCTCAGTTCCTGGAGGACTTGAACTTTCCCTGCCAGGTGACCTTCTTCACATCATGACCATTTGTGTCTTCAAAGCCAGCAGCAGTGTGTCTCTGATGACTTTCTCTTTTTCTGACCTGTACACCCCTTTTAAGGCACTTACCTGATTAGGAAAGGTCCAGAATGAGCTCCCTTTTGATGAACTTAAAGTCATATAATTAGGGACCTTAGTTATATCTCCAAAATCCCTTCACTCTTGCCAGATAATATAATTAATCACAGAATGATATCCTATCCTATTCAGAGGTCCTGTGCACTCTTTTTTTTTTTTAACATCTTTATTGGAGTATAATTGCTTTACAATGGTGTGCTAGTTTCTGCTTTATAACAAAGTGAATCAGTTATACATATATCCCCATATCCCTTCCCTCTTACGTCGTCTCCCTCCCTCCCACCCCTCTAGGTGGTCACAAAGCACTGAGCTGATCTCCCTGTGCTATGCGGCCGCTTCCCACTAACTATCTGTTTTACATTTGGTAGTGTATGTATGTCCATGCCACTCTGTCACTTTGTCCCAGCTTACCCTTCTCCCTCCCTGTATCCTCAAGTCCATTCTCTAGTAGGTCTCCGTCTTTATTCCCGTCTTGCCCCTAGGTTCTTCATGACATGTGCACTCTTAAGGGGAGGGGATTATACAGAGCATGTACCCCAGGGACTAGGGATCTTGGGAGAATTCTGCCTGCCACACTGATTAGAACACTCCCTTTATTTCCTAGTGAAAATTTTTATGTTCTAATCAGCAGGTTGCTACTTTGGTTTGGATATCCTAATGAGGTATTATAAGCATTTCGTTGTTTGTCCAGTAATAAAAGAAATTCAAACTAGAAAGTCCTCAACTGGCATGTCACATTCATTGAGAATACTTCTATAGCTCTACACTTAATTGTAAGTTTTGTTAATATCACATCACCTTGATTCAGTCTAACTTGTACGTATCAGAGAAACCTAAAGGCATGGATTAGAGATAAAAGTGACTTTAGAAATATTTAGTGGTTCCAAATTTGGGGGCATCAGAAAAAAATATGTATAATCATCTCACACAAACGTAAAACTATTAATTGAAAAAATAAAAAGCATAGATCTACAATGAATTCAATAACATTCTTATCTTGTATTTTATGAATCACAAATATCCACAGACATTTAAGCACTAGTAGTGTATGAGATGTGTGTTATATATAAAACCTAATGTTTTATCATATATAGTTTTATATATATATATATAATTATACATAATCTAATTTATTCCATCTATCAGCAGTTCTTGAAACACACAGATTTTTATAACCTCAGGCAATACATCTATAGCTGCCTAGAGAAGAATTGATCTATTCTAGTTTATAGATGACGGGTGTATCATTAAATAAAACTGTAAAGAAATTGAGATAGGTTCATAGCCCCAAGGTCGAAGAGAAAAATGAAACTAGAATAAAGATCTCTCAGGCCTGTGAAATTTCTGAACATGTCACGCTGCTTAAACTTTGAACCACAAACATCTAAGTGTCTCTGCTCAGAGAAACTCTGCAAGTTAATAGATCCTCTCTGCTTGGTTGTGTTTGAGAAACCACACTCTCTACACAGTACCGGTTTACCTCTGAGATATTCAGTTCCAAGCCACTGCAATAAAGGCAGTCACACAAATTTTTGGTTTCCCAGTGCATATAAAAGTTATGTTTACACTATAGTGTAGTCTATTAAGTGTGCAATAGCATTATGTCTAAAAAAGCAATGTACATACCTTAATTAAAAGATACTTTATTGCTTAAAAATGCTAACCATCATCTGAGGCTTTAGTAAGTTGTCATTTCTTTTTTGCTGGTGGAGGGTCTTGCCTTTATGTTGATGGCTACTGACTTATCAGGGTGATGGTTGTTGAAGGTTGGGGTGGCTGTGGCAGTTTCTTACAATAAGACAACAATGATGTTTGCCACGTGGGTTGATTCTCACGAACGATTTCCCTGTAGCATGCGATGCTGTTTGACAGTATTTTACCGACAGTAGAGCTTCTTTCAAAATTGGAGTCAATCCTCTCAACCCTACCACTGCTTTATCACGTAAGTTTATGTCATATTCTAAGTCCTTTGTTGTCATTTTAACAATCATCACAGCATCTTCACCAGGAGTAGATTCGATCTCAGGAAACTACTTTCTTTGCTCATGCTTAAGAAACAACTCCTCATCCCATTAAAATTTTATCATGAGCGTACAGCAATTCAGTCACATCTTCAGGGTCCACTTCGAATTCTATGCTTTTGCTCTTTCTGCCATATCTGCAGTGACTTCCTTCACTGAAGTCTTGAACCCCACAAAGTCATCTGTGAGGGTTAGAATCAGCTTGTTCCAAACACCTGCTTATGTTGATATTTTGACTCCTCATGAATCATGAATATTCTTAATGGCATCTAGAATGGTATAATAGATCCTTTCAAGAAGGTTTTCAGTTGACTTTGCCCAGATCCATCAGAGGAATCACTATCTATGGCAGCTATAGCCTTACGAAATATATTTCTTAAATAATAAGACTTGAAAGTTAAAATGACTCCTTGATCCATGGGCTACAGAATGGATGTTGTGTTAGCAGGCATGAAAACAAAATGAATCTCATTGTACATCTCTATCAGAGCTCTTGGGTGACCAAGTGCATTGTCAATGAGCAGTAATATTTTGAAAGGAATCTTTTTTCTGAGCAGTAGGTCTCAACAGTGGACTTAAAATATTCAGTAAACCATATTATAAACAGAAGTGCTGTCATCCAGGCTTTGTTGTTCCATTTAGAGAGCACAGGCAGGGTAGGTTTAGTACAATTCTTAAGGGCCGTAGAATTTTGGAGATGGCAAATGACCATTGGCTTCAACTTAAAGTCACCAGCTATATTAGCCCCTTATAAGAGAATCAGCCTGTCCTTTGAAGCTTTGAAGCCAGGCATTGACTTCTCTCTAGCTATGAAAATCTCAGATGGTATCTTCTCCCAAGAGAAGGCTGTTTCATCTACATTGAAAATCTGTTGAGTGTAGCCACCTTCACCAAACATCTTAGCTAGGTGTTCTGTATAACTTGCTGCAGCTTCTACAGCAGCAGTTGCTGCTTCACCTTATTTGCACTATTACGTTATCAAGACAGCTTCTTTCCTGAAACCTCATGAACCAACCTCTGCTAGCTTCAGACTTTTCTTCTGCAGCTCCCTCACCTCTCTCAGCCTTCATAGAATTGAGGAGAGGTAGGGCCTTGCTGTGGATTTGGCTTTGGTTTAAGGGATGGTGTAGCTGGTTTGATCTATTCAGATCACTAAATCTTTTTCCATATCAGCAATAATTTTGCTTTCTTATCACTTATGTGTTCACTGGAGTAGCACTTTCTAATTTCCTTCAAGAACTTTCCCTTTTCATTCAAAACTTGGCCAATTGTTTGTTGCAAGAGGCTTAACTTTCAGCCTATCTTGGCTTTTAACATGCCTTCCTCACTAAGATTAATCATTTCTAGGTTTTGATTAAAACTGAGAGATGTGCAACTCTTCCTGTCACTGGAACACTTAGAAGCCATTGTAGGATTATTAATTGGCCTAAATTCAATATTGTAGCATAGAAAATAGGGAGGCCCAAGGAGAAGGAGAGAGACGGGAACGGCTGTTCAGCGGAGCAGTCAGAGGACACACATTTATCACCTATACTTGCTGTCTTATGTGGGCACAGTTGTGGCACACCAAAGTAATTATAATAGTAACATCAAAGATCACTGATCACAGATCACTGTAACAAATGTAATAATAATAAAAAAGCTTGAAATATTCTTAGAATTACCAAAATGTGACACAGAGACACAAAGTGAACAAATGCTGTTGGAAAAATGGCACTGATAGACTTGCTTGACGGAGGGTTACCACAAGTTTTCATTTTGTAAAAAACACAGTGTCTGCGAAGTGCAATAAAGCAGAATGCAATAAAACAAAGTCTGCCTGCAGTTGGGAGCAGAAAACAATTGAGTAGGAAAGACAGAGAAAGATGAAACAGGGTTAATTCCAAGTTCCTCTTGAATGAGGTTTTCTTTCCATCATAAATTTGTTGGAAGTGAATTAACTAAATCTAGAGCAAATTCAAATTCAATTATAAATCAGAAAGCTTGCTTTAAAGCAAAATGCAATGACAAATCTCCTTGGATAATCTAGAGTTTGGGATTTTGCTTACAGTTCTCTTAAATCAAGATGGGAAATGGAGATTTGACTATAACTCCTAAATGAATTTTAAACAAATTTATTGAGATATAATTTGCAACATAAATTTACCTATATTATGATTTTTAGTAAATTTACTGAGCTTTGTAACGATCATCGTAATCCACTTTTAGAACATTTTTATCACCTCAATAAGATTATCTCATATCCTTTTACAGTTAACCCGCATCCCATTCCTAAATCGCTCCTTCTGCCTTAGACCTAGGCATTACTAATATACTTTCTGTTTCTATAGATTTGCCTGTTCTCAACATTTCATATGAATAAAATCACAGTATTTGGTCTTTTGCATCGGTTGTCTTTTACTTAGTATAATATTTTTGAAGTTTATGTTGTAGAATTTATCAGAACTATATTCATTTTTATTGCTGAATAGTATTCTGTTGTATGGACACAGTTGTCCCTTGGTTTCTGTGAGGGATTGGTTTCAGGACCCACCATGGATACCAAAATCCGTGGATGCTCAAGTCCCATAGTTGTCCCTCTTCATCTGCGGGCTCTGCATCCACAGATTCAACCAATCTCGGACCATAAACACAGTACTAAATTTATTGAAAAATTTTTGTGTATAAGAGCTGTGTTGTTCAAGGGTCATCTGTATCCCACAGTCTGTTTAATCCATTCACCAGTTGGTGGAAAAGAGGTTGATTCCACTTTGTCCATTATGATAATCCTATTATGAACATTGGAGTATAAGTTTTTGTGTGGTTATATGCTTGTAATTCTCTTGGGTGGATACCCTGGGATGGAATTGCTGGGCCATGTAGTAAATTAAAGTTTCACTTTTAAGACCCAGCCAAAGTGTTTTCCAAAGTGGCTATTCCATTTTGTTTTACCCCATCAGTAACATTTAAGGCTTCTTTTTCTCTATATCTTCAACAATATTTGTTATTATTTCTTTTCTAAGAAATCATAGCCATTCTAGTGGATGTGAAATGGTACCTCATTATGGTTGCATTTCTCTAATGACTAATGGTGTCGGCCATCTTTTCATGTACTATTAGCTATTTGTATATCTTCTCTGGTGAAATGTCCACTCAAATCTTTTGCCTATTTTATGATGAGTTGTTTGTCTTATACAGACAGTCCCCAGCTCACCGCGGTTAGACTTAACAATTTTTTGACTTTACTATGCTGCAAAAACAGTGCGCATTCAATAGAAACTGTACTTTGAATTTTGATCTTTTCCAAGGTTAGTGATAGGCAGTACCACACGCTCTCCTGATGCCACAGCTCCCAGTCACCTGCACGATCGTGAGGGTGAACAACCAGTACACTTACAGCCATTCTGTACCCACACCACCATTCTCTTCTTCACTTTCAGCGCAGTATTCAATAACTTGCATGAGATATTCAACACTTTATTATAAAATAGAGTTTGTGTTAGATGATTTTGCCCAACTGTAGGCAATGTAAGTGTCCTGAGCACATTTAAGGTAGGCTGGGCTAAGCTGTGATGTCCAGTAGGTTAGGTGTATTACATGCATTTTTGACTTACGATATTTTCAACTTACGATGGGCTTATTGGGATGTAAACCCATCGTAAATCAAGGAAGATCTGTATATGGATCTGTAAGAGCTCATTGGATAGTCTTAATATAAATTTTTTTAATCAGATATGATTTGTAGATATTTTCTTTCAGTTTATGGGTTATCTTTTTATTTTCTCAACGATATCTTGATGTACAAGAGTTTTGAATTTTGTGACGTCCCATTTATTGCTTTTTTCTTTTATGTATCCTGCTTTTATTGTCATATCTAAGAAAGCTGTATCTAACCCAAAGTCTTGAATATGATATCCTATGTTTTCTTCTAAAAGTTTTACAGTTTTAGCTCATACAGTCAGGTCTCTGATCCATTTTGAGATAATTTTTGTGTGTGGTGTGAGGTAAGGGTCTAAGTTCATCTTTTGGCATGTGGATATCCATTTGTCCCAGTACCATTTGTTGAAAAGACTATCCTGTCCTCATTGACGTGCTTGGTTACTTTTGTTGAAAGTCAATTGACCATAAATACAAGGGCCTAAATCCACTTTCCAGTGTGACTTTGATCTTGCCTTTGAGCCCAACAATAAGACAGTGTGACAAGGAATGGAGATTTCTGATCATCTATCTGCTTACTTCCTCCCCCTTCCCCATTTGTTGGGATGGTCACTGGCATACTCAGTGCAACCTACTCAGACTTGTGCAAAAGATCAGCACTATCTCATACATGTTATGTTTTGTTTTTTAATTGACTTGCAACATGTTAGCATATATCTTCCCAAGGAAAAAAATTAATGACAAAATGTTATTTCGGAGACTTTCCTTCCAACTTTGGATTAGTTAGAAACTACATCAAATAAGATAATGCATGTGAAAATGCTTCAAAACCATGAAATGCCAAACAAATGTTAGGAATTATCGTTATTGCATGCAGGGGATAAGAGTAAACAGAAGCAACAGTAATGCTTTTAGAGGGCTTAAATAGACAAAATAAATGACAATGTCAACATAAGAAGGTAAAAACCATATTTGCAGATAATCCACCTGGGGGTTATTGGAAGTCAACTTTATCTGCATTACCTAAAATGTTAAGGAGTTGGGTCAGGATCAAAGAGGTTCCTCTTGCTTGGTTGGATATGGAAGATGAAGTTGTCTTAGTAATCGGTAGTTTCTACCTCTTGAAGTGAGGTAGAAACTTTGCCCTGAGATATTGATTTCTCTTATTAATAGATGGCCCTCCTTCAAGGTTGTAGATAGAATTGGCAACTGCTTTCATAATGCCAACTGAAATATGCTGAAAACCCCAAATAATCTAAAATCTCTCCTCCACACAGTGAGATACATGGCTTGAAATTCCAGGGTTAGTGAACACATTAAGGGCAGTTTATGAAAGTCTACGCATTTGTACTGATGGAGGCATTGCTACTTAGACCCAATCAAACACTTTGCTAGGAAGATAGCCCTTAGTCATCCCCTTGCTATCAACTGTCATCCAGCAGATAACTAAGTCCTGGAGGTTTGCGCATAGGCCAGATCAAATTTGGAGAGAAGGAAGTAGGGGAAAGTGGTAGAACACTGTGCAGATGGTTGCCAGAGTGGGTAATACAGAGATGGAGAGGTCCAGGCAATTAACAGGAATTAAAAGGGCGTTGCTGCCCTGGAGGTCAGGAACAAGATCCCAAATGGAGGAAAAGTGGAGGCGGGTAGTGGTACTGTGTTCCTAAAGCAGAATTTTGCCTCTGAGAAGCCTGACTTTATTCATGTTTGACATTAATATTTTCAGCTGGCAGAGTACCCTGAGTTCTCAATTCTTACATTGTTCACTACATCATTTTATTTAGTGTTTCTCAAGCACCCCATTCCTGCATCCAAATCCTGGCTGTTTCATGGCAGTATTTATTAATTTTTATTGACCACAGCTCTTAAAGGAAGGTTATTTTTGTGCTCCCTATTTTATACAACAGAGAGGTATGGAGTCTTGCTCTAATACAGGGCATTAGAGGTAGATCCATGATTATAATTATAACTTAGAGACCCTTAAACTACATAGCTTCAGACAATCCTGTCTAAAAAGCTTAAATATCAGAAAATTGTGAGGAAACTAAAGCCATTGGAATTTTACAATGGCCCCAGATTCATTCCCTAAAATAACTTTCTGTGAATACTTAGGCGGTTGATGCCTCGAGCCTGTGGGCTCAGGAAGATTGGAGGAATGCAGCAATCATTTTTTAGTTCTCTTCATTCCAAGGCTCCCTGTAGGTTTGTTAATAAATCAAAGCACATATGGGGAGTAAAAAGGCAGAGGAAATGGGGAGGGGCTCTAAGCTCAGAGATAAAAATTGCCAAGAAAGAGCCTGCCATTATAAAAGTAGAAACAAGGAGCAGGAAGACAGAAGAGGGAAGTAATAAACAAGAGGAGTCATCATGGTGCCCTGGTGTGACACACCACAGGGGCTGGAAAACATTCCACATTTGATATTAGAGAAGAGGAGAAGGCAGGGAACACATTCTGAGAATCACCTTACCACCTATAGCAAAGGCTTCCATGCTGTGCTCATGGGCAAATGCAAAACAGAGACCTCAACGGCCAGTGTCCTACACCCCAAATGGTCTTCTCACCAACATCCGTGGGCTAGTCATTCTGGAGCAGGTTTGTATTGGTCCTCTCCACGCTGTCCAGAATCAGCTCCTGACTGTCCACTCTTATCTCTCTACATCCTTCTATTTATCATGCCCTTAATATCACTGTATGCTGACAATTTAATAGGGAGCTTTCATATGTCTCAAATATACAGGTATATAAAAATTGGAATTTAAAGGAGCTGTTCTCTTTGACTTGGCCCTGGTATCCTGATTGCCTTCTGTTGGGCCCATCCTGATTTTGTCTTGGCCCTAAGCATTTGGGCAGGTACCTGTTTATGGCTGACTTGGATTCCCTTCTGTTGCACCACCTCCAGCGTTTTTCTCATGATAGTTTTTCCTTTTGCAGCAATTCTTAATCTAATCCAACTTGCTTTTTTACTGACACTGGATTCTTTGGCTGGTATGACCAGGTAACCACATTCATTGGAGTAAAGAGACAGGGAAAGATTTAGAACTGTTTGGAAGGACATTGGTGCCTTTTATTACCTATAGATCCATATACTTCTACCTCTCGGCAGCCTCCTTCCTCGGTGGTGCCCCCATGTAACCACACCACCTTATCATTCCTCAAGCTTTGGTACCGGTATACTCTCTTCTTTCTACTCCTCTGTCATCAGCCACCATCCTGGTTGTCTTCATTCTCCACGTGGAGAGATTCTTGCCTTCTTACACCCCAACAATGTCTGTCCCACCCCCTGAGTCACTATCTACAGGATCACACTCAGGACATTGGCACAAGTTGGGAAATCTTAAACTCCAATATTCCTACTTCTGACCATAATTATCCCTACATTTTTCTCCTTCCCCTGTTCCCTATATGCAGGTTGTCTAAGACTTCTAATTATCAACTCCTTTTATTTCGTTCAGTCCACTACTTCCTTCCTTCTGTAGCCCAACCTCTCCACGATGAAATACTTAACGTTTCATTATACTTTTTGGTCTTCTCAGCATTCTCATGGCCTTGCAAATCAGTGTCAATCCAGCCATTCATTTACCCTTCCTAGAAATTAGCTGATAAATGCCACCCTCACCCCCAGTCATTCAGCTGTATAGAGCTCTGTTACTACAGCTCATGGTCTCCAATCTCTAATGAGCCTCCATTTGGTTTGAAAGTTCTTTTCTTTTTAATTAATTCTTATTGGAATATAATTGATTTACAATGTTGTGTTAGTTTCTGCTGTACAGCAAAGTGAATCAGTTACACAGATACATATATCTACTCTTTTTTAGATTGTTTTCCCATGTAGGTCATTACAGAGTATTGAGTAGAGTTTCCTTTGCTATACAGTAGGTACTAGTTTGAAAGTTCTTTTACACAATTCTGGCTTGCTTGCTTCCTCGATTACCCACAAGGATATGCCAAATCACTAGCACTCTTCTCATCCTCACCTACCCACTTATCCTTCATTGGCATCAATGATGGTGACCTTGGTTCTCCTTTTCTGAGAAAATGAGAGCCACCAGGCATAACTCCATCAGTGTTCCACTCTTGCAGTTCAGAGAAGAGAAGAACTTGTCCCTGAAATCAGTCTTTAACCTGCACTGTGGACCCTGTTACCTCCCTGCATCGCCTCCCTTAATTTTCTCTGTTATCTGTGTTTTGATCCTCTCTCTCCTTCTCACTCTTCTTTCCAACCTACAAATATACTCAAATATGTCCTACTTAAGATAATAAAATAGAAAACTTTCCATGATCCTACACTTTTCTTACTACTGTTGTGCTATCTTTCCTTCTCTTTAAAGAATTTTAAAAAAGATTATTTATATTCTTTGTCCACATGTCCTATGCCGAATTTGCTTATTTTTACTGTTTACTATTCTTATCAAACATGTGCGCAAAAACTTAAAAGTTGAATAGTGTCCATAGATAATGATGAAATTACTATTCTCTTGAATGCTGCTCAACCCCCCACCCTTGTTTTCCCATTCTCAAACATTTTTATCTTTTTCTCTAAAACTATGCTCGCATTAAGCCACCCTTCATGTCCCTGTTATTTCTTGGAAATAATCTATATCTATGTCTAACTACATTTTTTTTTTTTTTGCGGTACGCGGGCCTCTCACTCTTGTGGCCCCTCCCGCCGCGGAGCACAGGCTCCGGACGCGCAGGCTCAGCGGCCATGGCTCACGGGCCCAGCCGCTCCGCGGCATGTGGGATCCTCCCGGACCAGGGCACGAACCCGCGACCCCTGAATCGGCAAGCGGTCTCTCAACCACTGCGCCACCAGTGAAGCCCTTACTACATATTTTTTTTTATCTCTCTGAAACTATTAATTCTAGTGGTGGTGTTGTTTGTTTGACCTTTCCTCGTGGTGTCGGTCTCTCTCTGCTGTGTTAGGGGCTTTCCTCACATGACTGGTGGTCTTTTCTTATTCATTTGCATTTAAGAAAGAGTCACCCATCAGCTCCTTGGAAATTTTGTGGCATGGACAGACTTGTGTCAACTGGTCAGTGATTGGGCTGGAGCCTGCCCACTTGGGGTGATGAGGAAGATCAGATGTTAGTGTATCTGACATTTTATGGAACAGAATCCTTCAAACTCTAAATTTTGTGTATGTCTAAGCCCTAGCATTCTAGGGCCCATAAATGGTCAAGGGACCCAGAGAGCTCATCAGTTAGTATAATGATATAGCTGTTTAACGTATATGGGGCTTTTTGCCCATGTCATGACCTTTTGATGCCAACTTTCACGGTTGGCATCTGAACCCTTTCACGGTTATTTGTCCTAGTCCATTTGAGCTGCAATAACAAAATACCACAGAGTGGGTAGCTAATAAACAACAGGAATTTACTTCTCACAGTTCTGGAGGCTGGAAGTCCAAGATCATGGTGTCATAATGGTTGGGTGAGGGCCCTGTTCCAGGTAGTAGACTTCTTGAATACTCACATGGTGGGAGGGACTAGGGAGTTCTCTGGGGTCTCTTTTATAAGAGCACTAATCCCATTCCTGAGGTTTCTGCTCTCATGACCTAGTCACCTCCCAAAGGCCCCTCCTCCTAATACCATTGTATGGGGCATTAGGGTTTCAATAGATGCATATTATGGGGCTACAAACGTTCAGCCCATAGCACTGAAATAATTTTTTTCTCTTTGGTACTTACAGACAGTTGCTATTTACGTTTCTGATCTCTGCTGACTTTTTCCTTCTAAAAGTTTGTTGACAACTATCATCTGTTGTGTCCTTTCCTGTCCTTTACTCTTGTAGTATGGAAATTTTAACTTCTTTACGCTCATTATACTAAATATAACATAGAGAGTAAATACTCTCATTTATCAAAGAAGCAAAAATAAATAATGTTCAATCCACTATGTTTAAATGGAAATCTCCCAATTCACCTTTTAACCTATTATAGTCAGATTTCTGGCCCCAGTCTCCATGTAAAAGCCAATGACATCCTAGTTCCTAAATCTAATGTACTGTTTTCCGTTTTTCTTACTTGTCGTCTGCAACTAGTGTCTGTTCTTTTCATAAAACTTTCCTCTCTCTTGGTTTCTATTAAACCACCATCTTGGTTTTCCCTTTTTCCTTTTTCTTCAGTCATTCTTAGTCCAAATTGCTGGTTCCTCTTCTTTGCCTGTCTCTTTAAATATGGTTTTATCAATGTCATATTCTTGGTTTACCCTGTCTTCTTCCTATCGATGTCCTAAATTTCCTCAGTATCGAACCAACTTTTTCCATTTTCTTTTTCAATTTCAGAAAATAACTTTGCCTTCCTCCTCCAAAGAGACAAAAGAAATAATCAGATGGGTTCTCCTGCAACTTTATGCTATGCATTCTATAACTTAATCTTATCTGTACCCATTTTTGCTTCCATTTTTAGTTTGTTTTGTTATAGATTCTTATTTTCTTATCTAAACCCAATTCCTTCACTACCACCCTGGTCTCTTCCCCTCTTATTGTTTCACCATATTATTGATTATGTCTTTTCTTTCTTATGTCTTCAATGTATTTACTGAATTTTTGACATCAGTATGTCACCATGGTCAAGACTTTCCCATTTTATAAACAAAACAAAATGACACCAAACTATTTTTTCTCTATCTACCAAAGAACTGTTTATACATTTCATTCCCATTTCCTCATCTCCATTCACATCTCAACATCCAACCTTAATTTCAGTCTCATTGGTACAAGCAAGCAGATTTCACCAAAGTCACAATGATCTCCCTGTTACTAAACCCAGTAGACAAATTTCAGTTCCTATCTTAGGTAGATTATCAGTGACATTTTACTCTCTTGGCTGTTTCTTTCTTCCTTTCTTTCTCTTCTTTTCCCTCCCTTCCTCCTTCCTTCCTTTCTTCCTTCTTTTTCAAATAGTTTTCTTTATTTCAGCCTTTTTTTTTGGCCATACCACGAAGCATGTAGGATTCTAGTTCCCTGACCAGGGACTGAACCCGTGCCTCCTACAGTGGAAGCACAGAGTCTTAACCACTGGACTGCCAGGGAAGTCCCTCTTGACTGTTTCTTAATTCTTTAAACAGTTTCTGGCCTCAGCTTCTGTGGCAACAGATTGTCTTGATTATCCTCCCACCTTCATGGCCTTCATTTTCTCCTTTGTAGTCTCCTTCTCTACATAGTCATGAAATGTTGGAGTTTGTGTAGCTTCATCCTAGCCACTTTTGACTTCTCACTTAGTGTATTTTCCCTCTCCCATGGCCACAACTACCATGGGAGACATTTACTTTTTTAAAATCTCAGGCTCAGTTGAAGGAAGAACTCACCATTAATTAATGGCAACACAAAGCTGAATGTATTTCTCACTCATAAGGGAGAGTTATGATCCTTTTAGACACAGTCTCTCCAAACAAAGCAGACTACTGATTTTACCTTCGAGTTTTAGGAAGTATCCTGTTCAGTGAATGGGCTGACATCAGCTGGAGAAGCATGGCTGCTTGGGTAAGGCTGCTGAAACTGGTTGACTTTTCAGTGTGTTCACTGGGCTGAAGCTCTTGCCAACTGATTGTCTTTCAAAAGAGGGGCCCTGTTGCTCATTGGCCTGCTTTCAAAAACCTGTTCTCTGAGCATGTTTTCATTGATTGATTAAGCCTATTTAAGACTGGTTGTAATGGTAACTAGTTACCATAGCTACAAAACAATAAGTCTATTCCAACGAGTATGGGAATTATTAAATTCTTCCTTGAACTGTTTAAAAAAACAAGAAACAAAAGTGAACTTCAAATCTCCAAACGTGTATATGTTGTTCCGATTAGGATATCTCAAAAACACCTAAATTCAACATGCCCAAAACCAAATGCGTGTTCTTCCTCGCAAACTTGATTCTTCTCTTGAAAGACACATCTATCCGTCTAGATCAGGAGTTGGCAAACTTGCTGTAAAGAGCCAGATAATAAGCCTTTTAAGTTTTGTGGACCACACAGTCTCTGTCATAACTACTCAACTTTGCCATTCAAGTATGAAAGCAGCCATAGACAGTACATAAAGAGATGGGCATGGCTGTGTTCCAATAAAACTTTATTTACAAAAACAGGCAATAGCCCAGGACTTAGGATTTCCTGCCATAGTCTGGCTGTCACTGATCTAGATGGTCCATCCATTAACATAGGAGTTATTTTGGACCTCCCTTTCTCTATCATGTACCATGTCCTACATATGCTAACACATTATCAACTTTGCTTTTTGCATTTATTGTTCTGTTTTATCAGAACAGCATGCCTTCTTTGCTGAGAAATATGCCTAGAAAATAGCAGTGCCTCCCAATAGGACCTAACCCCTAACCATAATGTTTTTTCTAGGGATGGACAAGTGATTGAAGTTTACCTGATCAGGGAATATTTTTAAATGGAGTTAAATTTAAAAGAAGATTCTTTCTTCTCTGACTGTAAAGATGGGAACCTTGGACTGCTGGCAGGATGTTCCCCCGGCCCCTGCCTCAGTCCTCACTCTTGGTTAGTCTATTATTTTTGCAGGCAAGGAGCCCACTGTACTGAGAGATAGATGGCAAGAAGGCCCTGGGCACTGTGTCCCTGGCTTCAGTCAGTGCCATCCCTGGGTTCCCTGAATTTGGGGAAACTGTAAGATAATAGTACTCTCCCTACCTCTCTCTTTTCACCCATATGACAGTTCAAGTTACATGTAACCAAGGAATTCTGACTAATAGACTTTCTAAACATCTATTAAACCCATTCACTTTTCTCTTTTCATTTTCTTGCCACAATGTAAAGCTCCTACTATCTCATTCTGAGACCACAGAACTGTATCCGTAATACTCTAGCTCTCTTGGCATCTGCATTACTTTCTTCAAACTGCAGTCAAAATAATCACGTAAAAAAAAAAATCTGAACATGGCATTTCCTAGCAGAAAACCTTTCAATGTTTTCCTATTGCCCTTTAGGGTAAAAACAAAAACTTTTCCCATGTTTTTTTCCATGTCCGACTTCTCCCTCCTACACCATGTCCCTCATCCCCTCTGCTTCAGACACTCCTGCCTTCTTCCAGTTCTTAATACCACATTCACCTCAAGACATTCGTATATGCTGTTCCTTCCTTCTGAAATGCTGTTTCCTTAACCCTCTTCATCTAGGTAGCTTCCATGCATCATTCAGCTCTCAACTCAATTTCATGCCCTTGGCAAAACATTCCTTCTCTCCACAGACCAGATCAACCTGCATTTTCCTTCACCATACCTTTTATACTATGGTGTTCCTTCAGAGATTTCAACATATTTTATAGTTATATAATTCTTTGGATAATCATTTGATTTAGATCTAAATGTCCCCCAACTCTATAAACGCTATGAAGGCAAGGATTTTGTCTGCTTTGCTAATACCAAATTTCCAGTTACCTGTGATAGGCAGAATAGCCTTCAAAGATGCCTGCACCTTGATCTCTGGATCTTGTGAATACCTTACACAGCAAAAGAAACTTTGCAGTTTTAATTAAGGTTATGGCCCAGTCTACTCACATGACTCCTTTAAAAGCAGAGACATTTCTCCAAGAGACACCTCAGAAGAGGGAGACAGCAGAGAGATGTGGCAGAAAGGAAGTCAGAGAGATCTGAAACATGAGAGGGAGAGGGACTCCACCTACAGATGCTGAGTGTGCCCCATAGAAAGCATGACAAAGAATGCAGGCCGCCTCTGGGTGGAGACGAAAGCTTGTCTGACAGCCAGCAAGGAAACTGGGGCCTTCAGAATCCACAAGGAGGCGGATTCTGCCAATAACCTGAATGAGCCTGGAAGTAGGTTCATCCCCAGAGGCTCCAGTAGGGAACACAGCCCTGCTGACACCTTGATTTCAGCCTGGTGAAATTTGGAGCAGAGAAACCATCCCCAACCAACCCAGACTTCTGACTAAGAGAACTGGAAGATAATAAATGTGTATTGTTTTAAGCCTCTCAATTTGTGGCAATTTGTTAGCACAGAAAGCTAATATACTCCTCAAATGTGCCTGACAGGTACTAAGTGCTCAGTAAACACTGAATGAGTGGACAAATGGGCAATCTCATTTGCTTCTAAGAATTCAACTGCTCGTAGGTCAAAGTTGGGGACTTCTAGCCCACATCTGTCTCCTAGGCTCCAGGCCTTATATGTTCAGCTGCCTAGCAGAGAGAGCTTCCTCTGTGCTCCACAGACACCTCGAATTTGATGTGTCCAGAAATGAACCCCTTTTGTTCCCCCATCTATTCTGATTTTCCGTCATTGATTTTCTCCCTTACTTTACTCTCCTCATTCAATGTGATCATAATTCCTGTGAGTCTGTCTTATTAGCACTCTCATTTCCTTCTTATCCTCTAGGCCATTGCTTCTTTTAGTGTTCATGTTCTAACCAAGCCTTGACTGTCTGAGACATTTCAAATCTTATATCTCTTTTGCATCCTTCTCTCCCTCTTCCTCAGGCTGTATGTCCTGATAGATCTACATATAATATTCTCTACTACTGCTGCAGGCCACTATTCATGGTGCTGCTGTCCTGGTGATTCTGGACCCCCTTTCAAGACGCAATCCAAATGTCATCTTCTCAAACTTTTAATGCCAGCTCCTGGCTCCACCCATGCATCCAGGTAGCCTTGAGCCTTGTGTCCACTCCATCCTTTTCTGTGCATTCTTTGTATGACCCATTACCTATTATTAAACCTATGTGCCTGGCTTACTGCCCTGGGCTTTTTCAAGTGTGCATCCTGGAGCCTGGCAGAGGACCTGGGATATGGCCGTACATGACTAATGCTGGAGAAATGAATGCAGGAATCAATGAGTTCTCTTATTGCCTGATTTTGTGTCTGAACAGTTCTAGACAAGTGCTACTTAAAGTGTGCATCTCAGGACAGCAGCAAAAGCAGCACCTGGAGAAATGCAAATTCTTGTTCCTCCTCCCACCCCCCACCCTTCACCAACCAGAATCTGAGAGTGGGACCTGCAAATCTGTGTATAAACAAGCCCTCCACATATATGGTATCACTTATATGTGGAATCTAAAAAATACAACAAACTAGTGAATAGGACAAAAAGAAGCCCACTCCCAGATATAGAGAACAAACCAGTGGGGAGAGGGGAGGGGGGAGGGGCCAAATAGGGGTAGGGGATTAAGAGGTACAAGCTATTAGGTATAAAATAAGCTACAAGGATATATTGTAGAATGGGGAATATAGCTAATATTTTACAATAACTATAAATGGAGTATAACCTTTAAAAATTGTGAATCACTATTATGTACACCTGTAACTTATCTAGTACTATACAGTGATGATACATTAATAAAAAAATAAAATAAAAAAATAAACAAGTCCTCCAGGTAATTCTGATGCACCCTAGTTTGAGAATTACTGCTGTAGAATGTTCCTTGGGTTTATTTTTTGAGAATCCAGTAGAATGCTTCCAACTCAGCTGAGCTTCCACTGCAACCAACCAAAAATAGTGATTAGAGAAAAGGAGGGTAACAGGAGATGCCCCGGTCCTGGACGAGAGAGCTCTAGTACCTGTCCACCAGCAGGAATTACATAGGCATATTTGATACACAGACAGCGAAGGTCTGAAGGTAAACTGAGAATCAATTTTATGTTCTGGAATTCAAATTGAGGGAGAGCATTTTTGTGGTTTTGCTTTTATGTTTAAATGGCACTACTGGAATGTTGCCCTTCCACAAAACATGTTAGAATAAAAGAGAAAAGGGTGGAGATCTGTTTAAAGAACTCCAGAGAGTAAGCTGAAGTATCTGCAGGATTTTCCCTCCAATGGTAGGTTCTGGCCACAGAGAAAAGTAGGAAAATCCAGAACTAGTTTCTTTTTTCCTCAAAATTTGGCTTTTCCCAGCCAATAATTGACTTCTGGATGCTGAGCCTGACTGTGTGGTCCTGGTATTCTTGTAAGAGTAGTTTTTCATGAGTCAGTGTGATTATCACTGGGGCACATTAAAACAAGGAGGATCAGGAGGCAACCTGGCTCTGGGGAGAAACGGGAACCCCCTAACCACCTTCCTAAAACCCTGCTGGTGACAAAACATCTCCTATCTTCTCACAAGGGATCAGATCTAGCCAGCAGAATAACCACGTGGGTCTCACTTACCTTTTTCTTACAGATGTTAGTGGTATGCATGTCTGTGTGTGCATGCACTCACATGTCAGTATTTTTGTTTGACTTTTGCTATAGACAGTAGCGACAGAAGCATGTGATTTTTCAGCAAAGACCTACTGTATAGCACAGGGAACTATACTGAATATCTGGTAATAATCTGTAATGGAAAATAATCTAAATAGAATATATATATATATATGTGTGTGTGTGTGTGTGTGTATATATATATGTATAACTGAATCACTTTGCTATATACCTGAAACTAACACAACATTGTTAATCAACTATATTTCAATAAAAATTTAAAACAAAAGAAGCATGTACTTTTTTACCTATAAGTCCATAACCAAGTAATCACAAATGGTGAAAATAAAATCTCTGAGTTTCCTCAGTTACTGACTTATCCTTTTAACTTCTTTCTTCCAAGTAGTATTTATATAACACTCTCTGAAAAGCAATGCTTATAATTGTACCCAAGTGAATCACTGTAGTTTTCAGCAATTCCAGGAGGCAATGGAGACGTATCAAGCCTTTGATAAAAGACGGGCTCCACTGAAGTAATTATACTCACTTGGCCCAAGTGAGGCTGGTGTGGAAAGAACACTAGCATTCCTCAAACCAAGGCATGCTATTTTCCATTCTTTGGGATTTAAACATATTTTTTTAGTCAAATTATTAAAATTTAAGAAATATCTGTTGAGTTCTTTTAAGTGGGGATTTTAAGCATTTATTTTCTTTAGAAATTTGCATACGAATATTTGGATAGAAAATTAAGAGAAAGCTTTATGTGATTCTACAAAAATAATGATTTCTCAATCACCTAAAATAATTCCATAAAATTACCACTTGCATTTAAAATTGCACTAATTATCTTCTTGACATTTGTTAATTATGCTGGTCATTGCCTTCAGTATGGCCTACAGGTTAAATGAGAACAACAGCATTTAGATATTCCTTTTCTAACATCTGGGTGACTAATGAATCAGCTTCAGATTCAAGATGACTTTTTGAGGAGATAACTGCCTTTTGCTTTCTTGGTAAAAAGTCAAGTATATTAGAGAAACATGAGCAGATTGCCTTAAATGCTCTGGATATTACCAGAAATAGATGAAGAAAAACTATTCCTTTGGAAATTTTGTACAGTAATCAGGCTTAGAGGTTTTAGATTTCCATCATCCAAGAATCCAAGTTAATTGGTTCAGCATGCCATTATACTAATGAGAGCTGGTCCCTGTTCTGCACCTCAGCTAGCCGTGGTACCTAGAAGACTAAGATGCAGAAGTAATTCTATCCAGCAGGAAATTCAATGACAAAGGAAATTTCCCCAACTTTTTTTCCTCTTTCATGTGTGCTCTAGAAGTGATGGATTTTTTCTTCTTTTAGTTACTGCTCAGCCAGGGGTGGTTTTTAATCACTTTGGAAGCTGTGACTCTCAGGCCACAAAAGAAATAACTCTTAACACGATTAATGTCTCCAGTCAGAATTCTCTTGAAACATGAAATGGCTGTTTTCCAATTTTAAAAATAAATTCAAGGCTTATTCTCAAGTCTCAAGATGGCTTTCCATTAATATGAGCCTCTGACACCTTCGGTTTCTGTCATCATGGTATTATTTTTATTAACTTCCACACCCCCGCTCCCCCTGAACAATTCCCAGACCCTCTCCTTCTTCCTCTTTTTGCTTCTGTTACCATTTGGCTGCTGTCCCTCACCTTCTCCATCCTCCTGCACTGATCTACAGTGGAGAAAATGCCCCAGAGTGAAACTTTAGCCTCTGCCCCCTGCCGCTCCTCCCTTTGGCCTCACTTCCAGATTGGACAGCACCAAGGAGAATCCATGCCCAGATGCCCCCACTGGCTAGGAGAGCTCCTGGCCAGGGAACACAGTGAATCCATCAAGTACTGTGGGGTGCAGGCTGCTGTGAGTACTGGTCCAAAATACATAAGAATGACTTGCTGAGAAGGCTCCAAAATAACTTCTGACTCCCCAGGGGAAGTTCTTAGAAAGATTGGAACATAAGTCAGGTATCCTACACGATTTTTTTTCTTTCCTGTAGAGAAAAAAATAATGTGCACAAGACTCTAGTTTAGAAACATGTTAGCACTTTAAAGGAGGACCTGCGTGGGACAACGTGTGGATGTAAAGGAACAGTCTGGAGGAAGAGATCCAGGCTCTCTGGGAAGAGGTAGAGGGAGATGATATTGGCAAGGAGGGTCTTCAGATCAGCCCGTATAGAGCTTCTCATTTGTCTAGCCCCACATATAACAAAATCTCCCAAGAAGATGAAAACTATGTCGTATTCAGTTGTGTGTTAAAGATAGAAGCCTAATCCCTAAACTCACCTTGCGCTTTACAGAGTGTTGGCTGGCTTCCCATTGCTCAGCCATAGAGGGGCAACTCTTGCCCTTCATCTCTCCAGTGTGCTTCTGTGGCCTACCCATCCCCCATGGCGGCATTTCTCCAAGTTGTCATTGCAACAAATGGCATTAGGGTGATATTTTTGCACTTAAAACACTTGATTTTCTTACAGTACATTGAGTCATATACTCATAATATTTTAGATTTGCCAAGACTCCCCTTTTGGATTTCTTTTTACAATAGGAACGATGAAGTTTATATACGTGTGTGTGAGTGTGTATATATA